>NC_091978.1:262967984-263294328 GCF_044704955.1 Pristiophorus japonicus | reverse complement strand
CTTACACTCCTCTCCAGAGGCTCCCTTATTCCCCAATAAAATTTGTAATACCCTTAAATATCCCATTTGAACATCTCTGCAAGCCTCCGCTGACATGTTTTTCTCAAATGCTACATTATTGAGAGAGATCGGGTTTCTCCGAGCCGTCTCGCGGTGTCGCGAGTGCTTTGCAAAGCTGACAAGCTGGAGGCCAACACGCAATTACTGGGACACCCAATGCCGGTCTATGGCGTCGCCCTGTCTGTCCACTAGCTTATCCCCCTGCGAATGTCAGCTAATGGAACACGGCGCAAAGGTGTTGCTGAGAATAGGATATTAAAGGAGAAGATATCGGAGACTGCTTCAAATTTGCATTGTGACAGCATAGTTGACCTTCGATTGCATGCTGAACTCTATTGCGTCTTTCAGGATTTATAACCCGATTTACAAACAACTGTTTAAGGTCATATTGAGATTCCTAAAACCATGAAACGTTAATTTGGAGTTCGCCCCACATTAACGCGTTAGAGAGCATCGCAGTGCATTACACAGAAGCAGTAATTTGATCATTTTTAACTTCGTAGTTCCGTGAATGAAATTGAACGTGAATTGTTACTGCAATTGTTACGTATGTGATATGTAATAGATACAAATATGTTGTGTATAAACATTAATTTGTAAAAATAAATGTTGTCTTAAAGGAGGTCCCTGTTAACAATCTGCAACAACAACTTGTATTTATATAGCGTCTTTATCATAGTGAAACGTCCCAAGGCCTTTACAGGAATATTATGAGGTAAAGAAAATTGACACCGAGCTGCATAAGGAGAAATTAGGGCAGGTGACTAAAAGCTTGTTCAAAGAGGTAGGCTTTAAGGAGCGTCTTGAAGGAGGAAGGAGAGGTGGAGAAGTTTAGGCAGGGAATGCCAGAGGACAAGTAAATTAAGGACATGGAATTGCGTGCGGTATTATACAATGTGGTTAAAACTCTTTTTTTAGTTACATTCTAACCAGCTAGTACACCAATTTATTCCTTGGAAATCTCGCCCAGGTTGTGAGGGTCATTACTTCACCAGGTCCCAGGATAACAATAACTTATAGGCCAGCCTTGTAGATCACAAGCTTCTGCGGAAAACATTTATTCCATTTTTGCAGTGCGCCATTTCTACAACCTTTGGATCTGACCTTTGCTGTGCACAGACTCTCTCAATATATCATCATCGGCAGTCCCTCGAAATAGAGGAAGACTTGGTTCCACTCTAAAAATGAGTTCTTAGGTGACTGAACAATCCAATACGAGAATTATAGTCTCTGTCATAGGTGGGACAGACAGTCGTTGAAGGAATAGATGGGTGGGACTGGTTTGCCACACGCTCTTTCCGCTGCCTGCTCTTGGCGACGAGACTCGAGATGCTCAGCTCCCTCTTGGATGCACTTCCTCCACTTAGGGCAGGCTTTGATCAGGGACTCCCAGGCGTCGGTGGGGATGTTGCATTTTATCAAGGAGGCTTTGAGGGTGTCCTTGAAATGTTTTCTCTGCCCATCTTGGGCTCATTTGCCATGAAGGAGTTCTGAGTAAAGCGCTTGCTTTGGGAGTCTTGTGTCAGACATGTGAACAATGTGGCCCACCCAGCAGAGCTGGTTGAGTGTGGTCAGTGCTTCAATGCTGGGGATGTTGGTCGAGGACACTAACGTTGGTGCATCTGTCCTCCCAGGGGATTTGCAGGATCTTGCGGAGACATCGTTGGTGGTATTTCTTCAGCGACTTGAGGTGTCTACTGTAATATATACTGTAGGTATTAACATACACACACAACATAGCTTTTCAAAATAAGTTTGTAATTTTTAAATGGTATGACACTGATAATTATTAAACCATGGACTGCTTGCTCCGAATGATTTTTTTAAAAGTATGTGATTGCAAACATCTATTTTCATCATTTAGCAACTTTGTTTTGCCTGAAACAGCTAATGACACTACTGGCGAGGCCTTACTCATATCAACGTGACAACGGTTCAGTTTGATTGGATGTAGTTTACCATGGCGCAGCTGAGCACAGTTCAAACTAATTTAAGGGTCTGTTTATATTACAATGTTGCGCTGAGCTGCAGTATGGGTTCCACCCGAACCGAAACCCTTTAAGCTCCCTGGCTGACACAGCAATTCTGCTGCCCAGAAGAGAGCACTCCTCATAAGTAGTTGTATTGCTCCTCTGCCAACAGTTACACCCGATATTGCACGGACCTGGGTCATAAATACAACAAGACGGGGGGAGGGGATAAATTTTAACCTAAAAAAATGGGTGGGTTTGGAATGTGGGTTAATTAAATTGTTAAAAATCAGAATCCTGACCTGAACCTGCCTCTAACCCACCCACTTCAGGTTTTGAGGGGACAGGTAGCCAACCCGCTCTCAGGAGGCGGCATGACAATTTAAATATTTTAATAAGGCTGGAAGCCTCTTATTTAACCACCATTATGTTTTTAATTCTGGTCGGGTCGGTAAAATCTGTCAGTTACAGAAGGAACAGGACTGCTGGATCCAGGAGGCAAGTGTCATTATACCTACCTCCTGGATCCAGGGTCCCTCCTGCCTAGCTCAACCCCCACAATTGGAGATTTCCGCACGAGGCGCTGGATCACCTTCCTGGACCCCCAACTCCCCACCAATGATGCTGAGGCCAGTCCCATTCCTCTCTCCCACACCAATCCGCTAGTGGCCGGCCCCGATCCTTCAGTGGCTGGCCACGACCTTCCCTCCCAACCCCCATTATCCAGTTCCAATCCTCTCCACCCCTCTCCCCCCAGTCTTCTGCCCGACCGCCCCTCACGATCCTCTTAATGGCTCAACTCGACCCCCGATCTACTGCCCAACACCTGATCCTCTTAATGGCTTGCTCCCTACACAAAACCTTCCTCCCTCCTCTGTGGGGCGTAGTGCCTTAGGCCTACCCACCTGAAGCCAGCCAGCCTTTCAATCTGGCTGGCTGTAGTTGCAAAACAGAGGCTTCCCATGAAAATCAGGCCCTACTCTTAAAGTCAACAGGGCCTGTGGGGAACCTAGCCTTCCTGGTTTCCCAACCACCTAGGAGCCCACGGCACCAACCAACCTCACCATTAAAATCCAGCCCAGGACCTCCACCCACCGCTTTTTTCAGCTGTTGATCCTCTCCCAAATTGTGGTGACAGGTTAATTTACCTCCTCAGGGTGGAGATGCGCAACAGCGTTGGCTGCCCCAATGAAGTGAAGGAAGTTGAGATGATACCCTACCACTCTGTGAGGGGGACCCCAAAACCCAGGAAGGGTTGAAGAAGATTGGCTGCAAACATTTTCTGTGTGGCTGGCTTCAGGTGGGTAGGCCTATGGCACTAGGCCCCACAGAGGAGGGAGGAAGGAGTGAAGGGGCTACATTTAAAAGTTAATCTATAACTCTCAAAGCAATTATTTTGATTTTTAGCACCATTGGGGCCTTCTTAAAGCCCAGTAAGCCACTAACACTGCATTGATGGACTTATCAGATGCTAAACTGGGGTAGCCCCGGAAGGCCACAGAGATGCCTTCAAACTGCTGGCAGGAGATTGAGTGGGTCGGGCTGAAAATGCATCCATACCATCAGAAACCCAGCTGATCTGAGTTATGTCCCAAATTTTACATCCCACCCCCTCTCCTGAAAGCAGAAATTCCCAATTTACAGTCTCTACCCCCCGCCAACTCCCCCCCCCCCCCATCTAGGACTAGGACATTTCAGATCCAAGGGGTAATATTTAAAAAGTGGAGGTATCAATCTCTGCTCTCTCAAAACATTCAAATTACATTCAGAAAGGTTTAAACTTTCAGCAAAACTCAGCTCTTTAAAAGCCAAGTTTGACAAGGCACTGGAGTTATATTCCAACTGTGTTAACCCCATGGCATAATGCCACCTTCTTCAGAGGGTCTTCACGCTAAATTTGCACTGCCATTTTAGCATTACTGTAACTTTAACCATCCCCTTACCATCCCCGAGATGCTTCTGCACAGTTTCAAAATGGGGTTAAAAGGTGCCCAGGACTCCCTCTGATTTTAGAATACCTTTTAAGCTTAATCAAAGACACAGTGCTATTTTCACTCTAAATATTTATGCTGCAATTTTTTCTTGGGGTTTTTCCCAATCGACCAAAATAACTTTGGAAAGAAAAGAAGACTTGCATTTATATAGTGCCTTTCATGACCACCGGACTTCCCAATGCACTTTACAGCCAATTAAGTACTTAAAACAAAAGTGTAGTCACTGTTGTAATGTAGAAAATGCAACAGCCAATTCATGCACAGCAAGCCCCCACAAACAGCAATGTGATAATGACCAGATAATCTGTTTTTGTTATGTTGATTGAGGGATAAATGTTATCCAGGTCACCGGAAATAACTCAGCTGCTCTTCTTTGAAATATTGCCATGGTATCTTTTACATTCATCTGAGAGAGCAGACAGGGCCTTGGTTTAACGTTTCATCTGAAAGACAGCATCCCCGACAGTGTAGCACTCCCTCAGTACTGCACTGGAGTGTCAGCCTAGATTCTTGTGCTCAAGGCGCTGGTGTGGGACTTGAACCCACAACCTTCTGACTCGGGGCAAGGGTGCTACTAACTGAGCCACTGGCTGGCATTTTGACAGAAGATCGGCATGTAAACAGAGTTTCTGCTGAAGTTATGCTGACGAATTAGAATCAC
Source organism: Pristiophorus japonicus (assembly GCF_044704955.1). Classification (NCBI taxonomy): domain Eukaryota; kingdom Metazoa; phylum Chordata; class Chondrichthyes; family Pristiophoridae; genus Pristiophorus; species Pristiophorus japonicus. The sequence goes on along the minus strand of NC_091978.1, from coordinate 263,289,643 downwards.
AGAGGAAATTCCTGCCATTACATTCATTGTTGGGCTAGAGATGTCATCATCATAGGCAGTCCCTAAAATCAAGGAAGATTTGCTTCCACTCTTAAAATGAGTCCTTAGATGGCTGAACAGTCCAATACGAAAGCCACAGTCCCTGTCACAGGTGGGACAAATAGTTGTTGAGGGAAAGGGTGGGTGGGACAGGTTTGACGCACACTCTTTCAACTGCCTGCGCTTTATTTTTTGCATGCTCTCGCCGATGAGACTCGAGGTGCTCAGCGCCCTCCCGGATGCACTTCCTCCACTTAGGGCGATATTTGGCCAGGTGTCAGTGGGGATGTTGCACTTTTTCAGGGAGGCTTTGAGGGAGTCCCTGTAATGTTTCCTCTGCCCACCTTTGGTTCGTTTGCCATGAAGGAGTTCCGAGTAGAGCGCTTGCTTTGGGAGTCTCGTGTCTGGCATGCGAAAGATGTGACCTGCCCAGCGGAGCTGATCAAGTGTGGTCAGTGCTTCAATGCTGGGGATGTTGGTCTGGTTGAGGATGCTAATGTTGGTGCGTCTGTCCTCCCAGGGGATTTGTAGGATCTTGTGGAGGCATCGTTGGTGGTATTTCTCCAGCGCCTTGAGGTTTTTACTGTACATGATCCATGTCTCTGAGCCATACACGAGGGCGGGTATTACTACAGCCCTGTAGACCATGAGTCTGTAGAATGTTCAGCCACCTGAGGAAAAGAGTGTTTGAAGATCAGGCCCTCAAAACTGCCACCAAGCTCTTGGCAAGAGATGTAGTGATGAATGGACAAAGCTCTCTCCTGGGCAACAGAATTGCCATTCCAAACAGGCATTTTAAGTTTAGCATCAGGGTGCAGTAAGGCCAATTGTGAATGCAGAGTTAAGATTTAACCTGACTCTGTAGCAAAGTATAGTGGCCTCGAAGAAGAAGTCTCACTTGACTTGGGTTTGACCTCATTATAATTTTTTAAACCTACCCGAGCTTAATTAAAATGCTGAGAGAGCAGGACTCTCCCATCTACATTCTCCAAGCACGTCTAACTCAAACAGAGTACATGCGTATATCCATGTGAGTACTGAGCTCTTGCTCTTACATAAAATGGTTAGAGTTTCAGTCAGATAACAGACAAACAATATAAGCACAGTACTGCTAGGCTGGATCCTAAACTGCGGCTACCAGTCTGAGTGTAAATGCGTCCTTAATGAAGTACTGCAGCATAAATGCAGCATTAATGTTTGCTTGAAACCAATGAAGCTACTTTAAAATCCAATGTTCTCCAACTAGTACTGGAGTAAGTCTTGGCAACAATAATCATAAACATAACAGTGAGAATGCACTGTACAATAAAAAAAAACAAGAAATGTGAGGAATAATTTAATTTTGAAATTGTATATGTGATTGGAAGAATATCAATATTAAGAAACAATGGAGTAAAACTAATGAGAATACTAATCACTACGAGTGATAAGGATGCTTTGGTTTGAAAATTATTTATAAAGTCCTGGTAATTGTGTTTAACTGAGTGACGCGGACTAGAAGATCCCAAATATCATTCCATGTTCTTCAAGTTAATCACTGTGAGGTGGTAACAAAGGTACTACAATTGGTCTCAGCACTCTGGCTGAGCACAGGGCCTTTTCAAAGAAAAAGATGGTCATGCTGAATGACCTGGATAGATTTGTAACATGTGTTTTGTCAAGGAGGGAACTGATCTATTTTGTAAAGGTTCTTGGGTCATGCAGAAATCTCAGAAGATTTTGAGTTTTTACATTTTAATTTCTACATTTTCCAAAATCTTGTAGTATAGTTACTATCTGTATAGCTTTTAATGATGTTTGTGTTACTTTGTATGACTTGGGTTAATATGAAAGAATATATTCCACTGTGCTGGAGAAAATAACTACAGAGGTGTCTCAAATATGATATAGTAATCACTGATTAGCAAACTTATTTCCTTACAAGTGAAATTATACATACTCTGTTCCCCTCGAACCAGTTCTTCCTGTTTATTCAGCTTCTCTACTGTGGTCATTTTACATTTCCTGGTATCCCATTTCTTTAGGTTTCTCTCACCTGAATTCATTAATCATGTGGGCCTTGGGCAGCAACAGGAAGCATCCATAATGACTGGAGCCATAGAACAGGGGTGTCCAGACGTGTACCATGGTGCCACATATACGATTGGAATTTCCACAAGAATTTTCCTGATTGTCCACTATAACACCAGTGGAAATTCCAGAGAAATGGCATCAATGCCCATTGATATTATTTCTCCAGGGTTTTTACCGATCTTCCGCCAATGTTACAATGGATGATTGGGAGAACCCCCACGAAAATTCTACTCATAAAGTATAAATTCAGGTTCTCGTTGATTTGCATACATTTCAAATTTCTGATACTAAAGGATCTTAGTGTTCTGATTTAGGATTTATCTACCCTTGAGGAAAACATCATCATCATCTTGGAATTGAGGAAGACATGCTTCCACTCTTAAAATGAGTCCTTAGGTGGCTGAACAGTCCAATATGAGAACCACAGTCCCTGTCACAGATGGGACAGATAGTCGTTGAGGTTAAGGGAGGGTGGGAAAGTATTGCCACATGCTCTTTCCGCTGCCTGCGCTTGATTTTTGCATACTCTTGGCGATGAGACTCGAGGTGCTCCGTGGTCTCCCGGATGCACTTCCTCCACTTAGGGCGGTCTTTGGCCAAGGACGTCCAGGTATTAGTGGGGATGTTGCACTTTATCAGGGAGGCTTTGAGGGTATCCTTGTAAGGTTTCCTCTGCCTACCTTTGGCTCGTTTGCCGTAAAGGAGTTCCGAGTAGAGCGCTTGCTTTGAGAGTCTCATGTCTGGCATGTGGACAATGTGGCCTGCCCAGCAGAGCTGATCAAGTGTGGTCAGTGCTTCAATGCTAGGGATGTTGGCCTGGTCGAGGACGCTAATGTTGGTGTATCTGTCCTCTCAGGGAATTTGTAGGATCTTGCAGAGACACCATTGGTGATATTTCTCCAGCGACTTGAGGTGTCTACTCTACATGGTCCATGTCTCTGAGTCATACAGGAGGATGGGTATTACTACAGCCCTGTAGACCATGAGCTTGGTGGCAGATTTGAGGGCCTGGTCTTCGAACACTCTTTATCTCAGGCGGCTGAAGGCTGCACTGGCGCACTGGAGGCGGTGTTGAATCTCGTTGTCAATGTCTGCTCTTGTTGAGGATCCCGAGGTATGGGAAATGGTCCACGTTGTCCAGTGCCGCGCCATGGATCTTGATGACGGGGGGGGGCAGTCTTTTGGATGTTTAGCATAAGGCCCATGCTTTCATATGCCTCAGTAAATATGTCGACTATGTCCTGGAGTTCAGCCTCTGTATATGCGTAGACCGAGGTGTTGTCCGCGTACTGTAGCTCGACGACAGAGGTTGGGGTGGTCTTGGATCTGGGCTGGAGAAGGCGAAGATTGAACAGGTTCCCACTGGTTCTGTAGTTTACTTTAGATATAGCACTAAAACCAATCCCTGCCAAGCCTCCAGCCCTAGAAATTCCAAACAGGAAAACCATCAACTAAGAAATATAAGTGCAAATAGGACTGATTTGCTTGGGTTTTTGAGTGCTGAATTGTTTAGGCTTGTGGGGGGCAGGGGTAGGAGGGGGGTAGGAATGGCAGCACAGGTTGGACACCCCTGCCATAAGAAACATTGATTATTGGTGAAATTGGGGCTAAAAATTGGAGAGTTCTAAAAACCTGCTGTGGACCGGAGTTAAAGACTGCTGAAATTGAAGGCACTGGCAGGATTGGGATATTGGTGCTGTTTGCGAATTGACCTTAGAAACATAGAAACATAGAAACATAGAAACGTAGAAACGTAGAAACGTAGAAAATGGGTGCAGGAGTAGGTCATTCCACCCTTCGAGCCTGCACAACCACTCAATAATATCATGGCTGATCATTCACCTCAGTAACCCTTTCCTACTTTCTCTCCATACCCCTTGATCCCTTTAGCCGTAAGGGCCGTATCTAACTCCCTCTGGAATATATCCAATGAACTGGCATCAACAACTCTCTGCGGTAGAGAATTCCACAGGTTAACAACTCTGAGTGAAGAAGTTTCTCCTCATCTCAGTCCTAAATGGATTATCACTTATCCTTAGACTTTGTCCCTTCGTTCTGGACTTCCCCAACATCGGGAACATTCTTCCTGCATCTAACCTGTCCAGTCCCGTCAGAATTTTATATGTTTCTATGAGATCCCCTCTCATCCTTCTAAACTCCATTGAATACAGGCCCAGTCGATCCAGTCTCTCCTCATATGTCAGTCCTGCCATCCAGGAAATGAGTCTGGTGAGCCTTCACTGCATTCCCTCAATAGCAAGAACGTCCTTCCTCAGATTAGGAGACCAAAACTGAACACAATATTCCAGGTGAGGCCTCACCAAGGCCCTGTACAAATGCAGTAAGAGCTCTCTGCTCCTATACTCAAATCCCCTAGTTATGAAGGCCAACAAACCATTTGCCTTCTTCACCACCTGCTGTACCTGCATGCCAACTTTCAATGACTGATGTACCATGACACCCAGGTCTCGTTGCACCTCCCCTTTTCCTAATCTATCACCATTCAGATAATAGTCTGTCTCTCTGTTTTTACCACCAAAGTGGATAACCTCACATTTATCCACATTATACTTCATCTGCCATGCATTTGCCCACTCACCTAACCTATCCAAGTCACTCTGCAGCCTCATAGCCTTTTTGTTGCCAAATTAAGTTTATCTAGGGGTTAAGTCATGGCAGGAGAGCTCAGACACGTGTTATGCTCCTCCTGTACTATGTGGGAAGTGAGGGACGCTTCTGGTGACCCTGACGACTACGTGTGCAGGAAGTGAATCCGGCTGCAGCTCCCGTGGACTGCATTGCGGCACTGGAGCTGTGGGTGGATTCACTCTGGAGCATGCACGATGCTGAGAATGACGTGAATAGCACGTTTAGAGAGTTGGTCTTACCGCAGGAAAAGGGTACACAGCCAGATAAGAGATGGGTGACCAGCAGGAAGAGCAGTGGAAGGAAGGTAGTGTAGGGGTCCCCTGCGGTCACCCCCCCTCCAAAACCGATACACCATTTTGGGGACTGTTGGTGGGGATGACTCATCAGGGGGGGGCAGCAGCAGCCAAGTTCATGGCACCATGGGTGGTTCTGCTGCACAGGAGGGCAGGAAAAAGAGTGGGAGAGCTATAGTGGTAGGGGATTCTATTGTAAGGGGACTAGATAGGTGTTTCTGCGGTCGCAATCGAGACTCCAGGATGGTATGTTGCCTCCCTAGTGCAAGGGTCAAGGATGTCTCAGAGCGGATGCAGGACATTCTGAAAAGGGAGGGTGAACAGCCAGTTGTCGTGGTGCATATAGGCACCAATGATACAGGTAAAAAAACGGGATGAGGTCCTACAAGCTGAATTTAAGGAGCTAGGAGATAAATTAAACAGCAGGACCTCAAAGGTAGTAATCTCAGGATTGCTACCAGTGCCACGTGCTAGACAGAGTAGGAATTGCAGGATAGCTCAGATGAATATGTGGCTTGAGGAGTGGTGCAGAAGGGAGGGATTCAAATTCCTGGGACATTGGAAATGGTTCTGGGGGAGGTGGGACCAGTACAAACCGGACGGTCTGCACCTCGGCAGGACCGGAACCAATCTCCGAGGGGGAGTGTTTGCTGGTGTTGTTGGGGAGGGGTTAAACTAATATGGCAGGGGGATGGGAACCTATGCACGGAGACAGAGGGAAGTAGAATGGGGGCAGAAGCAAAGGATAGAAAGAAGAAAAGTAAAAGTGGAGGGCAGAGAAACCCAAGGCAAAAATCAAAAAGGGCCACATTACAGCAAAATTCTAAAGGGGCAAAGTGTGTTAGAAAGACAAGCCTGAAGGCTCTGTGCCTCAATGCGAGGAGTATTCGGAATAAGGTGGACGAATTAACTGCGCAGATAGCAGTTAACGGGTCGGATGTAATTGGCATCACGGAGACATGGCTTCAGGATGACCAAGGCTGGGAACTCAACATCCAGGGGTATTCAACATTTAGGAAGGATAGACAGAAAGTAAAAGGAGGCGGGGTGGCATTGCTGGTTAAAGAGGAAATTAATGCAATAGTAAGAAAGGACATTAGCTTGGATGATGTGGAATCAGTATGGGTGGAGCTGTGGAATACCAAGGGGCAGAAAACGCTAGTGGGAGTTGTGTACAGACCACCAAAGAGTAGTAGTAAGTTTGGGGACAGCATCAAACAAGAAATTAGGGATGCGTGCAATAAAGATACAGCAGTTATCATGAGTGACGTTAATATACATATTGATTGGGCTAACCAAACTGGCAGCAATGCAGTGGAGGATGATTTCCTGGAGTGTATTAGGAATGGTTTTCTCGACCAATATTTCGAGGAACCAACCAGGGAGCTGGCCATCCTAGCCTGGCTGATGTGTAATGAGAAAGGACTAATTAGCAATCTTGTTGTGCAAGGCCCCTTGGGGAAGAGTGACCATAACATGGTAGAATTCTTTATTAGGATGGAGAGTGACACAGTTAATTCAGAAACTAGGGTCCTGAACTTAAGGAAAGGTAACTTCGATGATTTGAGGCGTGAATTGGCTAGAATAAACTGACAAATGATACTTAAAGGGTTGACGGTGGATAGGCAATGGCAAGCATTTAAAGATCACATGGATGAACTTCAGCAATTGTACATCCCTGTCTGGAGTAAAAATAAAACAGGGAAGGTGGCTCAACCGTGGCTAACAAGGGAAATTAAGGATAGTGTTAAATCCAAGGAAGAAGCTTATAAATTGGCCAGAAAAAGCAGCAAACCTGAGGACTGGGAGAAATTTAGAATTCAGCAGACAAGACAAAGTATTTAATTCAGAGGGAGAAAACAGAGTACGAGAAGAAGCTTGCCGGGAACATAAAAACTGACTGCAAAAGCTTCTATAGATATGTGAAGAAAAAGATTAGTGAAGACAAACGTAGGTCCCTTGCAGTCGGATTCAGGTGAATTTATAATGGGGAACAAAGAAATGGCAGATCAGTTGAACAAATATTTCGGTTCTGTCTTCACGAAGGAAGACACAAATAACCTTCTGGAAGTACTAGGGGAGTGAGGGTTGAGTGAGAAGGAGGAACTGAAGGCTATCCTTATTAGGCGGGAAATTGTGTTAGGGAAATTGATGGGATTGAAGGCCAATAAATCCCCAGGGCCTGATAGTCTGCATGCCAGAGTACTTAAGGAAGTGGCCCTAGAAATAGTGGGCGCATTGGTGATAATTTTCCAAAAGTTTATCGACTCTGGATCAGTTCCTATGGACTGGAGGGTAGCTAATGTAACACCACTTTTTAAAAAAGGAGGGAGAGAGAAATCGGGTCAGCCTGAAATCAGTGGTGGGGAAAATGTTGGACTCAATTATTAAGGATGAAATAGCAGCGCATTTGGAAAGCAGTGACAGAATCGGTCCAAGTCAGCATGGATTTATGAAGGGGAAATCATGCTTGACAAATCTTCTGGAATTTTTTGAGGATGTAACTAGTCGAGAGGACAAGGGAGAACCAGTGGATGTGGCGTATTTGGACTTTCAAAAGGCTTTTGACAAGGTCCCACACAAGAGATTGATGTGCAAAATCAAAGCACATGATATTGGGGGTAATATACTGACGTGGATAGATAACTGGTTGACAGACAGGAAGCAGAGAGTCGGGATAAACAGGTCCTTTTCTGAATGGTAGGCAGTGACTAGTGGAGTGCTCAGTGCTGGGACCCCAGCTCTTTACAATATTCATCAATTATTTGGATGAAGGAATTGAGTGTATCTTCAAGTTTGCAGATGACACTAAACTGGGTGGCGGTGTGAGCTGTGAGGGGTATGCCAAGAGGCTGCAGGTTGACTTAGACAGGTTAGGTGAGTTGGCAAATGAATGGCAGATGCAGTATAATATGGATAAATGTGAGGTTATCCACTTTGGGGGCAAAAACGCAAAGACAGAATATTATCTGAACGGTGGCAGATTAGGAAAAGGGGAGATGCAACGAGACCTGGGTGTCATGGTTCATCAGTCATTGAAGGTTGGCATGCATGTACAGCAGGCGGTAAAAAAGGCAAATGGTATGTTGGCCTTCATAGCTAGGGGATTTGAGTATAGGAGCAGGGAGGTCTTACTGCAGTTGTACAGGGCCTCACCTGGAATATTGTGTTCAGTTTTGGTCTCCTAATCTGAGGAATAACGTTCTTTCTATTGAGGGAGTGCAGCGAAGGTTCACCAGACTGATTCCAGGGATGGCTGGACTGATATATGAGAAGAGACTAGATCAACTGGGCCTTTATACTTGGAGTTTAGAAGGATGAGAGGGGATCTCATAGAAACATACAAGATTCTGACGGGACGGGACAGGTTAGATGCGGGTAGATTGTTCTCGATGTTGGGGAAGTCCAGAACCAGGGGACACAATCTTAGGATAAGGGGTAGGCCATTTAGGACTGAGATGAGGAAAAACTTCTTCACTCAGAGTTTTTAACCTGTGGAATTCACTGCTGCAGAGAGTTGTTGATGCCAGTTCATTGGATATATTCAAGAGGGAGTTGGATATGGCCCTTACGGCTAAGGGGATCAAGGGGTATGGAGAGAAAGCAGGAAAGGGGTACTGAGGGAATGATCAGCCATGATCTTATCGAATGGTGGTGCAGGCTTGAAGGGCCAAATGGCCTACTCCTGCACCTATTTTCTATATTTCTATGTTTCTAAAAATTACTCACCAATCACCAGCCAATCACTTACCCCCTTGGCTGTGACGTCACCCTTCGATTTCTTTCTACTTTTTTGCCTCTCTCCCTGCACATGTACCAGCTGGCCTCCTCAATGAGCTCCTGCCGATCCGACTGATGGGCCTTTTATAGGCCTCCCTCCAACCTCCCGCGCCTCCTCGATGAACTCCCGCCAATCCAACTGATGGGTCTTTTATAGGCCTCCCTCCGACCTCCCGCTCCTCCTCAACGAACTCCCGCCGCTCTGACTGATGGGCCTTTTATAGGCCTCCCTCCGACCTCCCGCTCCTCCTCGACAAATTCCCGCCGCTACGACTGATGGGCCTCTTATAGGCCTCCCTTCGACCTCCCGTGCCTCCTCGACGAACTCCCGCTGCTCCGACTGATGGGCCTTTTATAGGACTCCCTCCAACCTCCCGCGCCTCCTTAGGCGAGCACTAAACTCACTCTGCAAGGCCGTTTTCATGGTGGTCGTCCCAGCAGGAGGGCGAATGTAGCATGGCCGTACCTTCATTGCAGCAAGAACAACCTCCTCTTAAAGCAATGCTGTCATTTTAGAATGCAGAGATGTCCCTTAAAGGGGAACTGCCTTCTAAAATGAAAAAAAAATCGTTTAACAATAGGCTATTTTTAGCCCTTACAGCTCAACTGCCTTCTGAAAACTTACATTAAAAAGAATTCCCAGTGGGGAGTCTTCAGCTCTTAAAGCAGAATTGCCTTCTGCACCTAAAAAAACAAGGTAAATGCTTCACACAAATGGCTCAGCAAGCCAGTGAAGGGGCACCCAGAGTCACACACAAGCATTTCAACTTTATGTAGGGGGCCAACTCTGCAAGAGAGGTCCTCAACTCACAGGGGCGAGGAGGCCCTCTAGAAAGAAGGATGCGGGACCACATCACTGAGGCTCTCACTGCCAGCAATGTTATCCCTATCACTTGGCTCCAGTGCCCAAAGGCATGTAATTACTTGGCCTATCCCTTTCTCCCTTCTTAAACAAGGGTAATACATTAGCAGTCCTCCAATCCTCCGGTACCATGCCCAAATCCAAAGAGGACTGGAAAATGATGGACAAGGCCTTTGCTTTTTCCTCTTTTACTTTGCTCAACAGCCTAGGATGCATTTCATCTGGGCCTGGTGACTTATCTATTTTCAAAGCTGCTAAATTCCTTAATACCTCCTCTCTCACTATATTTATTTCATCCAGAATATCACACTCCTCCTCGGTAGCAGTATCTGCATTACCCCTTTCCTTTGTGAAAACAGATGCAAAGCATTCGTTAAGAACCCTACCCTTTCTTTAGCTACCCTTTTAGTATCCTTACAGAATATCTTGGGGTTTTCCCTAATTTTACTAGCCAAGAATTCAAAAGGGAGTTAGATGTGGCCCTTATGGCTAAAGGGATCAAGGGATATGGAGAGAAAGCAGGAATGGAATACTGAAGTTGCATGATCACAGTCTAAGGATAAGGGGTAAGCCATTTAGGACCGAGATGAGGAGAAACTTCTTCACCCAGAGAGTGGTGAACCTGTGGAATTCTCTACCACAGAAAGTTGTTGAGGCCAATTCACTAAATATATTCAAAAAGGAGTTAGATGAAGTCCTTATTACTAGGGGGATCAAGGGGTATGGCGAGAAAGCAAGAATGGGGTACTGAAGTTGCATGTTCAGCCATGAACTCATTGAATGGCGGTGCAGGCTCGAAGGGCCGAATGGTCCACTCCTGCACCTATTTTCTATGTTTCTATGTTTCTATGATCATATTGAATGGTGGTGCAGGCTCGAAGGGCCGAATGGCCTACTCCTGCACATTTTTTCTATGTTTCTATGTTTCTTGTGCTCTCGCTTAGCATTCCTAATATCCTTTTTAATTTTGCCTCTTAACTTTCCATATTCCTCTAAAGATTCTAAAGTATTTAGCCGTTGGTATAAGATATAAGCGTCCCTTTTTTTCTTAACCCTCCCCTGTAAGTCCCTAGAAATCCAGGGGGCTCTAGAATTATTTTTCCCAGCCTTTTTCTTTAAGGGCACATGTTTGGCCTGAGCGTTCCGGATCCCCTCCTTGAATGCCTCCCACTGCTCCGATACTGATTTGCCCACAAGTAGCTGTTTCCAGTCCACTATGGCCAAATCACTCCTTAACTTAGCTTTTCCCCAATTTGGAACTTTTATTCCAGGCCTATTTTTGTCCTTATCCATAACCAACTTGAATCTGACTGAATTATGGTCACTGGCACCCAAATGCTCTCCCAGTAATACCTCTTCAACCAGTCCAGCTTCATTTCCCCAAACTAAATCCAAGACTGCCCCGTCTCGTGTTGGGCTTGCTACATACTGACTAAAAAAGTTCTCTTGAAAGCATTTCAAGAATTCCACACCCTCTATACCCTTCACACTGAATTTGTCCCAATCAATATTTGGATAGTTAAAATCCCCTGCCATTACTCCCCTATGGTTTTTGGACTTCACAGCAATTTGCCTACATATTTGCTCCTCTATCTCCCTCCAACTGTTTGGGAGTCTATAATACACACCCAGCAGTATGATTGCCCCTTTTTAATTTTTCAATTCATCCCATGTAGCCTCATTTGATGATCCCTTTAACATATCATCCCTCCTCACTGCTGTAATAGTTTCTTTAATCAGTACTGCAACCTCCCCCCGCCCCCGCCTTTTTACCCCCCTCTCTATCTTGTCTAAAAATCCTGCCAAACCTGCCCCTCTTTAAGCCATGTTTCTGTAATGGCTATAATGTCATACTCCCAAGTGTCTACCTGTGCTCTTAGCTCATCTGCCTTATTCGCTATACTCCTTGCATTAAAGTATATACCATTCATCACAGGAAGACCTCCTTGCTTACTACATACTAAGCCCTGTTTCCTCTGTCTTATAGATTTGCTTTCTAGATTCTTGCTATCCAATTTCTGCTTTGCTTCCTTCATTTTTGAATTTGTTCTCAGGTTCCCATCCCCCTGCCAAGCTAGTTTAAACTCTCCCCAACAGCACTGATCAAGTTCAGTGAATGCATCTTCAAAAGCCGATTCCTACCAACTGCACCACTAGCCTCACACACTTCTCCATGCATGACTCCCCCCGCCTCACTCACCTACTAACAATCAGTACTAAACATGAGGCATACCTCCCATTCCTCGCTTCACCTCACCCCCTTGGAGGAAACTGTGCTGGCCATTCTTGGCAGGGGCATGGCTGAGCTCTTGGCCAGCAGTGGAGCTGAAAGGATGCAAAATGCAAATATCCTCATACATTATCCTCCATATCATATACACCTCTTGCTTTCCTGCCCTCCCATCACCACAACTCCACCCTTATGCCTTCCTCATTTCACAGTGTCAAGAAATGCAGCCTGCCCAGCCAATGGTTCACCAAGAAGAGGGAGAGACACCATCACTTGATTTCGCACTCCCAACCACCAGCTCCTCAAGGTCAACCAGCAAGGCCATTTGCATTGTCCTCCACTGAAAGTCAGAAGCTTTCTACCAGCCATGCTGCAGGCACTGGGATAGCACTGAGTGGCATTAGTAGGATAGGCAAAGGCACACACAAGACAGACACAAACAGAATGCTTAATGGTGATTAGTTGATTTCTTTATGTCCTATTGCAGAGATAGATGTATAAAGTTGCATTGAGTAGTTTGCTTTGGATGGCTTTTAGTTCAGCATTGTGGCCATGAGGATGCTGCGATGCTCAGTAATAGAGGGAAGCTAAGGTGTGGGACAAATGTTGAAAGGGGAATTGGGGTTGTGGTCACTGCTACCGCAGGCAGATGATTCCATTCCAGATATCTCGGCCAGAAAGAGGTTGTCAGGATAGCATCCTTCCTTCTGCTTGATCCTCTTCTGCTTCCTCGTCTTCTTCTTTGTCCTCTTCTACTTCCTCCTCAACTGTTTCTTTCTCTTCGACCGTCTTCTCTTCTGCTTCTTCCACTTTTGCTTCTTCCTCTTTCCTCTGTGAGAAGATGCTGTAAATCTGACATAAAAGCATAAAATGCTAGAAATATTCCTCAGATCAGGCAGCATCATAACCTGATACATGAACTCTGTTTCTCTCTCCATGGATGCTGCCTGACCTGCTGAGTATTTCCAGCATTTTTTGTGTTCTCAGAGACCATCCTTTACCATCTGAGGGCTTGCAAGCATCCAAAAATGTCATGTATGTAATCTTCATGTAACTGTAACCTTCATGTAACAACACTGTACACTGTATACACCTAAGAAATGCACACCTTGACCACAGGGGGTGAACGTTTGGGAGACATTCCTCACCTGGCCATCCAGGTATATAAAGGGAGGTCCCACACAGGCTCATCACTTCTTGGTCCTGTGAATAAAGGTACAGGTCACAGAGTGACCTTGTCTCCAGTATGTGCCTCGTGTTGATTTACAGTAGAGTGTAAGGACACAACATTTGGCGACGAGAAACGGGAATCAATGACTCAAGAATGGCCACCGGTAGCACAGAGGAATGGTACTGTGTTGGTGAGGACTGGGACGATTTCGTTGAGAGGCTCCAGCAGAGCTTTGTCATGAAGGACTGGCTGGGAGCGGCAGTGGACGACAAGTGAAGGGCGCATCTACTGACCAGCTGTGGACCTAAGACGTACGCGCTGATGAAAGATCTGCTCTCACCCGAGAAGCTGGCGGACAAGACCTTTGAGGAGTTCAGCAAACTGATCGGTGAGCACCTCAAACTGGCGAGCAGTATACACATGGTCTGACACTGATTCTATACGCACCGATGTCGGGAAGGGCAGAGCATACCAGACTTCGTTGCGGACCTTCGGTGCTTGGCCAGCCTCTGTAAGTTCACAGACACCTGAAGAGGGGAGATGTTACGTGATTTCTTCATTGAGGGCATTGATCATGCCAAGATTTTTAGGAAGCTAATTGAGACAAAGGACTTGACCTTGGAAGCAGCAGCATTGATGGCTCAAACCTTCATGGCAGCGGAGGAGGAAACCAAGATCATATATGCGCGCAACTCTGCTCCCAATGTGGCGATGGAGCAGGGAGTTAACATGGTAAATTCAACTCAGAACCCCACAGGCAGGCAAGGGCAATTCGACACCAACCAGGCAGTAACAGACTCTAGGGTGGGTCCTCAACACAGACAATGGCAGGTTGAACGGACATTTACACCATCACAAGGGACAATACGTCCCGGGATGGGGCCATTGACACCCACAAACAGAGTGCTCAAGAGTAATCAAAGAGACAATCAGAGAGGAATGCCTGTTAACAGCTCTTTTGTTCACAACAATCTCAGCTCCTGCTGGAGGTGCGGGGGCAGAAATGCTGCGAAAACCTGCAGGTTTCAACAATTTATCTGCAGAAATTGTAACTTCAGTGGACATTTAGCCAGAATATGCAGGAAGCCCGCACCGAGGCTGGTTTACGAAGCGGATGAACCACAAGAGGGGTCTGCAAGGCAGGGTTATGCTTGGGACACAGCAATGGACGTTGAAGTTCAGCGGGTTCAGGTGGCAAACATCCACAGCTCATACACAAAGACGCCACCTATGATGATGAGAGTACTGTTAAACGGCATCCCGGTACGCATGGAGCTGGACACAGGAGCCAGCCAGTCACTTATGAGTGTCCAACAATTCGAGAAACGATGGCCACTCAGAGCTAGCAGACCCAAACTAGAATGCATTGACATGCAATTATGGACGTACACCAAAGAGATCATCCCAGTGCTAGGCAGTGCAATGTTGGTGGTCACACATAATGGATCAGAGAACCGGCTGCCACTCTGGATTATCCCGGGAAATGGTCCCGCGCTTTTGGGGAGGAGCTGGCTAGCCGAGATGAACTGAAAATGGGGGGATGTGCATGCCATTTCATCTGTGGAGCGAAGTTCATGCTTACAGGTCCTACAGAAATTTGAGTCACTATTTCAACATTGTGTCGAGACTTTCAAAGGTACCAAAGTCGTGATACGCATCACCCCGGATGCCAGACCAGTGCACCATAAAGCCAGAGCTGTGCCATATGTGATGCGGGAGAAAATTGAGAGTGAGTTGGACAAGTTGCTAAAAGAGGGCATAATTTTGCCCGTTGAATTCAGCGACTGGGCAAGCCCTATTGTCCCTGTCCTAAAAACGGATGGCTCGGTCAGGATCTGTGGCGACTACAAGGCTACTATCAACCGAGTGTCACTACAAGACCAATACCCGCTTCTGAAAGTGGAGGATCTTTTTGCCACGCTGGCAGGTGGCAAGCTTTTCACCAAGTTGGACCTCACTTCAGCCTACATGACCCAGGAACTGGCCGAAGAATCCAAGCTTCTGACCACCATCACCACGCACAAGGGGCTGTCTGTCTACAACAGGTGTCCGTTTGGCATTTGTTCAGCAGCCGCTATCTTTCAAAGGAACATGGAAGCCTGCTCAAATCCATCCCTGGAACAATTGTATTTCAGGACGACATCCTTATCATGGGTCGAGACACCGAGGAACACCACCACAAACTGAAGGAGGTGCTATGCCGACTGGACCAGGTAGACCTGCGACTAAAGAAGTCCAAGAATGTGTTTTTGGCCCCAGAGGTCGAGCTTTTGGGCAGGAGGGTTGCCGCAGACGGGACTCGGCCAACCGAATCCAAAACGGAGGTGATCCGTCGCGCGCCCAGGCCCGGCAACACATTGGAGTTGCATTCATTTCTGGGACTACTGAACTATTTTGGGAACTTTCTGCTGAACTTAAGCACATTGTTGGAGCCGCTACACGTGCTCCTGCATAAGGGCTTCGATTGGTTTTGGGGGGACTGTCAGGAATGGGCTTTCAATCGGGCGCGGAACCTGCTTTGTTCTAATAAGCTGTTGACCCTGTACAACCTCTGTAAGAAATTGGTTTTGACATGCGATGCATCATCCTATGGGGTTGGGTGCGTGTTGCAGCAGAGTAATGATGAGGGCCAACTCCAACCTGTGGCTTATGCTTCCAGGTCGCTCTCCCAAGCAGAAAGGGGATATGGGATGTTTGAAAAGGAAGCACTCGCATGTGTCTACGGGGTGAAAAAGATGCACCAGTACCTTTTTGGCAGAAGGTTTGAGTTAGAAACGGACCACAAGCCGTTAACATCCCTGCCAATGCGTCAGCTCGCATACAGCGATGGGCTCTCAGGCTGGCTGTGTATGACTACAGCATAAGGCACCGGCCAGGCACAGAGAATTGCGCTGATGCGCTCAGCAGGCTTCCACTGGCCACCACTGAGGGGGCAACGGAGCAAAGCGCTGAGATGGTCATGGCTGTCGATGCTTTCGACAGCGCAGGCTCCCCCATCACAGCCCACCAGATCAAAACATGGACAAACAGAGATCCCTTCCTATCCTTGATTAAGAAATGTGTCCTTACTGGGGATTGGGCGCCCGCACATGGAGCATGCCCTGAAGAGGTCAGACAATTTCATAGACGGATGGATGAACTCTCCATCCAAGCCGACTGCCTATTATGGGGCAGCTGGGTAGTCATGCCCCAGAAGGGAGGGAAGCGTTCATCAGGGCACTCCACAGCAAGCAGCCAGGCATTGTGCTAATGAAGGCCATTGCCTGGTCACATGTATGGTGGCCGGGAATTGATGCAGACCTGGAACACTGTGTTCGCAGGTGCACGACATGTGCCCAGCTGGGCAATGCCCCCAGGGAGGCCCCACTCAGCCCGTGGCCCTGACCCACCAAGCCATGGTCATGTATTCACGTAGAATGCGTGGGCCCATTCATGGGGAAAATGTTCCTCATTGTTGTTGATGCGTACTCAAAATGGATCGAGTGCATCATATTGAATTCGTGCACGACATCCACCACAGTGGAGAGTCTGTGTGTGGTCTTTGTGACCCACGGCCTGCTGGACATCCTGGTTAGCGACAACGGCCCGTGCTTCACTAGCTATGAATTCCGTGAGTTCATGTCGGGTAATGGCATCAAACATGTCAGGACAGCACTGTTCAAGCCGGCTTCCAATGGCCAGGCGGAACGTGCGGTCCAAATCATAAAACAAGACATGCTCCGGATTCAAAGACCCTCCCTTCAATGCTGCCTATCGTGCTTCCTGCTGGCCTACAGGTCCCGACCACATCCACTCACAAGAGTCCCGCCAGCGGAACTACTTATGAAACGCACACTTAAAACTCGGCTGTCCCTCATTCACCCAGTCCTGTCCGACATTGTTGAGGGCAAGCGCCAGTCCCAAAATGAGTGCCATGACTGTAACTCAAAGTGGAGATGTATAGAAACTGATGACCCTGTATTTGTTCTTCATCACGCTTTGGGGCCCAAGTGGCTTGAGGGTACTGTAATTGGTAATGAGGGGAATAGGGTCATAGTGCTCAGACTTAACAATGGACAGATAAGCAGCAAGCATCTGGACCAAGTAAAAAAAAAGTTCAGCATGGACACTGAGGAAAATCATGAGATGTTGCCCACACCACCGCCAGTGAACGAGCAACAAGAACCTTCAGCAGCATGCACTGTCTGTGCGGCCAGCCCGGACGAGCCGGAATCATCACAGGTGACAAAGACGCATGCCAAAGCTCAACAACCAGAGCCCCAACTGCGGCGCTCCATGAGAGAGCGTCGACCACCTGAAAGACTCAATCTTTGACCCAAAGACGTTGGGGGGGAGGTGATGTCATGTATGTAACCTTCATGTAACTGTAACCTTCATGTAACAACACTGTACACTGTATACACCTAAGAAATGCACACCTTGACCACAGGGGGTGAACTTGTAGGAGACACTCCTCACCTGGCCATCCAGGTATATAAAGGGAGGTCCCACACAGGGTCATCACTTCTTGGTCCTGTGAATAAAGGTACAGGTCACAGAGTGACCTTGTCGCCAGTATGTGCCTCATGTTGATTTACAGTAGAGTGTAAGGACACAACAGTAACCTGAGACATGAACTCTGTTTCTCTCTCCATGGATGCTGCCTGACCTGCTGAGTATTTCCAGCATTTTCTGTGTTCTCAGAGACCTTCCTTTACCATCTGAGGGCTTGCAAGCATCCAAAAGCACTCCCTATACTCCCTGCACCCTTATAAAACGTTTAACATGTATTGCATCAAGCCATTACTTCTGTTGTATAAACAGACTATGGATGTACTCTCTGTGTAGTCACTGTGTGGTTGCATAAGATGGAGACTTTTTTACCTGATGTATTATCTATAAGGTTTACACTGTGTATATACATGCTGGCACCACCAGAGGGTGCAACTGATGGAGACCAGTGGTTTCCTGCCCTGGTGGCAGGGCCCAGAATAAAAGGCTGCACACACACCATGCTTGTGCCTCACTCTGGAGTTTGGAATAAAGGACCAAGGTCACTACAGTTTGAGTACAACACATTGCCTCGTGGAATCATTCATAAGTACATTACAGACATAATAACTGGCGATGAAAATAAGGACTTTCACATGATATTATGGCAACCTTTGGCACACTAAAAGACTTCGCAGAGGGTGATGATTGGGATGCTTTCACAGAAATGCTTGAGCAATATTTCGTGGCAAAAAACCTGGCTGGGGAGGTGGGCACATTGGTAGAGAAGCACAAGGCTATAGTGTTGACCAGTTGTGGGCCCGAAGTCTACCGCCTCGTCAGGGACTTGCTGGCACCCACGAAGGTCAAGGATAAGACATATGATGAGCTGACTGAACTAATTCGTGACCAACTAAAACCAAAAGAGAGCATCCTCACGGCCAGGTACAGATTCTACACTCACCGCAAACCTGAGGGCCAGGAGATTGCAAAATATGCTGCCAGCCTCAGGGAGACTTGCGGCACTGTGTGATTTCGGCACACACCTCAGCGAAGCATTGCGAGACTTCTTCGTTATGGGAATCAGCCACGAGGGCCTCCTTCACAAGCTATTATCTGACGACACCACAGTCAACCTGCAGATGGTCATCAACATCAGTCAGGCATTCATGACCTCAACCTGCAGCATGAAGCAAATCATTCATCCTGTGGACTCAAACCTGGCATGAACTGTACACAGAATGGCGCCATTCACAGGCAAGACTGTAGAACGTGGCTCTGCCCAGGGCAGAGAGCACAGACCTCAAGGTTCCAGAACTCAGAGTCCGCCGAGGAGTGCTAATCGAGTAGCACCATGCTGACGTTGCAGAGGAAACCATAGGACTCACCAGTGTTGGTTTGCTGAGTACGTATGCAAAGCCTGTAACACGAAGGGCCACTTCCAGCGTATGTGTAAAAGAAATACGACTCATCATCTAGCAGAGGAGTCAGTAGATGACTTTGAATCCAGCGGGGTGTATGATGATTTGGCCAGAGAGGCAGCTCAGCCCCAAGAAGAAGTGTATGGAGTGTATACCTGCACCACCGATTGTCCTCCAGTGAAGATGGAAGTCGAGATGAACGGCATTCCAGTCTTCATGGAAGTGGATACAGGAGCGAGCCAGTCAATGATGAGCCAGGATGCCTTCGAGAGGTTAGGGAACGAAAAACAACCCGAGCTGCTTCCAGTACAGGAAAAGTTGTGCACCTACACCAAGGAGTTGATCCCAGTCCTTGGTAGTGCGGATGTAAGTGTAAACCATAATGGCATGATGCACAAGTTACCTCTGTGGATTGTTGCAGGTGATGGTCCAACGCTATTCGGAACAAGGTGGATGGGGAAGATCCAGTGCAAATGGGAAGACCTCTTCACTCTAGCAATCGATGTCCCCCCATGCTCAGAGGTAGAGCAAAACCTCACCTATGCTTGGGCCAGTCACCAGAGAACAGACCAGCGCAGCACCTGAGGCACAGACCATCCATCACGACTGCATGGCAATGATCCGACCGGAACGACCTAAAAGTACCTTCCTGGCTGCAGTGGCAGGACTCCTGGGGAGGAAGATCGAATTCACAGGCACTCTTCCAGCTTTTGTGGCAGAATTGCGGGAGAGAAGGATTAAGGCAGTCGACCTCGAGGACAGAGGCAAGATGGCGACCCTGCTGCAGGGAGGGGCAGTGTGGCTGAAAAAAAGTTGACCACGACAATATCATGAGGTGCAACGCTGAGGGACCAACACATGGTGTCTAACAAAGGATTGATTGGGGTAAAGTCAGCAGGGTTCTCTTAAAGGAAACCTGCAATAAATTGAACTTAAAGAGACATTGTATGCATGGCAATCTATGTAACGAACCGATTAAGATTGTGAACAAAATGTTGTTGCAAGATGTCGGGAATAGAGTGTCCCCAAAAGTAGCAAGCGAGTGACCTCAGGAGGGTGAAAGCACTGATCCTGATACCCTGCCCCACGTCTATCCCTCGCTGCAGGCACCCGATGGCACTATTCGCCATGGACCCGGAAAAAAAACGGCACCAATATGCACAGTCGGCTGCCGTTGCCCAACCACCCGGGTGGAGACGGCGCTATCTTGGCCATTTCCTGGAGCGAAAGGTCAGAACCAACGAGTTCCCCAAATGGGACCTGGAACAGCCAGGTTCCCAACACCGTTAGAGAGCAGGCAGAAGATTCTACAGCCCTCAAAGGAGGACAGGGAGACCACACACATCTGTGACTCTGCCCAACACTAGGCAACGGCAAAGGCCCTGAATCCTGGCTAGGTGAATGAACCAAGCCCACCCCGCTAGCAGGGGGCGCAGCACCACCATCAGATGACTAGGACCCTGTCCGGTTGCCCTGTAACTAGCTTCCTCGCATACCTGTACTGCTACCTCAGCACTGACCATGACTGAACCATGAATGCAATTTACCGAATCCTGGTGCATGACCGTAAAATGTAATGAATGTAAGTCACTGAACCAAGGTGTCACGATAAAAACTGTAAAAAAAATGTTTTTCTTCCTTTCTTTGTACTTGCACTGTGTCCGATCCTGTATGTTAATGTAACAGGCCAGCTGCATGATCTCGCTGTGGCGGGGGCGGGAGGCGGGCGGGGAATGGGTGCATGTAGCCTTGGACACACACTTGGATCGCACCCAGAACCCACTGGAACTTCCACTGCATCATTGAACCATCCAATCTGGTAACCACCACCGAACGTTGTGGCAAAAGGACTTGGGGGTTAACAGGGAGAGAGCCAAGCCAAAGCACAGTCAAGGTGCAAGGGCTATTGGCACTTAAGTCTGGGGAGAGCTAAGCCAGAGCACATAGTGCAAAGGTAATTCACACAAAGGACTTGGGGGAGAGAGATGTTGTATGTGCAGACTATGGATGTACTCTCTGTGTAATCATTATGTGGTTGCATAAGATGGAGACTTGTTTATCTGATGTACTATCAATAAGTTTTACACTATGTATATACATGCTGGCACCACCAGAGGGTGTAACTAGTGGAGACTGAGGGTTTCCAGCCCTGGTGGCAGGGCCCAGTATAAAAGGCTGCACACCATGCTTGTGCCTCACTCTGGAGTTTGGAATAAAGGACAAAGGTCACTACAGTTTGAGTACAACACATTGCCTTGTGGAGTCATTCATTGGTACATTACAGACATAATAATTTCAATATCATTTTTTTTAAACCAGTCTAAAAGCTTACATTCAAACTTACCCGAAAGATATATGTGTCCCTTTAAGAAGTGCTGATAGCGACTCTGTCAGTCTGCTGCACATCACTTTTCAGAGCAAATGTAGGAGCCAGTGCAAAACTCAATGCAAAGGTCCATGTTCGCAGAGCATGACGTTAAGTTGGCGTTGCACGCCGACTGACAGTATGCTTTCCATCTTTGTATGTCCAGGGTTAACGTGCTATCACAATGCTAAGGCCCTCACCAAAATGGTGGCCACTGAGTCCCACACCGGAGACGGGCCTATTTTGGATCAATAATAATAGACCCAGGTTTGGGATCTGGATGAATGTTAAATAAGAGACAAGACAAATGAAGTAAAGAATAAAACACCGTTTACTGAGAGAAAAGAAACATTAATAATACAGTTTACAAAGAAAAGAGAAGTATGATAAGATGCAACAAAGCTCACGGCCTTCCGCCCGTCGGGAACTCCACAAGTGACAGCTGGTCTGCAGCATTGGGGGTCCCGGCACCGCTCGCGAATCACGGTCCAAGGTGAAGTTCGAAGAACTGCGGGACAGTGCTGTATCTTTATACTATCAAATAAACATACTATTGAACAAAACATGGGTGCATGTGGCTTATGGCCAACTCCTAATCTGTAAGGCCCCAGGTGCTTGTCCACAAAGCATGAGATCTCGAGCCGCGGACCGTCTCATAACAAGCTGGTGTGCGTCCAAGGTCGCCTTCTCTCTCTCTATATAGCAACAACATTCACGAAGCATGGAGCCGAGAGACACTGTGCATGACTAAATATCATAATTAACCCGATGTGATTAACCCTATACAATACACAGCTTTAGAGCAGCAGCTGCTATTTTTTTCCTAGGATTGCAGCGCAAATGGGTGGGGGATAGTAGCCCAATTTCTGGGCCTGGGTGTCCATGTAAAGAATTCTTCAGAGACAGCCTGAGCAGTTGTGAGAGACAATGGACCAGAATTAAAAGCCTATGATGGTGTACGCATGGCGTACGTGGTTTTAAATGCCCCACAAGTTCTGGGTTTCCCTATGCAATGTGCATGCATGAGAACCCGGAACTTGCGATCTGTCAAGTTTTTCCTTGACAGATCGTACCCAACCGGTGGAAATTCACTTTTGCTGGCACAAAGTTGGGCTATTTGCCCAACTGCTGCCGAGTGAATACCCACCATACCCTTACGCCTGGTAAAAGCAAGCTGAAGGTCTTCTTTTACCAGCATAATGGTTTAAATAAATGTTAAAATACAATTTTTTTTAATGATTTATACATTCACATACACTTAAAATTAATTTAGATCAATTAAAAATGTTGACATTTATTTTTCAAAAAATTTAATTTTTATTTTAAATGTTTAAAGAAGTGGGTATTTCAATTAATTTTGAACCTGTGATATTTTATTTTTATTTCAGTGTTGTGAAATTGTGTTTTTAGGTGATTTCTATTATGTTTATGGTGATTCCGTAGATACATGGAATCCCCATAAACATAATAGGAATCCCCCTTTGTCATTGGCTGTCCTGGTCCACATGATCGCAGGGAAGCTTGTGAACCGCATGTGCTCCTGGGATCCATGAGCCTTTACGCAGGCGCACGCAGACTTTATTTTCTATGACACAGTAGGCAGATGTCTACTTTTTGCTTGTGTGTTCATTTGACCCTGACTAGAAAACAAAGCACCCCAATTGTAGTCTTTAGGGAGAATTTTCTGGATTATTTTCAATTAATATGTATCAAGACCTGTGTGGCCCCTCTATGAAACTCCAAATAGAGTTTCCAAGGCAGGATTGGACTTGGCTGTGATACCTCTACAATGCAATAGTCTTCTGGGGCCCTATGCCACCGATAGGCTCCTATGCAGCATGTGGTTTATCAGAACATTGCAGTGCATTTCCCATAATTTGCCATTCATTAATGTCAATGAATGGAAAATCACAAGCGAAACAGCCACAGTTATCTGATAGGTTCTTCCTGGCCACTATTTTACATCAACCAACACCTAAAGCAGATAACATTTTCCAGTTCTGAGGAAAGGTCATTAACTCCATTTCTCTCTCCACAGATGCTGCCTGACCTGCTGGGTGTTTCCAGCATTTTCTGTTTTTATTTTACGTACTGGAGGGATATTTCCAGTGGGGTTCTGCAGGGCTCAGTACTAGGTCCCTTGCTTTTTGTGATATACATCAATGATCTAGACTTGAATATAGGGAGTATGATTAAGAAGTTTGCAGATGATACTAAAATCGGCTGCGTGGTTGATAATGAAGGAGAAAGCTGCGGACTGCAGGAAGATATCAATCAACTAGTCAGGTGAGCAGAACATTGGCAAATGGAATTTAATCTAGAGAAATGTGAGGTAATGCATTTGGGGAGGGCTAACAATTATACATAGAAACATAGAAACATAGAAAATAGGTGCAGGAGTAGGCCATTCGGCCATTCGAGCCTGCACCACCATTCAATAAGATCATGGCTGACTATTCACCTCAGTACCCCTTTCCTGCTTTCTCTCAATACCCCTTTATCCCTTTAGCCGTAAGGGCTGTCTCTAACTCCCTCTTGAATATATCCAATGAACTGGCATCAACAACTCTCTGCGGTAGAGAATTCCACAGGTTAACAACTCTCTGAGTGAAGAAGTTTCTCCCCATCTCAGTCCTAAATGGCTTATCCCTTATCCTTAGACTGTGTCTCCTGATTCTGGACTTCCCCAACATCGGGAACATTCTTCCTGCATTTAACCTGTCCAGTACCGTCAGAATTTTCTATGTTTTGATGAGATCCCATCTCATCCTTCTAAACTCCAGTGAATACAGGCCCAGTCGATCCAGTCTCTCCGCATATGTCAGTCCTGCCATCCCGTGAATCAGTCTGGTGAACCTTTGCTGCACTCCCTCAATAGCAAGAACATCCTTCCTCAGATTAGGAGACCAAAACTGAGCACAATATTCCAGGTGAGGCCTCACCAAGGTCCTGTACAACTGCAGTAAGACCTCGCTGTTCCGATACACAAATCTGCTAGCTATGACGGCCAACATACACTTTGCCTTCTTCACCACCTGCTGTACCTGCATGGCAACTTTCAATGACTGATGTACCATGACACCCAGGTCTCGTTGCACCTCCTCTTTTCCTAATCTGCCACCATTCAGATAATATTCTGCCTTCGTGTTTTTGCCACCAAAGTGGATAATCTCGCATTTATCCACATTATCCTGCAGATGCCATGCATTTGCCCACTCACCTAACCTGTCCAAGTCACCCTGCACCCTCTTAGCATCCTCCTCACAGCTCACACTGCCACGCAGCTTAGTGTCATCTGCAAACTTAGAGATATTACACTCAATTCCTTCATCTAAATCATTAATGTATATTGTAAATAGCTGGGGTCCCAGCACTGAGCCCTACGGCACCCCACTAGTCATTGCCTGCCATTCTAAAAAGGACCCATTTATCCTGATTCTATGCTTTCTGTCTGTCAACCAGTTCTCTATCCACATCAGTACATTACCCCCAATACTATGGTGCTTTAATTTTGCACACCAATCTCTTGTGTGGGACCTTGTCAAAAGCTTTTTGAAAGTCCAAATAGACCACATCCACTGGCTCTCAGCTGTCCACTCTTCTAGTTACATCCTCAAAAA
Organism: Pristiophorus japonicus; assembly: GCF_044704955.1. NCBI lineage: Eukaryota > Metazoa > Chordata > Chondrichthyes > Pristiophoridae > Pristiophorus > Pristiophorus japonicus. The sequence goes on along the minus strand of NC_091978.1, from coordinate 263,264,670 downwards.
ATTCGAGAAGATTTGTCAAGCAGGATTTCCCTTTCATAAGTTTATGCTTTCCAAATGCTCTGCTATTTCATCTTTAATAATTGATTCCAACATTTTCCCCACTACTGATGTCAGGCTAACCGGTCTATAATTACCCGTTTTCTCTCTCCCTTCTTTTTTAAGAAGTGGTGTTACATTAGCTAACCTCCAGTCCATAGGAACTGATCCAGAGTCGATAGACTGTTGGAAAATGATCACCAATGCATCCACTATTTCTAGGGCCACTTCCTTAAGCACTCTGGGATGCAGACTATCAGGCCCCAGGGATTTATCAGCCTTCAATCCCATCAATTTCTCTAACACAATTTCCCACCTAATAAGGATTTCCTTCAGTTCCCATTTCTCACTGGACCCTCGGTCCCCTAGTATTTCCGAAAGGTTATTTGTGTCTTCCTTCGTGAAGACAGAGCCAAAGTATTTGTCCAACTGGTCTGCCATTTCTTTGTTCCCCATTATAAATTCACCTGAATCTGACTGCAAGGGACCTACATTTGTCTTCACTAATCTTTTTCTCTATATATATGTATAGAAGCTTTTGCAGTCAGTTTTTATGTTCCCAGCAAGCTTCCTCTCATACTCTATTTTCCCCCTCTTAATTAAACCCTTTGTCCTCCTCTGCTGAATTCTAAATTTCTCCCAGTCCTCAGGTTTGCTGCTTTTTCTGGCCAATTTTTATGTCTCTTCCTTGGATTTAACGCTATCCTTAATTTCCCTTGTTAGCCATGGTTGAGCCACCTTTCCCCATTTTATTTTTACTCCCGACAGGGATGTACAATTGTTGAAGTTCATCCATGTGATCTTTAAATGTTTGCCATTGCCTATCCACCGTCAACCCTTTAAGTAGCATTCACCAGTCTATTCTAGCCAATTCACGTCTCTTACCATCGAAGTTACCTTTCCTTAAGTTCAGGACCCTACTCTCTGAATTATCTGTGTCACCCTCCATCTTAATATAGAATTCTACCATATTATGGTCACTCTTCCCCAAGGGGCCTCACACAACAAGATTGCTAATTAGTCCTTTCTCATTACACATCACCCAGTCTAGGAAGGCCAGCCCTCTAGTTGGTTCCTCGACATGTTGGTCTAGAAAACCATTTCTAATACACTCCAGGAAATCCTCCTCCACCGTATTGCTGCCAGTTTGGTTAGCCCAATCTATATGTAGATTAAAGTTGCCCATAATAACTGCTGTACCTTTATTGCACGCATCCCTAATTTCTTGTTGGTGCTGTCCCCAACCTCACTATTACTGTTTGGTGGTCTGTGCACAACTCCCACTAACATTTTATGCCCTTTGGTATTCCGCAGCTCAACCCATACAGATTCCACATCATTCAAGCTAATGGGAATATGCATTAAATGGTAGGAGACTGAGAAGTGTAGAGGAACAAAGGGACTTTGGAGTGCATGTCCACAGATCCCTGAAAATAGCAGCCCAGTTAGATAAAGTGGTTAAAAAGGCATACATGAATGCTTGCCTTCATTAGCCAAGGCATAGAATACAAGAGCGGGGGGGGGGGGGTTATGCTTGAAATATATAAAACACTAGTTAGGCCACAGCTAGAGTACTGCGTGCAGTTCTGGTCACCGCATTACAGGAAGAACGTATTTGCACTGGAGAGGGTACAGAGGAAACTTACGAGGAAGTTGCCAGGAGTGGAAAATCTAAGCTTTGAGGACAAATTAGAGAGGCTGGATTTGTTTTCATTGGAACAGAGGAGGCTGAGAGGAGACATCATTGATGTGTATAAAATGAGGGGCCTAGATATAATGGATAGAAAAGATCTATTTCCCTTAACAGGGGGGTCAACAACCAGGGGACATAAATTTAAAGTAATTAGTAGAAGGTTTAGAGAGGATTTGAGGGGAAATGTCTTCACACAGAGGGTTGTGGGGGTCTGGAACTCTCTGCCTGAAAGGGTGGCAGAGGCAGAAACCCTCACTGCATTTAAAAAGTACTGGGATGTGCACCTGAAGCGCAGGGTTATGGACCTAGAGCTGGAAAGTGGGATTAGGCTGGATAGGCTCTTGTTGGCCAGCATGGACACGATGGGCCAAAATGGCCTCCTTCCATGCTGTAAACTTCTATGATTCTATAGATTCTAATAGATTATCACATTGCTGTTTGCGGAAACTTGCTGGATATAAACTGGCTACCACAGTTCCTACATTACAACAGTGCTTACAATTCAAAACTACTTCATTGGACATAAAACACTTTGGGAGGTCCTGAGGTCATGAAAGCAATTTCATAGAATCACAGAATCTTAGAATGGTTACAGCACGGAAGAAGGCCATTCGGCCCATCAAGCCCGTGCTGGCTCTCTGCACAAGCACGTCAGCTAATCCCATTCCCCTGCCCTTTCCCCATAGCCCTGCAGCTTTTTTTCCTTCAGGTACTTATCTATTTCACTTTTGAAAGCCATGATTGAGTCTGCCTCCACCATCCTTTCAGGCAGTGCATTCCAGATCCTAACCACTCACTGCGTAAACAAGTTTTTTCTTATGTCGTCTTTGGTTCTTTTGCCAATCACCTTTAATCTGTGTCCTCTGGTTCTCGACCCTTTTGCCTCTATCTACTCTGTCCAGCCCCATCATAATTCTGCACACCTCTATCGAATCTCCTCTCAAGCTTCTCTGCTCTAAGGATTTATTTATATTTCTTTCTTGTCTAGGCTCACAGGTGAGATATAGCCACTTTGTGAGGTAAATGAGGATGCCTCCAACTACACTGCAGTAAAAGTTCACGTCTTCGGGAGGGAAGACAAGTATTGAATCGTTTCCACCATAAGTAACACTTTACTTTCACCTGCTGGGGTCGCTGCTCTACTTGTGAAGGAACTTCCAGAGAGAACACGAGCCTCTCTATCTCATCTTCATCTTTAGCACTGCATCCTGTTTTATATTTCCACTCTAGAGGCTTTTTGTGTGTGTGGTTACTCTAAATGATTTTTGTCTTTCCGCTGATCGTAACAATAACCATTAGGTCCAGCTTTCGGTTTCTTCGTTCGAAAATGAAAAAACCCCTCGGAAAGCAGCACTTGCTGTCAATGTTTCAAACCGAAGACTCAGGTTGCTGCACTTCCATGGACAGGAGCCTGAACGTCTGCTGCACTCTCATGGGAAAACGCATTAGCGCACATTTCTCTACTATTTCTTAACCTAGTACAAAAATCAATGCCATAAATTTCTAAAGGCAAACTAGCCCTAATGATAGAAGTGTGTTTTTGTTGTTGCTGATACCTTTGCATGTGATATTATCGATGGACGTGCTAACGGGTACGTGTAATTGCCCTTATTCCGACTCATTGGATCAGTATTAGCTCCAAGCATACACATAGTTTCCCATTTTCAGCTTTAAAATCCCCAGATCAAGCACAGAAATATAACAAGAACAAATGCCGCGCAGAAAATTACAAGCTAAACGAAACAGTTTACTTAACAAACTTTGGGTCCCGATGTCTAACTTTTCTTTAAAATTCCTAGATCTTCCAGTTTTGAGTATCTTGACTTTTTCCAGTGTTTATTTCAGTTGAGATTTTCATTTTACCCTTACATGTTCTAACGGCACAGGAAAACCTCGATGCCCTGACTTCAGGTCTCACTAAACCAGACGACTTAAAAGATTAAATAATTGGCTCAGACCAGATCAGCGTTGGAAGACGAGTTTAATTAAACAACAATACATTTAGCGCTTCATATTTCCACTGTACAAGAGCTGTAGCCTGTGACACAACTATACTAGCGTAGATATGGAAATCATAGATTTGCTTTGCTGTTTTTATCGTCTGTCTCCCAACATTGCGAGCACCAATACAAGTTGTTAATCTGTAGTTTACAGTATGCTTAAACAAATATCGGATAGTCAAGCGATGAACTGATTTTGAAGTTAGTTTTTCACTTGATGAATGTTTACAGTCTAAATACTGACTGTGTAAAGCGAATATGTTCATCATAACTAGAGGGACAAATGTTGCTAACATAGATACAAACAAAGCTATGGATTCATGACAACGTTTGGTGACATTTATCATATTGACACCATAATCAATGTGCACACTTAGAGACAGATATGTTCCATGTTTCCTATCCTATTACAGACTATTTGAGTACAGAAACAGTCTTGCACAATTTATTAATATAGCTGCAAGACTTCACTGACAACTCTTTGTATTAATTCTTAACATTGAAATATTGTTCTGTTACAAAAAACTATTACTTGCACAGTTTAAAACATATTTTCTGTTATAATAGTCCAATTGGGTATCAACAGAGAACTTGTTAAAGATTTGCCAAACAACTTTTACCACGAGCTGCTGTGAAAACTATGTTTAAAATTTCACGCGCGCTAAAATGCTCTATTTATAACTCAGTCCCAGAAAAGTTATTAATGGCATGGAGAACCGACACCGCATTAATGACATTATAAAATATTACCGTTTTCATTTGTCCCCAGTAATATTTTCGCATGTTATAACTGGAAAAAGTTGGCAGGAATTACATCCATTCTTTATTTCTAAGGATTAGGATAAACAAAACGCCGAAACGTGAACTATTTATAGATCAGCCAAAGCACGACAGTCAGGGGATATCATCCAGTAGCTCGAAATAGGTTATTTAAGAAACGCATTTTCACTTCAATTTCTCAGTGGTATAATGAGAAAAAAAATGCAGGTAATATTTCGTGCCACCATTTTTGATAATATTAACGTTCTAATATCACGTACTGTCTTTAAAAGAAAAACATGACGCAAAAGGCATATTTTAAAGATTCACATTAACGACAAAATTGGAATGATTAAATTCAGTGAGACATGCTATTTGCAGCCATTGGAATGGACTTTGGAAATGTTATTGGTTTGTAAATTCCCTCCAGATCTACCAAATGTTAACTCTTCCAGATGGACAGAAATCATGCCGGCTTGCAGCAAGCCATGACTTCTTTATCCTGTCTAGCCCATCTTCTAAAGGGGTTGTTTCATCTCTTCCCTTGGCCCTTTTCTGTCATCTATCTATCTATCTACCTGACTGTCTGTCTATCTATCTATCTGTCTATCTATCTATTTATCTATCTGACTGTCTGTCTGTCTGTCTATCTATTCACCCATCCAGATTTCTATTCATTTACAAGTCTGCTCGGACGATCTGTAAAGTTGCATATCCCATTTCCAACCATGACTTATCCAGTTAATTCCATGAACTGTATCTGCTGGTGTCTTATGCGGAGATAATCTTATTTAGGGATAAAACTGTCATTCGGTAGATTAAATAGACGTAACAAAGCGGAGCCCAAAAATGAAACAATTTCGGAAGTTCAAGGACACAGTATTTCAGTGCACAAAGATTCAGAGAAGGGATACGATGACCTTAATGCGCGACTCTGCAGGACTGTACTCGCAAGATGAAGCATTTCAAGTTGAACAGAAGGGTCTTTTCAATTTCAGAAATACGATCCCGAAGTAGTGCTAGCGCTTTGCTATTAGCGACAGCTACAATAGCTGAAAACGTGCTCAGCGGGTGCGAGGAGCTGACTGAAAAGCTGAAATGCCGTCAAAAATGACCTTGCTACCTCTGCCTTGAAACACCAGCATATCGCAAGGTCTGCTCTTTGAGCTGTACAGTTTAGAGATCAGAAAAGACAAGTGAGAAGAACTGGCTTCAGATTGTGGGCCGCAGATCTCGTCCTTTAGAAGCTTTGCTAGTGGCAGAAATGCTTAGCACGAATAGCTTTAAATCGGAAACTCTGCCATTGTAAGCAATTTATAAAAAGTCCGAAGCTATAAATGTAAAGCATCGGCGTGTTTTGAATACGTGTGTGGTGCAGGTACGGTTCTGCAGCAGTCCAGGGGAGTGTGGCACTATTCAGCAATACTGTTCACTGACAAAAATAAGAGAAAACGCCAATTTAGTGCTGCACGCACCTCATCCTGAATTTCCAATCAGTATCGACACCATTTTTGTATTAAAGACACACTTACGTCAAGGAAAGATACAAATGTAGTTAATTCTGATTGATACAAGCATGGCGATCTAGAGTTGCCACTGTGATGATTCTCGAGTAGATTATATTCTGTAGCTGTGTTTCAGGTTTATTACCTCAGCGGGCCTACGGAAATAAACTGCCAAAACACAATCGATATTCTATTGAACACGGCAAGCAATATTGCCAAGACGTTCACAAACTAAGCCAGATGGAAAGAAGTGACTGAATTTAGCTGTCGCTCGATAGGGATCATCTCATGTGCTGCTATAAAGAACGGCAACTGATTATTCAAGATGACAATCGTGTAAGGCTAACTGGGGAAAACGACTCCCTGTAAAACACTTTGTCGAATTGAATTGAACCTGATCAGGACAAGACAGGTTTCCTTGTATGTTTGCGCTAACATTCCTGTGTTTCTTTTGCTCTGTCGCTGCACAGATTTTTTTCATGAATCAGTAATGTAACTGCAATAATAATGTATCAACAACACTCCATCATCCTGCAGTCAAGACAGATGAAGATAGGGGCTGAAGTAACAATGCTCAGTTTTCCAAATTAACCTGTACTTTTTCCTGACTCCGACACTTGTATACACGGCCCTAACCTGATAGGCCATCCGTTTAGCGGAGCCGAGGACGGATTACTCCCTTGAGATGCAAGTGTTGCATGAACTGCGAGCATAATTTGGCAACTAGAGATGCATGGCGGGGGGGAGCAAGGGAAGAAAGCAGATGGGGGAAAGCAATATTTCTTCACCGAAATATTCAAGGAAAGCCACGTGGATTTATCTTTCTTCGGGAGAATGTATGAATACGGTTCAAAAAGAAGCCGCATCGCCACCTTTTCGGGGCAACTAAGGATGGGAATAGACGCGACTTTATTGGGCTCACCCACATCCCGAGAAACAAATAAAATCAAACGTAGATTTAGTAGAAGGTAGAGAATGAATACTGGTTGATTTGGAACTGTAATTTAAAAAAAAAGCTTGGTGGTATGCCCTTAAATATCCGTCTATCCTGGAAAGTAACAGTCTTGTTAATTAAATTATGCGGTTTGAATGAGTGTCTGGAGAACGTCGCTCTGGTATATGATATTTCCGGGGAGAGGTTGTACACCCGAAGGTATGAACGCTGGGACTTTAGATTTTGCGTTTAGACAACGTTTGCAAACGAAACAAGAGTCTAGATCTTTCAGACCTCTATGGGATGGTTTCAGACATCACATCATGTGCTTGCAGCAAATAAAATTTGGAATTTACAAAATATAATGTCTGTTCTGATTATTTTTAACCTAGGCGCTTGGATTCCTCTCACTATAAGGGTTGTTGCAGTTCGGGTTCCGGCAAGGCACAACCCTGCTTAAAATGCTCTGGTCCTGGCTGTCTGGAACTGCGGTGTTCAAGAGATAGCTCTGGGCATGTCTGGATACTCACACTGGAAGAGCTGTCCCCCATGTTTAGAAAGATGGGCAGTTGAAGAATCTCTCCTCTCTAAACATTTGAATCAGCGTCCAGTAATTTACCAAGTGTCCAGGGGGTTCATTTGTAAACCCGGTTTAGGAATACTCTGATTTTAGATTCCGTCTCAATTACCCTCTGTACGGAGTCCCGTTTGGCTTCATTCCGAAGTCAGGCGGAGCCGTGACTCCGGATTAAATAATGCAAGTTTAGTGTAGACGCAAAGCTATTTCAACTAGGTACTGAGGCTAAACTTGCAATGTAAATATAAGTAAGACGTCACAAACTGATTTAATGCAAATACAAAGGCGGCTATGTTCAAAAAAAGCATGTTTTATAATGCACTTTGTAAGTACTTGTTGCCACTTCAGAAAAGTGTGCAAAAATTGTCAGGATTACTCACTCAACATATGTATACCAGAGTAACTAATAGCAAAGGGGGAGGGGGACTCACTGGATACAAAGGAGATGCAGCACTTGAAATGTGTTACGAGCTGGCATTCCTGGGCCCTAAGGGATCCCACGAGGTCATAGGACTTCTGTCCTTCTGTCATCTGATAGCTTTATTTTACAGTATTTGTTGACTTGCCAGCGCATTATTTCTGCTGCTGTTTACTAATAAAAGATGATTTCTGCATTGACAACATGGGTTTCCTTTGGGTAACCGATGCTGTATTTTGGAAGTGCATCAATTTTTGGAGCCAGTCTCGAGGAGACCCCCGCCCCCCATATGTGAAGATAAGTGTCTACAAAGAAAAGTTTACTACTACTGGTACATTGCGGTTGTTGGTTGGACTCAAGGTAGTGAGCAAATGAGATAACTATAGATCTAAACATTACGAAACATGACATAAAAATGCATGCTGGGAATCTGAATTAAAAAAAAAACAGACTAGGTTGGAAATGCAAATCAGGCCGGGAGAGTATCTGAAAGAGAATTCCGTTTTACTGTGTTCTAACTCCAAATGTAACTTCAAGTGTATGATGATCAATCTTTACTTTTCTTCTGTTGCCAGAATGTTTGAATAGAGTAATTCACGGCCCATTGATATCAAATAACCTTCACCCCTATTAGCACTTCAACAGTCATACATTGTCGAGCGATGCCTTTAACCAAACGACTTACTGTAGTTTATCATGCTGTGCGCGTTACATTATTTTCTTAATGCGCATATAATATGCAATATTCTACGTTAACTGTGCAAATTGTTGATGGATTGTTTCTCGTATTATTAATCTTATCCATCTTGAGCTGTCAGACAGGCCTTTGCTTTAAGCCAGCTGTGTTCGAAACGGAGCTCTTTTGGATAAAGAGCTGAAATAACTCTCGTAAAATATTAGGACAGAAAAGCCTAAAATGCTAAAACGTCAGCTAAAATGCGTGGCTTTTGTGCATTAGAGATAAGTTGTCGTCCTACATCACCATTCGTACTAACGCATTATATATATGCTCAAACTGTAAAGGACACTATGATTTATCAGCCTCACTAATGCCTTCCAAATACTCAAAAACATAACTTGTAGGTAAATAAGTAACTTTGCTCATGTATCATACGTCACAATTTTGTGCAAAAAATAGACTTTCTTCTAACACGTGTCCGCCCTTTAACTATATTTAAGCAATAACAATTGCTATATTCGATAGTATTATTTTACTGACTACCACATAGCAGGAATTGGACTTGTGATGGCGAACCTTTTTGAACTTGAGTGTCATAAAATGACAAAATATAAACTTACCAGGTGTGTGCCAAAGAATGGGATTCATCAGGATCTCCCTGCTCAAGGCCCACTCTCTTCCTGAGTGAAGACGAACCAATCAAAATGCAAGTTTCATATGATGGTGGTATGGCATGACTTGATGTCATGGCATAAAATAATCCAGGAATATCTGGAACGCACTGAAAGGATGGTAGAATTAGTTTAGTAACTTTCAAAAGGAAATTGGTTATATACTTGAAAAGGAAATAAAATGTGAAAGGTTATGGGGAAAGAGCAGAGGGAGCATGATTAATTGCATAGCTTTTTCAAAGAGCTGGCACAGACATGATGTACCAAATGACCGCCTGCTGTGCTGTAAGCTTCTTTGATATCGTCGACACACTGTGAGTGCAATCTTTGCTTTATTCTTCAATAATTTTGCTTCGAAAATGTGTCTTCCAGGAAATGAACACACGTGCCACTTTGGCCGCGCATGCCATTGGTTTGCGTTCACCAATATGGAAGTTGAGGTGGGTTGGGGAATATTTGCTCTGTGCATCATGTAAAATGCAATCACAAATCAATTTATAAAGAATGTGTTTATAATTTTGTTACACACGGTGGAAACTGTCATCGATGGAGTTGAAAACGTTCATGGTTGGGTTCGATAGTGACCTGATCAGTGTGTTCAATACAACATCAGCTTGCATGATACTCTTCTCAGTGTTATATTTGTGGACTGAACATTACAACATATTAATTCCATTTAATAACCAGCAACCGTCAATGAAACTCAGGAAAATTCAAAGAGCAATTTGGCCAGCACAAAGCATGCCTTCTCGAAGCCTTTTTTCGTGTCTGTTCCGTATTTGGACAGTTTCAATAACATAACCCAGTAAATGCAAGCGACTAAACTAGACTGAAATGCACTTGTGTTTCATCTAAAACAAATTATCAGGTCATTATCACATTGCTGTTTGTGGGGGGCTTGCTGTGCGCACATTGGCTGCCGTGTTTCCAATATGACAACAGTGACTACACTTCACCTATTTTCTATGTTTCTATGTTTCTATATTTTCAAAAAGTACTTCGGTGACTGTAAGGCGATTTGGGACGTCCGGTGGTCGTGAAAGACGCTATATAAATCCAAGTATTTTTTTCTTTCACAGATACCCTGGGAACATAGCAGTTTTCCGTCTGTCTCATGTCTTGCCCCTCTCCTTGAGGCAATTCAACCACATGCTTTTATTCCTTTCCAAAACAATAATACAGACACAAATTGTAATGATTTTAACATTTGTCTCCCAAATACCGGATATGAATATTTGGACTTTTTAACAAAGATCTCAGGACCAGTTGAGGACGAAGTTTCAATCTAAACTTCAGCTGTAATTGTGGTTATTCTCAATAGGTGTTAATACACTCAAAAGCACCGCGTATACCCTGCAACCTTTTGAGCCCATACATTTACATTACAATTCGACGTTTTGTCTTTACCCTTTTGTGTACGGGAGGAAAGGTTAGTTTTTGCAAGCTCGGTTTTCTCAGCTGGCTGTCGGTACTGCTCCAATGATGCGCTTGGTAATGTTGGAGCACTATATTTCTAACTCACTGCACAGTCCACTCCCAAACATTGTCTGGTCTGTGCTTGGCTCTTTTCTTCCCTGTATTATTTTGTCCATCTTTTCTGATTGTTTTTTTTATTTCCCCAATAACCACTTGTCTGCCGAAACACTAATTTGTTCATCTTGCTGAACTGGCCCTTTAAGGCCCTGAAAATCACCCTTGTCCTGCGCAACTAATCCTAACGACCCCTTCCAAATCCGACGTGAGTGGGTCTGTATACTCCTCCTTGTCTTAATCCTTGTGGAAACTCACCATCATAGCGTTGTTTAGTTCGGGTGATATTTAGGCATTGCTGCTGACTAGCTTAATCCGGCCTCAGATTTGTATTAACTTGTACTGACGAGTGTTAATGTTATACTATTGTTATTTTGCTTTATATAATGTAACATTGATCTTTTTAAAATTTAATTTAACATTTGCATTTTGTTTGGGGTGTGGAGGGTGGGGGCTTTGCAACTGCAGCCACTGTAATGTAATTCAAAATTCCAAAGATAAAATACGTTCAAAGCTATTTTTATTTAGTTAAATTACAGGTTGGACAAATATAAGGAAACAATTAACGAGGGAAGAGCAAACAAAGTGTCAATCTGATTTCAGGTGGCTTTGATACAACACTAATTTAGGTGACACATTAATTAGTGTAGTTGGAAGCAGAAAGTTGCAAAGGGACATTGATAGATTAAGTGAGTGGGAAAACTGTGGCAGATTGAGTTCAATGTGGATGTGAGATCATCCACTTTGGACCTCAGGAAAATAGATTAGAGCACTTTCTAAATGGCACAAGCAAGGAACTGTGGAGGAGCAGAGAGATTTAGGGGTCCAAGTACAGAAATCACTAGCAGCTAATGGACAGGTACGAAAAATAACTTAAAGTTCTACCAAAATGTTGGCCTTCATCTCAAGAGGGCTGGAATACAAAGAGGTGGAAGTTATATTACAGCTGTACAGATCTCTGGTTAGACTCCATTTGGAGTAATGCATTCAGTTCTATGCAACGCACCTCAGGAAAGATATGTTGGCCTTGGAGGAGGTGCAACACAGATTCGCCAGCAAGATACTTGGCCTAAAAGGGTTAAAATTTGAGGACAGGTTGCATTAACTAGACGTGAGACTAGGCTTGTAGTCTCTTGAGTATAGAGAATAAGGCATGATCTAATTGAGGTGTTTAAGATGACTAAATGATTTGATAAGGTAGATGGAGTGAAACTATTTTCTCTGGTGTAGGAGTCCAGGACAAAGGGGCATAATCTTAATTTGGAGCTCGGCCATTCAGAGATGATGTCAGAAAGCACTTCTTCATGCAAAGGGAAGTGGAAATCTGGTACACTCTCCCCCAAAAAGCTGTTGAGGCTGGGTCAATTAAAAATGTCAAAGTGAGATTGCTAGATTTTCGTTAGGCAAGGTATTAAGGATTACGGAACCAAGGCGAGCAGTTGGAGATAAGATACAGGTCAGCCGTGATCGAATTGAATGGCGGAACAGGCTCAAAGGTCTAAATGATCTACTCCTGTTCCTAACTTGCTATGTGATAATGCAATAGATAGGGACAGCCTGGATGGAAGTTGCGTATTTACTCAATTCACTTTTATAATGTACTTTCGCTCAAGGTGCAACATTGATAAAATTATCAGCCATCGATGTATCTTTTTAATACGCCTACTTAGGTAGGAATGAAAGAATGTCATGTTAACGCATGGACAAAATGAAGACTTGCTGGTATTGGAACAGTTGAACAGTTGCCACCTGTGGTGACTACCATTATGCATCTCAGTTCACAATGAGTGAAAAGCACAATGAAGAGCAAAGTTATTGCTCTAAAGGTGTGTGAGGATATGCTTCTTCCAATGATTGACAGCCTTTAATGGAAGTAAGGATCAAGACAGAATCCAGCAACTTAAACAAGCTGTAAGTACAGAACTGTTGGGAAGGCATTCGATTTTGTCATTACCACGGGAGCTAGTCAGCCATTAGTGCGGAATTATCTCTTGGTTACTTCAGGGAGACAGACTGCTAAATTTAAAGCTGTAAAAGAAACGGTCCAATAAAGGAGGAGCGTTTCGCAACCGCCCTTTTTTGGTTGGAGTCCATTTATGCTTGTTCTTGGAATAGGTCTCAATAAGTCGATCATGAGCACAGCTACGGGATCTTAAACTGAGTGCAATGGGGAAAATGGGAGAAATTGCAATATAGCCGACACCAGTATGAATGTGTTATCACTAATTAACACCTATACCAAATAACAGGCACTGGGGGGATTTCCCCTGCTATAGAGGACTGTTAGCGCCTCTGGGGGAGGGGGGGGTTACTACCGGGGCGGAAGAGACTTTTATGGGGGAGTGGGCGCTACTGGTTCCCAGGAAGTTGCCCAGAAGTTTGCGGTGGTGCTGCCATGGCAGTGCTTGGCCACGGGTAGAGCTCCGGGCTGTCGCGCGACCAGCAATGATATCATAACCATACACGGTGACCCTGCACCGCCCCGCGCCTAACCCTTACCATCCAGCAGAGGAAATTGGCCCATGGGCCAAGATGCTGGTGCAATCGTGTGTCAACACCAGCTTCACAGGTCACAAAGCTGGCCGATATCCACTCTTGGGGTGGGACTTAAAATTGCGGGCACCAACACTATGCCGCCATCTTTACCGGTTTGCCGACTCTCGGGTCAGTTCCAGAATATCCGGGCCACCATCATGCAGCCCGGCACTCCGTTTTGGGTGCGGGGCTGCAGGTCTGGTCCCACGTTACCCGAGTGGTCTGTATTGTATAGGGTTAATCACATAGGGTTAATTATAATATTTCGACATTTACACTGTGTTTCTGCTTCTTGCCTCAAGGAATGTTGTTGATGCAGAGAGAGAGAGAGAGACCTTGATGTGCACACCATCTTGTTTATGGGATGGTCGGCGCCTCGAGGTCTCATGCTTTGTGGAAGAACAGCTGGGGCCTTACAGATTAGGAGTTGGCCATAAGCCACTTGCACCCATGTTTGTCAATAGTATAAAGGAACGGAACTGTCCAGTAGCTCTTTGAACTTCACCTTGGACCGTGATTTGCGAGTGGTGCCGGGACCCCCAAGGCTCCTGACCAACTCCTGCAGAGTTCCCGACGGGCTGAAGGCCGTGAGCTTTGTTGCATCTTATCATACTTCTCTTTTCTTCGTAAACTGTATTATTATATTTCTTTTCTCTCAGTAAATGGTGTTTTATCTTTACTTCATTTGTCTTGTCTCTTATTTAACATTCACCCAGATCCCAAACTTGGGTCTATTATTATCGATCCAAAAATTTTGGCATCACGAACAGGATCTGGTAAAATGTTTAAGAGAAAAGACAAGAAGCAGTCTCCTACTGCGGGTGAGAAGTATAGAATAGAAACATAGAAACATAGAAAATAGGTGCAGGAGTCGGCCATTCGGCCCTTCGAGCCTGCACCGCCATTCAATGAGTTCATGGCTGAACATGCAACTTCAGAACCCCATTCCTGCTTTCTCGCCATACCCCTTGATCCCCCTAGTAATAAGGACTACATCTGACTCCTTTTTGAATATATTTAGTGAATTGGCCTCACAACTTTCTGTGGTGGAGAATTCCACAGGTTCACCACTCTCTGGGTGAATACCAGGGTGGAGCACAAGGGATGAGGGTTTTGGCTCTCTTGCCAATGTGCTAGCCCAGTTTGGACCCCCACAACATTGTGATACCCAGTTATTGGAACAGAGCAAAGATAGAACCGTACCCCACGTGGTACTGTCTCTCCTGGAGGAAGCGAGCTTCCCACAGGAGAAAAGTAGTCCCCCACAAATGGGATGGATTTTGTTGACAGCATTAAGGGTGATGTGTAAACAACTTAAGGAAAGTGAGGCAGAAAATCTACAGTTAAAAACAGCTGTTAAGGTTTTGGAAAGTCAAAACTCGACTCTGACTGAAGCGGTCCGCACTGCACAAGAACGGGCGGACAAAGTCAATGAACAATCAGAAACTTTAATATGCCATCTGGCGACAGTACAAAATAAAAAGAAAGCCAGACGACAGAAATTACAGATGGATTTGAAATATATCCTTTGTACTGCACTGATTTGCTGCTGCATGTGGTATGGACTTGCTCAATCAGATCCCAGTGAGTGTTTAAAAGCCAATGTAAAATCATGTGGGGAATGTATACAAGCTGGAAAAAATTGTGGGTGGTGCACCAAAAATATCTGGTACTCCTCTGACTCAGAATATGAGTGGACAGATGGAGAGAAGGGGGGGGGGGAAATGGGAGGAAACTAAAGACCCTCCCCCATACGCTCTGAGCACGGAAGCTAGACCCCTTATGACAAATAAGACGAAACAGCAAGATGGGGAACAGCCGGTAACCACGAGAGGGGTGCGTGACTTCACCACTAGTGAGTTACAAGAAATAGGGTCTCGATTTTACCAAAAACCCGGGGAATCATTGTCAGAATGGCTAACCCGGATTTGGGACCAGGGAGCATCAGGTGTAATACTTAACCCCGAAGAGTTAACAAAAATGGGGACTATGACTACGGACTACAATATCACAGCAGTGCTATGGAATGTCCAGGGTACAGGTTCGCTATGGGACATGGTTACTATAGGGCTCCGGTAAAAATATCACCCTGCCGTTGATTGGGAAGGGGAGGTAAAATCTTGGAATACTATGGCGGAGGTTGCGATACAGTTGCGCAACATGGCAACACAGGGAGGATTATATCACCAACCATATGGGGGGGCCAGATCAGGAGCTCTTTATGGCAGGAATGCGGAGCAGGCTAATGAAGAGTGACCTTCCTATGATGAGGGGTGCGCTACTCGCATTATTGGGACCAGCCCAAGGGCAGTGGGTGGGGCAAGCTTGCCTATTGTTAGGACAGTTAGAGGATGTAGAAGATAGTGTGCGAGAGTCGAGAACGGCTAATGTAGAGGGGGATCGGGACCAGCGACAAGGTTTGACCTCTGGGAAAGACAAAAAAAAAGAATTACGCGGAGGGACATGTTCGCGGCTTTACTGAAGGCAGGGGTCCCCAAGGGAAAAATTGATGGAATCCCAACAGGAGCGATGTATTCTATGTGGAAGCAAAACTGTGTCCCGGGAACAGGGAAGGGTGAAAGGAGGGAGCTAAGGGAGACTAAGTCGGATAGCGATAAGTCTGCGGATGCGGAAAACCACCTCCCGCTAGCCTATACCCCAATGTAGAAGAGCTGTGGAAGGCTAGTAAGCCCCTCGACTAGGGGTGTGGCTGGGATCCGGGAGTACTCCCCGTTAGAACCACATCAACCCAAGCTCCCGGGGATCTGAGACCACACATTCCGATTACGATACATTGGCGGGTGGGGGGGGGGGGGGGGGGAACATACAAAGAGATGTTGCTTTACTAGACACAGGGGCAGAAGTTACTATTATCCATGGAAATCCTAGGAAACACACAGGGACCGGTATGATAATTAATGGGTTCAGAGGGGCAGAAACACCCGCTGTCCGAACAACTATCAGAATGGCATTGGGAAATGGGTCTCCGCGCTGGATAACAGTCTTAATATCGGCAGTAAAGGAACATATTATTGGGATGGACCTTTTAAAGGGAACCACACACAACACCTCGTTTGGGTGATTCTCATTCGGGATACGGGTGATCACTGTGATTGCAGGGGAAGCAAAGTGGGAACCAATGGTAATACCACGGCCATCACGTATAGTGACTATGAAACAGTACTGAATACCTGGGGGCACACAAAGAAATAGGGGAAACCATACAAGGGCTCTTGGAGGCGGGTATCAATAGACATGCGGTGTCCCCCTACAAAAACCCTGTTTGGCCTGTGCAGAAACCCGACAAAAGTTGGAGGATGACTGTGGACTACCGACAACAGAACAAATTTGCCCCTCCCCTGGCAACCGCTGTCCCAGATGTAGTAACTATAACAGAGCAGCTGTCTGAAGAAGGTGCGGAATGGTATGCGGTAATCGACCTGGCCAATGCCTTTTTCTCCATTCCAATAGCGGAAGAATCCCAGGACCAGTTTGCATTCACTTGGGAAGGGAGGCAATACACGTTTAAATGCCTACCTCAAGGGTACCTACATAGCCCTACCCTATGCCACGGATTGGTGGCCCGGGACCTGGACATGTTCATGTTGGCTCCTAATGTCTCACTTGCACACCACATCGATGATGTACTAATAAGGGGTCCCACCGAGGCAGTGGTGTCAGAAGCCCTAGCTACTTTAGTCCAACACATAAGAACATAACATGCGAGACAGTGGCTGGGCGATAAATCCGAAGAAGGTGCAGGGCCCTAGCCAGACTGTCCAGTTTCTGGGGATCCAATGGTCTCGCGGTGAGCGCATCATACCCGAGCCTGTGAAGAATAAAATGGCATGGCGAACTGGATGCGAAACTGGCATGAACATAACTGGCAAATAACTGGGAAAGGCTTGTGGGGAAAGCACCCATGGGAACAAATATGATCCAAAGCCCAGAAGATGAAAATAACTGTATATCATGTAGACGCTCACATGAAAAACACTTCAAAGACCTCTGAACATAATAACACCGCTGATAATATAGCCCGGGTATGGGCTGTCAAAGAGGTGGAAGAGGAAGAATATGGCATAGGCAAGTGGGCCCACCACAAATCTGGACATTTGGGCATTCAGGGTACGATACAACGGGCACGAACTAGGGGGTTACATTTGACTACGGACGGTGTTAAACAGATCATAAACACCTGTGAAATTTGTCAAAAGGTGAAGCATTTTCCCCTACAACGACAACCTGGTGCCCATATTAAGAGAGGGACTCAACCAGCACAAATATGGCAAGTTGATTATGTAGGACCTTTACCATTACAACAACGGTTCCAATATTTGCTCACTGCTGTTGATACCTATTCTGGACTTTTGATAGCTTATCCAGTGACTAAAGCAAATCAACAAAGTATGATTAAAGGACTGGAGAATTTAATCACATACTACGGTGAGCCAGCAGAAGCACAGTCCGATAATGGGTCGCACTTCACAGGTCAAACAGTGCAACAGTGGGCGGTAGACAAGCTGCAGGGTTAATAGAACGCATGAATGGACTACTTAAGCAACAGATTAAAATATTAACTCCCACTAACACATTGCAAGGGTGGTTAAAGGTCTTACCACAAGCAGTGCGCAATCTGAATCACCAACCATTGCGGGGGGAACTCCCATAAGCCACATGTTAGGCAAAGTTAGTGTCCCTATCATTGAAAAAGAAAATCAGACACAGGACACAGTTTGTGAAGGAGGAAAAGTGTGGGTGCAGTACCCCCAGAAACCCTTAAAAGCAGGGGAAATCTTAGCGAAAGGAGAAGGAAACACTTATTGGGTGCTCCTATCTGGTCAAGATATTCCTCTCTGTGTTGACAAGGGTAAATTGACTAAACAGGGCTGAATTAATATACTTATGCTTCCTCCCACAGGAATTCTGCACAAAATGGTGACTTACCAACTCATGCTGGCAAGTCTCTGTGTCTTGTTATCTGTGACTGTGCTATGTCCATCCTCAAAC
This sequence comes from Pristiophorus japonicus, assembly GCF_044704955.1. Lineage (NCBI taxonomy): Eukaryota > Metazoa > Chordata > Chondrichthyes > Pristiophoridae > Pristiophorus > Pristiophorus japonicus. The sequence goes on along the minus strand of NC_091978.1, from coordinate 263,246,323 downwards.
ACAGCATGGGATGGCCGTATAGGGTGGCAGTTAGCTAACACTGATCGTACGAAAGACAATTTTACCCTTCCTTCCAGGCAGGCCTGCACTATAGGATACTGAAGAATCACTTGTGACGCATGCAGGTACTAGGGAGGCCCAGGACAGGTGCTATTAACAGTAAGCATGGGGGCCAGCATCACATTATCAATCAAGTGGCAAAAAGATATGACAATGATATGCAATGTGCACTCCAATGTATCGTTATTGCACAATGTCACATGGTTAAGGAGTTGGGCCCGCAACATTACGTCAAGCAATTACACTATGTCAGACGAAATTAAGTTAAATACGTCTCTATGGTTTGGATGTACAAATGCCACCGTAATCACTGGTAGGGGGATTATTGGCCACTTTTGGTCAATGCATGTAGTTAAGCATTCTAAGAGCCCCATGGATCATTTGCAATGGCTACACTCTACATGTACACCTGTGCTTACATCCCCACCCATATTAAATCTCACACTACAAGCGGACAAGCCGTTTGACACTTGTAATACAAAAGGTAGGGAGACTCACTGGAGATGCAATTCAATTGTGAAATGCATGGGACAGAGGTCTCACAGGACAGATGTTTTCTAGTTGGCTGTCGGATATAATGTGGTGGGAACACATAGATAAAACTACTCAAGAGATACACATTGTGATGACCAGGGGTGTAACTTTACTATGAGAATAGTCAGTATCACAAAAACCAACATTTGGTGCCAGTTTATAGTGCTTCCCCACCTATATGGCCAAAATCTGTGGGTACCCGAGTTCAAGGGTGGATGGATTGATGCTAGCAATAGAACTCACCACACTCAAGATTGTCAAATATGGTCTTTCGGTATGGTGTATCCTTTGCACACACCTGTGTTTGAACCATACTCCCTACAGCATACAGCGGGAACATGTATTTGGAGACTTGTACCATACAATGATACAATTTTACATGAAATCGGACAGAATCATGTTTGTATTACTAGTGTCTATCCCATTTATCTTGACGGCGCCCGTAAAGATCCTCCTCTAAATGCTTGCTTTAAAGATATATACACAATATATGACCTTCATTGGTGGGACATCTTTTACGGATGGTCCCCAAAAACATCCACCGCTTTGAAGCTGTTAATACATCCTATCGTTGTTTTACTCGTCGCATTATTACTGATATTACTGCTTGTATGTATTCTTTGGTGCAGATTGCGGGCGTTGCTTGCGCATACTCAACGTGTAACTGATGCATTACGCCTTCAACTTGATTATATTACTTAGAATGTCTAAATATCAAGGATGGATTGTATTGTATAGGGTTAATCACATAGGGTTAATTATAACATTTCGACATTTACAGTGTGTTTCTGCTTCATGCCTCGTGGAATGTTGTTGATGCAGAGAGAGAGAGACCTTGATGCGCACACCATCTTGTTTATGGGACGGTCGCCGCCTCGAGGTCTCATGCTTTGTGGAAGAACAGCTGGGGACTTATAGATTAGGAGTTGGCCATAAGCCACATGCACCCGTGTTTGTTCAATTGTATAAAGAAACGGAACTGTCCAGTAGCTCTTTGAACTTCACCTTGGACCGTGATTTGCGAGCGGTGCCGGGACCCCCAAGGCTCCTGAGCAGCCGTTGTTGCGGAGTTCCCGATGGGCTGAAGGCCGTGAGCTTTGTTGCATCTTATCATACTTCTCTTTTCTTCGTAAACTGTATTATAGTGTTTCTTTTCTCTCAGTAAATGGTGTTTTATCTTTACTTCATTTGTCTTGTCTCTTACTTAACATTCATCCAGATCCTGAACCTGGGTCTATTATTATCGATCCAAAACATGGTCTGATGGAGGCCATCAGAGGCATTGCAGAGTGCGCAGTGGCCCTTCCCTTTAAGTAAAGGAGAGAAGCGTTGAAGTGCGTCTGTACCCCAGTAGCACTCCGGAAACTGCCCCTAAAGGAAGTGGAGCGTGCGATTGCGCTCCAGTTCCTTTGAGGGGCGGTGAGCCCAATTCAACGGCAGGGGTGGGACTTCTGCGCCGGGCGCAGAAAATCCAGGCCCCAGGTGGTTACCGCCCCCAATTGGGGCATAGAGCAATTTCACCTCTGGATAACAAGGTCTAGGAGGGAAAATTCTGTCGCATCCCATTTGGGGACGGTAACACTTGCCAGACACAAAAGTCTCACTTCTGGCAACAAATTGGGGTTACCAGCCCTGAAAGGGAATGGAACACAAAATAACACGCTCTACTTCCTTTCTGGGGTGGTAATGGGCAGGCGTATAGGGAGCGGGGCTCATTGCTACGCACTGGGCGTGTAGCGCTGCCGTGTAAGAGGAGCTCACCCCTTAATTGAAGGGAAGGGCCCAAGCTGCAAACTCTGCATTAATGAAAGGATCCTACCTACCTGGACCACCGGGGAGTGGGGTTGTTGTGCCAACAACTCGGCACTCAAGTAGAGTGCCGGGCTGAACTCGCATTCAAAGCGCCAACAAAATTGGACGCATTTATTTTTTAAAGGCCCACACCTCCCCTTTAAGTGTTGACCGCCCTGTTCACATCCCTTAAAGCTGTCACTGTCATCGCCTAGCGCAGCTTCAAGGGGCAATACCCAATTTAGGATCCAGTGTGCTGACATCATCATCACTGGCGCAGAGGAGTGGGGCATTACGGGTTACTGCTGCCGCAAAACTCCCAACAAATTTAGCAGTAGTCATCAGTGGCGTTGCGCCCGGGGTGAAATGTCGTTTGCTTGGGGGCGCTAACAGGCGGAGCAAATGTCCCAAATTTATAGGCCAATGTATTCAATAGACACATTTGCATTTAAAAGAACTTTTTTTCTCCATGTTTAGATCATGACTATATTTGACAAAAACCGTGTCACACCCCGTGAAAATACGACCGCATGCAAAGAGTTGCAACATTAAGTTGTATATTCCAGTAAGGACACATTTTGTATGGGGTGGTGGGTGGAGAGGGGGTATCCTACAGCAGTCAGCCGATGTTGCTCTATGCAGCCACCTTTATAAAGATTGATCTAACCCTATTTGAAATAATACGAGTCCAGGTGTGTGAAATAGACAGCTTCATTTAGAAAAATACATGTTTTAACTGAACGGAAAATGAATTGTCACCCGTTTATGGGCAGCTGAAGTTACCTAAGGTGACAGCTGGATACGGAATAAATCACCGTGATGATTGTAAGGGAACTGATGCGGCAGATGTGGTCGAAATATTTCCAGTCAGAAGAGAATATACACAAGATCTAGCAGGTGACAATTCAAGTACTAACAAACTGGTTCAAACAGTTCGGCAGAATTTGAGTTTGCTTTTCAGCAGTCGCTGTGATATATTGGTGTAAGCAAATTGTCAAATTGCTACGCAAGTACCTGACGAAAGCGTTAAAAATCGGTGTGTGTACGTGGCGGGTTTGGGGGTTGGGGGAGGGCGACGGGGGTGGAAGAGAGATCTTTTCTGACAAGATACCAACCTTACTAGATCGCTAAGCCAACCCCTGAAGAAACACTACATTAGAATTACTCTGAGGACAAATAGAATAATTTAAAATTCAGAGATTTTAACTAGACACGGAGAAAATAAATTATTTAGATGGGTGCATGCTCATGAAATGGATTTTAAAGGTATATGCGTTTATGCTTATACTCACGCCCGAATGCATAATGCAGAAATTTGTCACCCGTTTAAACAGATATTTAGATTGAGATTACAGGCTAGGTTGAGGAAACTAATAAAGTGGGAGTTGTTAGGAGGGTGGGGAACAAGGTACTGAACGATTGATATATTTCATACATAGTAAGTGGGAATAAGTGAAACACCGACATGTTTTATGAAATTTCGATGTTTGAATGTAACCCTAAACTGATCAGAAACAATTTCGAAATTGCACCCATGTACTGTTGCTAAAGTAAATTTGTCGGAAGATATAATTTAATCTAATCTGGTGTGAAGCAAATAATATAACATTAAAGCTTTAAATAAAAGTAGAATTGAACCAAATATCTACATTCTGCCCTATTATTTTCCTACTGTCTGCAAATAATATTGTACCGGACAATATTGCTGTTTTATGTATGCAGAATAAAATATCATTTAACATTTAATGCAACTGAATTTTGTGTGAACCTTTGCAGTACTGCAAAGATAAATAGACTTGTTGACTCTGTAATACAATTACAACGAACTGGAATAAATACAGACGAAAAGAAACTCTTTTTCGAATGAATATTTTTCTTGTACTCTTTTTCTATTACTAAAACGAATGAACCCACATCAGACTATGGAAACTAAGTCACTGTCGGGAATTTAATTGGAGATGAATGGTTAAGCCTACAGATTGAACCAATAATTGGATTGCATGTCACTAAAACCTGCTGAAAAGAGAGTGGTAGAATTAGAGAATTACACAATCAGATTATAGAAGGATTCTGGAATTCTCTCGAGAGACCTCTAGTGACCGTTGCCAAGTCAGGAAAAGAAAAGGCAAGGGATGCAAATATACGAACAATTTTGAGAAGAACAGCGAGAGTAGACGTTGCATTTTGGCAGAAACGGAAAAAGTAATATTGTTTTAAAACATTGTTTACTTTGGGTTGAGTTTTGACATATAGTCCGAGGGTCAAAACTAAATCAGAGAAAATCCGACTCTGTCGATCTGAATATTACAGCCAAATTAGAACATGCAAAACGAATATTTAATAATCAGTGTAAAATTGCGAGTTATCTGAAAACATGCTGATGGTTGGTAGGACTTCGATGAAACGTAGCCTCCTTTATCATCACCGGCTTGAATTTACTCTCCAGCTTACTTTTAACCAGTCATGTTGTGCAACACAGGGTGTTCTCGTAAAGTTATTAAATTGCAACGGAAAGCTCCCTCTCCCCCAAATAAAAAACACAAATGCAAAGACCCAGTATGGCTGCACGCCCATCCCAAGTATGAATTAGTATCTTGCCCCTGAAAAAAAACACATTTTCATTCCTGGCTCGGTGATCCTTCGTAAATATATGGAAAGCCGCTGTCAAAAACTGATCTCTCAAGAACAAAAACTCACACAAAGTGAACCAGTCAACAGGCGCAGGTATGTCTCAGAGCGACACAACTCCATGGTCTGTGTGTTTATTCTCTGAATTTGGAATGAGGGGACCTGTACGCATGTTTCGTAACACGATTTCAAAATACAGTGCGGATTAATCTACATAACATGTGACCGAGTGAACTTTTAACCTACTTATTTATTAGGTTCAATGGCAAATTAACCATGATCGCTGACACAATAATTGGAGAGTTTGTCATATATTTGATGTGCGTTGCTCAAGTGTTTTGCCCGTCATTGCGATTATTGCTCATGCTAAAAACGACAGCAGAAATATACAGCAACGTGTTTACCTGGCAGATCCAAACAATGAACCAACCGTGAGTAGGTGTAGCATCAGAATCACTTCTCTGAGATCCTCAACTCCCGAAGAAACACCGATCACCCAGCCTAAAAACCGACACACAATCTGTCACTATTTTAACAGCAAAGGTCTCTAATAGATCCTTCAAATGTTGACCAATATACATTTCAGACAGAAAATGTCCCAACATTCTTGTCCAAGGAATACCTGTTCATAGATTAACGTTCACTTTTAAAAAGTGCACGAAGGAATTTAGTCCAAACGCATCAAGCGCCCGCCCGGAAAATATCCCTCCTTGTTACATCCAACCGAAACATGAAAATGCTTTGTAAATAGCAAGGAACTGTTAAGTTAATTTGATTTTAGTATACCAATGATAGGGAATATGTGTTTGGTTGACACCAAGGTTACGAAATAGTACTTATAGTCTAGCAATGAAAAACAAAGCACCTTAGATATACATTTTCTACACTGCCACTGTTTTGGAAAGGAACAGATTGCGAGGTTGGTTTCCCGATAACTTAATCAGTCATGTCATGTACACTGCAACTATTGACTTCGCTGAAAGGATCCAGCAGAGAGAATAATATTAAACAGAAATGTGCAGCACTAGTTGTGGACTTTAATGGTTAATGTTCAACTAGAACATATTCTATCACTTTGCAGACCGTTGCTTCTATGATACTGTAATGTTGTTGGCAAATTATAAATTTCCTCACGGGAACATTTCAGAAACCTAAGTATATTACCATGGATTGCGACCAATTGGAGGACGCATGTCTACAGGTACCATCAGTGTATTGATCACCAAGATTCCGCTCTCAAATGGTGGATTACATTTAGGTTTAATGTTACATTGACCCAATGTCCGTGTAATCAGATTTTTCCTTCCTTTCAACAGTCTGGAAAAATACTGGTTCTGCCAAGCAAATTGTTTTGGGAAAACAAGCTCTGAAAACGTGTACGCATTGTTATTAGCTGCTATGTTATCCAAAATACAAACACAGTATACTTTTAAGACTAAATTGTCATATTTTGTATTTTATTCATACCTATAATTACTAATTACACTAAATAAAAACCTTGGATGCAGAATCCGCGGCCGTCCATTTCAAACTCCAAATAGATTAGGAAAGATTCTCCCTGTTCGCTATTTATCTTGAAGACATACAAGCCCCAACAGAAACCTACTCTGTCACTCTTTTCTAATCCCATCAATGCTGCAGTTTGAACCGAATAAAATCAAGCATAAAACTCTTTCTTGTCATGCACTCATTTGCATTTACCCAATTTCTACTGTATCGAGGCCTGGGATCTTATTAATACTAATATTTCTTATCTCTTCTCTCTCTTAGGCGATCCCCCGGAGTCAAGGATGACTTACTTCCACACGAATGAGTTCTAAATGGGGTTATCCACATGAGGGTTCTGATGTTCGAGGTCCTGAACTTTTTAGAGGGTGGAAGATGCCTGTGCGTGAACTCTTTGAACGTGGGGTGGCCATTGCACACCAGCTACCACACGAACTCGACGGAGCAAGGTCTTGGTCCAATGGCAAGAAGACCCAAGACGATTGGAGACCAGGCTCTGCTGCATGTACCTAGCACACACACACGACCCTGAATCTGGAAGCCCGGGAAGGCTTTGGCTTGCAGGCCTCTCTACAACCAGCCGCTAGCCGAGGACAACATTCTCCCTACACTCCACCATCCCATCCAACAACCCAATTGAGAAATGAAAAAATATAACTGAACAAAGACAGCTGCCCTGGAACTCGATCGAACGACTTCCAGCTTGTGTGTGGGAAGAGTGGCTTGAATATGGTTCTGACAAGAGATGCCGAAACCTTTAACATGTCTTTTTTCTTTCTCAATGTTGATGAGCATTCCCACCAGTTAGTTCTTATTTAAAATTTCCAGCATTTAGAGTTCTTTTTAATTTTGTCCCTCGAGTATCAGACATAAAAAGAAAAACACTCCACGTAAGATGATCAAAGCGCTTTAGGAACACGTTGAACTCTTAAGTTGTATTTGTTGTGCTAACATATTTATTTTTTCAGCAGGTCAATCATTGGCATACGAGAATTTTAGATTTTAAAATGTCTCGAGTGAATAAAAAACGAAGAATGTATTCATACTTGCTGGTTATTTAGCTGGTTTTGCTGGTTTTTATTGGTGATAAGCAGTTTAATTGCTGAAATAATCTTCTTGGGTTATTAAAGGTAGAACAATTACACTGTGACTACATACAGCTAAAATTTGAAAAATTAATGAACTTTCATCACTGCTAATGCAGCAGTAACGAAAAGAATACCAACACTCGCACTTTTAACGTAAACTCTCAACAGTTCTAGTTAATTTCGGCTCAGAGGTATGCGTTTTACGGGTCTGCTTATGATTGTATTGTGTTCCTTGACACATTCAAGTGATCACTCACATAAAACATTCCCAGTCTCTACATTTAACCTCAGTGTTTATATACAAGTGTTTCGTACAGTAGACATTATGCAAATTGTGAAATTGTCAAGTCAAAGTTAGAATAGACACAAACATTTCAAGACAAGTACTCCAACCGATATTGTGATTTATTGCAATCATATTGCCACGTTGATTTCCCTTGGAAATTGTGTTGTTTCTTTTAATAAACAATAAATCGGCGGTATGAACCAGTTATGATTCAATATCTTTATACTGTTTTGTTCTGGTTTAATGTTTTAATAGGAGCCACTCACCTATAAAAAGTGTTCATGCCTGGTTCTGGAAATCATCTCAATATATTGAATTGTGATGAACCTGGATGAATACAAAAAAACACAAGGACGCCGAGTTAAGCTGACATTTGCAGTAACTGGTCGTCCTTTGAACCGAGCGTGATCAGGCTTAAAACTACAAGACAACAACAATGCGAGAGAGTTTAAAACCGATTACCAGATGAAATGCACAGTAAGAGGCGATTTTCATAGTAAATGTACAGTCAAGTTCATTTCACTTTATGCAAGGATGGGCAATTATCCCTCAGTACATTCTGCACATGTTTTAAATTGGATGGCGCTGCTGAACAGACAATGTGGACACGGTTCATTCAACACTTTCATTTGCGGCACATCGACTCCGGGAGAATGAAAGGCCTTTATTTTCGCCGCCGGGCAAAGCGCAAAATCCCGTTTAATTTTACAGGAATAATGAAGATTTCGAATAGATAACGCAAACTTATACGAAATCAAAAGCAACAATTATTAACCGACTCTGCAAATGAATGATTATTTTGGAAATCCTGTACGGTATTGATCCACAGACAACATTATTAAATTCACTGACAGCGTAAATCAGTCAATAGGCAAACAGAAGGTCTTACTTTTCGTCTTAGCACAGAATGATAAAGTTTGCAATGGGCACAAGATAAAGTACCGAAGCCGGCAAAATGAACCTCAGAAAGCGTTCAGCGTTCTGGTAGTAACTACAGTTGACCATTTTTTGGGGACTAACAGGAAGTGAATTCCCAGTGTCAACCAATAGGAAACGGTGTATCAGGTTTGTAGAAGCTTCCCCCTCGCTCTTTCTCTTACTGTGTGGAATGCGAGACCTAGATCCGGATTCTGATTTGTGATTTGTTCCCTAATTGACCTAAATAAAGCCACTGACTGACAAACCCTTGTAGCCGCGGGCGCACTGTACCAAACAGACCAGTGAACTCATTGCAAGCAATTCTCCGATTTTCTTGAGTAATCCCATTTGCCATTGTACCCGTCCAATCCGTGATGTACTCTTTGCATGTTAAGCATTTAACTCGCCTGATATTTTAATTTCATCATTGCCATTCTCCCTCCCCCCCCCCCCCCCCCCGCCGCCCCCTCCGTATCCTCACTGACGGCGCCGAGTGGACGATGTGTTTGCGCTTATGTTTTTCGGAGGGGGAGAGCCATTTGGGAAGCTTTTGCTTTTAGGTGCCGGTTGCTATGATCGCTCGGAGAATCGGTTTCGCACCAGCGGAAAGCTCGGTCTCTGTTATTTAATCGGAGAGGCCGTTGCCTGGGGTTGAGCAGATATCCTCGCACCTCTGTTCCCCGATACGGCTACCATGCCGGACAAAGTGACGCAGGCTCAGAGCACGCCGCCTGCCAAGGTTTCTTCATTTTTTATAGAGAATCTACTCAGAAATAATGGGAAAGGAAAGCAGACGGACAGAAGGGAGGAGAGCGTGGAGCAGGTCGATCCCAGATCAAGCCGCTTCCGCAACGGAACTGCCGGCAACCATTGCAACCAGGTCTGCTGTCAGCTCTCCAGCCTGGGCTTCTGTGCACAGACCTATCCACTCAGGGAAAGTACGTTACAGTGGTACACGCGGGCCCAGCCGAGCTGTACGGGATGTCCCAGTCCAGACAGTAAGTTCATTCTCTAATTACTGCGATTATTAACAGGACGGCACCCACAGTCAGTCGCCGAGACCTCCAGCATCCATCCCACCGCCAACGCCACCACCGTTCCCATCCCTTGTTTTCGATGTTCTGTTAGCCAAGTCCTGAAATAAAGGCTTTTGGTTTCTGCTGTTAGCTTCTCGCCTGCTTCGGATATCAATGTTGTAAGCGACACAGCACTGCTCCCGAACAGTTAATGTGTTAATGTCCCGCGGCTCAGAAGCTAATTGTATCGTGGAACCTTTACATTTAGACTTCAGTGTACCAACCCTAACAGAGGATATTATGGGATGATATGAACTCTCATTCCTGCCAGATTCCGCTGTCTAATTGATGATCACGGTTAATCAAATAAAACAGCGAAGAAGTGCAGACCAACCCTCCGCGCGAATTCCTTTTTTTAAAAAAGAGCCGACCTACTAAAATGAAATATTGACGTTTTGCGATTTTAAAATCAAAAACGCGGTAGTAAGTTAAAATAATATATTTTGCAATAAGCACGGCAAGTATCTCCCATTTATACAAGTACTCTAGCAGCAACAGTTAAAAGTTGCTTGAAATCCGAGCGAATATGCTGTGGGAAAACACCCACAATTTAGGAAAACTGCAATCGCGGAAGACCTTTCTGTATTCTATGTGTTTTCTTTCTGTGTTTGTGTGTTTCAGTTGGCCGCCTGTCTTTCAATGTGCTGTGCTCCGTCCAGGGCCTGAATCCGCAGTTGTTTTCACTGTTACAAAACTGCGAATCAATTTTCAATTGCTTTAAAAAAAAATCCCACTATATGTTAAATTAACACAAAAGTGAGTTCCTTGATTTTATAGACTACTGCCACGGGATAATGATTGTACAGAGGTGCTTTGTGCATTTACCCAAATCTGTTTAAAACCCAAATGATACCTGAGTCTTACTTTCGCAATTAGTAAAACGCTTCGTGAGAATAGATTCAGCAACACACAGTACCTGCAGAAGAGATTGTTTCACTGAGTACTCGGCAGCGACAATACTAACAGCCTTTACTATCGAGTTCCCTTTGTTTAATATATTCATCTCAACCCGTGAACCAACCCGGGAGCTGACCTGTAACTGCCATTTCTATTTGCGTCCACAGGTCCGAAGCGAGCAAGCCCCAGTTCCGAGGAAGAGCAGTGTTTTTCTCTCACAGCCAGTGATCTAGACTCCCCGCCAGTATCAGACAAAGGAGACAGCCACAAGGAGGTCTGCAGCCAAGAGCGGGACGAGCTGCGGGAGGGGAAGAGGTCAGAGGCGGAGAGCAACGAGGCTGTGAAAAGCCAGACGGACTCTGACCAGAAATCCGGTCGCAAAAAGAAAACGCGCACCGTGTTCAGTAGGAGCCAGGTTTTCCAGCTCGAGTCTACATTTGACATGAAACGCTACCTGAGTAGCTCCGAGCGGGCGGGCCTGGCCGCTTCCCTTCACCTGACCGAGACCCAGGTCAAAATCTGGTTTCAAAATCGTAGAAACAAATGGAAAAGGCAATTGGCCGCAGACCTGGAAGCGGTTAACCTTTCTCACAGTGCACAGAGGATTGTGAGAGTTCCTATTTTATATCACGAAAACTCACCACCTGGCGCCTTAAGCTTCAGTCTACCGCAAGTTTCCCCTCCTCTGGTTAGTTTCTCCAGCTCCGTAAATTACCCTCTTACAACATTCCCTTCTATGCCTTTCCTCAGGTCACAGATGAGTGGACTTGTCTAAATATGACCCTTCGATCAGAAGATCATACAGTAAAGGTGAAAGTAACTGTCCTACGATACAAAATGAAAATTAAACAAAAGACTTTCGGTCAACTCCAACGCTTTCGTTTTGCCTCTAACACTTTTAGTTCGTGCAAATGTGCAATAATTTGCTTTGGGGTGCTGTGGCTGCAGAACCGAACGGGAAATGTGTGCGTTTTAACACCCAAAGAAATGAATACACAATGAGAACGATGGTTACCGCGTTCCCTGCTCCGATGGCATAATATTCCACCTTGCCCATGGACTACAACATAAAATAGCCTTATAGGTAATTTCTATAATGTCTCATTTGCTTACTCAATATATTGCTGTGTTAAAACATTAGATTTTTTTACTCATAGGTCTTATTAGAGTGAGCAGGAGATGACTGCAGAGCAAGTTCAAAGTGCTCAATGGGATTTTAGTACTTATTATAAGCATTAGTTACTGGGAGCTCTCCTTCTTGATTTTATTTCTTTAACTCTTTCTAACTAATCACATTTACATTATCAGAGGATAAAATTATTGCAGTAAACCCTGGTTAAATCCTATATGACCCAAGCAATCCTGCGTTTGAGTCAAAACATCATTCATCATCTCATATCGTTTGATTTATATCGACCCATTTAAGGTTTGGGTTGTTACAGAGCTATCGGGAATCTCGAATACTGACATGCTTTTAGTGTTTATTGTTCTTTATGTTATTTTGCGTTGAACTTTATAGTTAACACTTTGCATAATATGATCGCACATTTTCGGCGAAATCCGCGTGAGGTATGACCTCATCCACAAGACACGATAAACATTTCTCCTCATGTGATGCAATAAAGACAAAGAATATTACTTTGTAGCTTTACAAGTTGTTAAGAGCGCGTCTTACAAACCAATGCTGAGCTTCAACTATGCAACATTCTTATGTTTAGTACAATATCGCGGAAACTGTACTTTGCACTAAAGTCCGAAGATAACGTTATACGCATTTGCCAAATCATTTATTTGGAATTGTATATTCTCAATAAGGCAACATATACACTGCTATGCATTGAAGCATGATAGTGGATACTTTCACGAAAACAAAAATTGCCTCAGTCCTAGCCATGACTTTTCTGTCCCGGTTTTATTGTGAAAATTAAAATTGTCGTAAGTTGAGACTTTTTATACAGAATGCATGGTTGATATTAAAAAATATAAGTACTGTTAATAAAATAGAACCGACCTATGACATTAAAAGCTATACTTAACCAACTTCTATTGTGTTATAGCTTCCCTTAGATTGTTTTACGGTCTGTCAATATATCTGGTTCAATGATTCACACTCAACTATTTGGCAAAAGCGAACCATCTTCGATTTCTGAAAGCTTCAGTTTTTCGTCCAGTTTTTCTTGTTTGCAATTTTCAAGCGTTGATATATCAGAATTTAGGTGTTGCCATGAGATTTCCGAAGCAAACATATGAAGTAAACGATCGCCCGTTTAGTTTGCAACCTGACTGTTACAGGTCTTCCCATGTGTTTCGGCTAAGGTTCATCAATACCTCATTAATCAGCTGACTTAATTCTGTGCATCTAAAAATATTAATGTGCCATTAGCTGCCGCTTTAATCGCGCTGCCGATGATGTCAGCAATATTTAAAAATTGTGAGATCGATATTGTCTGCGTTTCAAAAGGCCTCTTATGGCGATGAGTTTATTGTTAGAGTAAGATTGAAATAATATATACAAAAAGATGAAGTAATAGGATTTGTGATCTAAATTTAACATTTATGGGAATTAAAACATTCCTGGAAATAGGAGTAGAGTGTGATGATTCATGTATAACTGACACAATTTTTCAACAATGAAGTTGTTCTGACAAAAGTATACCTCAAAGCCTGTAAAAGGTCCACTGCTCCAGTGGCCGTTTGCGATATTCTGATGAACTGGCTATATAACGAAGAGTGGTAATGTTTGGTAAATTAAGCCTATGCTTCACACCTACAACAAGGTAACACTAAACATAATTCAAGTCATTAAAGCCGTTATGAGATTTTGTAAAATAAATGGTGTATATTCTTCAGAACATACTAATTAACATTTACCCCATTGAATTTTATATTAACTGATCCTTGTGCGACCTGACGACAAACTATAGTGTTTTATCTGTACTTATAAACTGTTCAGATTATTGTCCCAGATGTTGAATTGCGTAGTTTGAATGTGCGCCATAGATACTTCACAGACTTGATGTAAATAGAGCTCTGCTGAATACACAGTCGGAGGAGATACCGAATGGAATTGTTTTTTTTCTGGGCCTGCGGATTGCTGACTTGCAGTTTGGAACGTTTTGAAAACAATACATTGCAAAGCAGTGAACTGAAAGGTTCAGTGATTTCTGACATACAATGAACTCAGTCCAGCAGGGACCCAGAACACAACAATCGAGCGACATATTGGTTTGCATGCAACCAGAACTCATCATTTCACAGCATTATCCTTGTGAAGCAACTGCAGATTCATAATCATCAGTTCGGTGATATTATTAGCAATGAAAATGATATAAGTAAAAGACAAACCACCGTCGGTGCTGGAAATCAAAACAGAAAATAGTTAGCCTCTGTGGAGAAAACAAGTATGTTTAACATTGGGTGATGGGCCCTTTCTCGTGGGCTGAAAAATAAGAGGCAGAGAGGCACATTAGATGAATAAAAAGGAAATATATACGAATCATGAGTGGAATGGTGCAATAGTTCATTAAATATACAAAGGTATATACTAAGGATGCGGAAGGTCTGGGGAAATGTGGTAAAATGGGAGAAATATATTTCTTATTCTACAAAGATTAAATTAAATATTTATTATTCTTCAATTTCGGATTTTCGTTTATTAACTGCTATCTAACAAATATATAGCAAATATATAGCAGCACGACATTTAAACTGAAAAGAATTACTGTGCAGCAGTTGGTCTGATGCTGTTTTGTTTACAGCCAAAATGCTGTAAAAGTTTTCCATTCGATTCAGATCTCATCTTTAAAAGTCCAAACGTTAATCATATACAAGCCCGATAACCTGGCCTCCAATTTGTAAGAATGTTCACAAAATAACGATTTCACTAACTAGATGCTGCTGTACATGTATAGATGAAAGACAAGCAGTCACTAGAACACAGATTTGGTGTGAGACTTAACTGGGGTGAGCCCGGGTACTGTGAACTAAACGGAATCTATAGATTAGAAACTTGTATTTACAATGACCTAGAGCTGTGTATAAACTCAGCCTTTACGGTTTGAAATTTACACAAGTTACTTGTTCTACACAATTGGTTTAAATTTCCTTTATATAAATGAGGTTCTTCTGAAATTAGTAATTTACAGAATGAGCTCAGACATTGTCAGATTGGCAGCGGAATAATCGAGAATGACCTCACTTGGTTAAAAGCTCACGTGGAGTGGATAGTCGGAGATTTAATAATGACTTAAAAATAATAAAAACGTATTTTAACCATCACTAAATCATATACAATACCAGTAACTCATTATTGTTGACGATTAGACTCGGAGGTCACTCAAAAAGTATATGAGGATATTGCAACTATCTGGATTGTTGGATAACCATTGCCCTAGAAGAAGGAATAGGTGAATCTCAGGAATATTGGCAATGCATTTTTAATTATCTGAGATAAACAATATAGTACCGTTAACCTTTATTATACGAAGAGAAAATCGTTATTTACCATATGTTTACACTCACAAAAAGAGGAGCTGATAGACTTGATACAGATCCTCGGCACTGGGGAAGTGTTGATGCTGACGTTTCAAGGGGCAGGTACTTTGTTTCCAATACCTGCTGCTCGGTGTCTCCGGCAATAGTTATTTTTTAACTAGATATTTTAGGGCTTCCTGCTGTAACTTTTCAGCCATCAGTGTCAACCTTAGCTCTCAAATCTAAGTCAGAATGTTGTAGATTTAAGCCCCGCTCCAAAGCCTTGAACACAAAATCTAGGCTGGCACTCCAGTGCAGTACTGAGGGAATGCTGCACTGTCCCATGTGTGGTCTTTTGGATAAGAAGTTAAACCGAGGCATGTCTACTCTCTCAGGTGGACTTAACAGATCCCATGGCACTATTAAGAGCAGGGTGTCTTGACATATCTTTATCCCTCAACCACCATCACTAAAAACGATTTATCTGATCAATATATCCTTGCTGTTTGTGGGACCTTGCTGTGTTGAGTTTGGCTGCTGCATTTCCCTACATTATAACAGTTATACACTTCAAAATGTTTTTGATTGGTTGTAAAGCACTTTGGGATGTACCGAGTTAGTGAAAGACGAAATGATTTATTTCTTTAAGTGCATCGAAGAGTATTCTGTATTTGTCGATTGAAATTGATATTTGCTCAAATATGAATCCCCCCCCCCCTTTTTTGGGTCTAAGGTAGATTCATTGTACATGTGCGTCGTGTTTGGGTGGGAGAGGCTATTTTCATAGTAAACTGGTATACTGCTTAATGCACTTGCCCAAACAGTATTTTCTTGGGATTGGTAAATGGAGGGATGTAATTTTATTATTATTTGATTCTGAAGGAACATGATGCATTTAAGGCGTAGCTGATGCATTTCAGGGGAAGCGAGCTGAGTACATGTGGAAGAAAGGAATAGAAGGATATGCTGATAGGGTTAGATGAAGTAAATTGGGAAGATGCTGATGTGGAGCATAAACACAAGAATAGTCCAGTTGAGCCCAATGTCCTTTTTCTATGCTGTACGTTCTGTTCCTCTTTGGGTTTATATGTCAGAAATCTTTACAAAAAATAATTACAGGTTTTCTGCCATTTTTCTTCACAGTATCACCATAATGGAAAGACGCATTAAATACAAGGCCAAGAGGGGTAGCAAATGAATTAAAAAGCACTGTCAGGCTGACTTCATTGTGATAACCCTGAAAGTTGCCTGTCCAAGGAAAAGAAATGTATAACAAAATTTGACTTTCCTATTTCACGACACAAGAATTGAAGATTGTAGTTAGTCCTCACGCCTATCTCTTTAAAAATAAGATGATTAACGGAATGGCCTCGCGGTTTATGGAGACTGTTGGGCTAAGTAACAAGTCTGCACAGCGATTCAGTTTCTCTTACAGTAATTTCGACAAACGATATGAATGAAATATTGCATTACGCCAGTATGGAACTGTAGTACCCACTGTTTGTACCTACAGAGCAGGATTTCCTGCCTTTCACTCAATCGGAGATGTAAACATCGTGGCCTTAAGCGCAAACAATTACAGTAAAACATTAGAAAGAATAGGCAGAATATCGAATGAAAAACATCGCTAATGCTGTAAAACCATACATTTCGATCCTATTTAAGAGCACTTATTAAATGCACTTGAGATTCCTATTGCATTACTTTTGTTCTGAACCAGAGAAATGGAGCACCACAGTTGCAATATTGGAGAAGCAAACACCTATTTAGTGATATATATCGTTCGGGCTATATGACCATGTTTTTCAACAGTTATTTTCTGAAGATTACTCAAATTCTGTTGAGAACTGTTGATGGTGACTGCCAGATTTTAATTTTGCACTGTTGCATACATTACAATAAGAATCATCCTGTCCTCAAACCCGGTTGATAATGACTTAAGTGCTCTCTCGGCAGAGGCAACCTTGCCGCACATGTGGACGCGAGTCAACTGCACACATCTCCTAATTTGCTAATCTCGCGTCAGAAATGGTGGGGTTCGAAGTGTTTAAATTGATCACGTCACTTAAAGAGAAGACAATGGAAATAAATGTACTTTGTAACTGAGAAAAAGATGGAACAACTCATCCAGATTTTTACGGTTCCAAGATTAACCATAGAGAGGCAATACGTTGCAGTTAATTGATGTCCCAATGACAAAAGCGTAGAGAGAAACCTACAACATCAATGGTATTATTTTAAATGAAGCTTACCATCCACCCGAAATCAATGTTTATATGGTACATCAACAACAACTACTTGCATTTATAAAAGGTCTTTAACGTAGTAAAACGTCCCAAGGCGCCTCACATGGGGTAATCAGTCAGAAATTGATACGCGCCAAGGAATTAGATATTATAATAGATAAGAAAATACTTGGTCAATGAGGTAGTGTTAAGGACAGACTTAAAGGAGGAGAAAGGTAGAGAGGTTCGGGAGGGAATTCGGCCTTCAACGACTGTATCCCACGACTAAACAAGAGGCCACAGTTGGAAACTATGACTTTCTAACTCAATAAATAATGTTGTCAGAGGATTATAGGGCTGGATGTGGTTACAGAGCTAGGGAAGCACAAGGCCAGAGAAACAGAGGAACAGCAGTAGGCCATTTAGCTCCTGGAGCCTGTTTCACCATTCAATGAGATCATGGCTAATCTGTGATCTAACTCCATATAAGTCTTTGCCCCATATCCCTTAATAACTTTGGTTAACAAAAATCTATCACCTCGGATTTAAAATTAACAATTGACCTAGCATCGACTGCTGTTTGTGGGAGATAGCTACAAACTTCTAACCGTTGCAGGTATAAGTGTTTCCTACCTTCACTTCTGGTAGGGAGGGGTGAGGCTATGGAAAGATTTGAACAGGAGTCCGAGAATTTTGAAATATAGGCCATTGTTATGTTAGCTAGCTTTAAGAACAAAGTAGAGGGTTAGACATGTAGGCAATACTTGTTGCTGCTTAGTATTGGGACACATTAGCTTAAAATGATAATTTGTAATGACGATGAGAATGAAGTTTTACTCCAGGAGTAACTCACACTTTTGACGACTTTAACGTTTCATTTTGCTATGACTGGTGTACACTTTTATTGTGGATTACACTTTAGGATTCTTGGGTATGATGTGATTGCAAACCATTCAAACAAAATAAAGCATATGGCGGCCAGCATAAAGTCAGTGGCAGTCCCCAGTGTCCGCAGGATTTCACCATCAATCAGCCACATGAAGCAACACCTGCATAATGACATCGCACACAAATCAGACCTGACCAATGACAAACTTAGAACACGATAAACACCCTTTACGATGTCACGGACAAACATTCGTGATATCATTATTCCAGAAAGAGCTTTTAATCCGAAATTCTGTATTGATTTTTATCAACATTTGTAAAATTAAAAATAGGTTTAGGTAAATCTAGTCTCCACAATATTAAATTGCTGTATGCAATAGCAATCACCCTCTACCCACCTCGCTTTAAAATGGGGAATGTAAAAACGTATTCATATATATTGGGGAACTGTATGATCAGGAACCTGGGTTCAAATCCAGCCCAGATTGCTGGTTTGACCATCTCTTCTGTTGGCTTAGAGTGTCCTATGTTAAACGAATTTGCGCAATTTCAATCTGGGTTTTACTCCACATAAAGTTACTTATACTTGGGCTAGGTGTCTTTGAAGCTTACACTGAGTGTCTGAAATAGAAAGTGTTCCAATCCTAGCACTAACATCTCTCACCTTAATGAACACAACGCATTGCAATTTAAAATAAAAAAGAACAAATAGCGTACCTTGAGGTCAAATGAAATATTGCAACGGCACTATTAACTAACTACTAAACGGAATATTCTAATATATGTGGTTTGGGCGCGCCCTAATTTGACTGAAGTTCGCAAATTGTGATAAAGTAGATACATTGCAGCCCAGATTTACATTGACAATATACACTTATGGAAAAAGCTTAAAATCATAATAAAAAAACTTGGTAATTTGAATAGAAAACCACAATATAATTAATTACTTTAAAATGTGCTCCCCAGTTGTTAAAGTGGCTAACATGTTAAAGGAATGATGTCCAATTCCGAGGTGTATCAGCAAACTTTTATTTCAATTGTTGTGAACTAAGCAACACCGCACTTAGTGCAGTTACCATTTTCCATATTTGAGTACTGTATATGGAGAAAGTTACTCATGTTCTACGAATTCCACTCAGCTTCTGTCAATTAAATGCTTAAATATTTTTGAACTGGAGATCTATGGACTTTCTAAAGTGCCAAATAATGCTTGAAGTAAATTACATTCCAGTAGTAAACCTGCTGAAACACACATACAAAACTTCAATTTAATTATTTAAAAAAAGCATTCTATAATATGGGGATAGCCACGGGAGACTCTCCTGGCACCGTGGAAACAGTCTTCTATGATAGAAAAATAGTGGCTTTAATGAAGTTAATGCACTCTGCTCCGATATTTGCGAACAATACCTGAGATATTTAAACGGTGAAAAATATTAATGATCCAGATAGCGGTATGCGTAGAATTTGCCTTTAATACCATTGTGATCGAACCCAAACCTACGACAAAACACCTGACCATCGAGCTGAAAAATTGAATGAACCGAGGAACTCGCTGCCGGTGGCGAAAATAAACTGAGCATTATTATTAGCACGGGAGCTGAAGTGGGAAGGCAGCCATCCTGCGCACCACAAGGACATGCCGTCCATGTATGACTTTACCAGAGACTATTCTTTTATTCAAGAGGAATGATCAAGCACGGCAAGTATGCCGGGACAAATACAAATGGGGACAGTGCTGAGCATTAGTGCTGAACCTTTCAAGCTCTTAACAGCCAATAAATATTTCACTGCAGTATCCTGAAGCAAAGCAGAACACAGTCAGTGCATATAAAGGAGATCTAATTCTTCGGAATACACACACATACACGTACATATATAGATACATTAGATACATGTATATAATATATGCTGAAGCAAAGTGATTTCTGTGTATATATATAAGCAGTCCCTGGAAGAAATCTTGCATTTAAATATCACGTAGTTCCAGTCCTGAAGTACTTTTGGTCCAAATTCTGCGTCCAGCAGCTTGAATACTCCCAACGGCATGTTTCCAGACGGTGGTTTCCGCGGTGAACTAATTGTCGGAGCAGAGCTTGTATTGGATGCAGTGAGACTCAGAGCACGCATACACACTGTAGGTGCCGTTCGACAAAACTGCTCTCCTTATCCAATCTTCACTGTAGCGAGTCGCGAAAAACAAAAAATAATTGAAGAGCCAACAGAACAGATTATTGAACCAGGCGTGTTGTAAGCCTACATCAAAAATAACGGTAACATTTCCGGCGAGAAGCCTGCAGGCCGAAACCAGTCGGGGTGGGGGGGGGGGGGGGGGGCGGAGATATTGACCAGGTACAACTGTGTAAAATATGGTAACCTCCAAATATTATGGACATTATTAATTGAGTTAAAACGTCATATCGTAAAGTTCCTTAACTGTTTCTTGCTCCGAGCCACTTGCTCCTCTCTCCGCTACAGTAAAATCAGATGATAAAATAAGTTGAGGGAAGGGGAGAGCTGAGAGTCTTTTGCTTTTGAACGCCAAAGGTTGATAGTATTGGTGCAAAATAAAAATAATTAAAAGCAGACTCAAGCTGCAAGAATTAAAACATGAAACCGGGTGAGAATGCAGCAAGTTCCCCGCACCTGACAGACGAAGTACACAGCAACCCACAGCTATATTGGGAATTTAGACATTTCTGCGCTTCTGGATTGTCGAGTGATGGCGATGTCGCTGGCAGACAATTGTTCGGCGTTGGTAGCTCTTAAGCCACAGATTAATGTGAATCATAGAAAGCCTCTATTTATATTAATGTGCTTTGAGAATTGCAGCGTGTCAAGCAGCGGACGCACTAAGTGCAAGTCACCGCACTGTGGAATGGAGCAGCTGCCTCCCAGCCGCACATCCCACCTCTCTCCTCCCATTGGATCAGTCCGGCTGCTTACATCTTGACCAATGAAAGCGCCCAGGAGCCGCCATCTTCCCGCTGAGTGAATAACTTTGGGTGAAATGAGCGAGTGCGGCTCTGGCCGAGCAGGAATGCTGCTGGCGGGACGGAGATCATCGCAGAAACCTTCAGGACAATTCAGTGACACGATTACCGATCACGCTGCATCAACTGGGGCCGCGCACATCAGGGAATGATGGACAAGGAAGGGAGCCTGCAGTGTCAGCCGCTGTCGCTGAAATTTACCATAGATAGTATTCTGAAACCCAGTCCAAAATGCAAAGAGCTTAAACACGACCGTGCAAAACAGCAAGTCATATCCACGCAAGAATTAAAATCACGGAATGAAGCCACAAGGACGGACATTCGGCTCGCGAAGGACTACAGGAAAACAATTCAAGGTACTGTAAGCATTGGACAGATGTAGCATCGGTTCCGCGGGAATGTTGTTATCTTCTCATTCGACCCGGTGTTTGTCATGCTCCGGCTGTTAACTAATGCACGCATTTACATGAAGATTTACAGGAGTTAAATTCAGTTGAAAATTCTAATCTCACACATTGATATTTTGTTTTTGGTGGGTGTTAGGAATGCCCAAGCTGAAGGTTATTCTTTGCATGAAAGGTTTTAACTCAGGAGACTGGCTGCTCGGTTACCCGCTTACGATCAATGTTTTCACGGCCTATGTATTCAGTAATTATACTATAATGTACCATACATAAGATTGCAATGCTTGTACAATAATAGCACAGGAGAAAACTGACTTTGCTGGGTTTTGTGATGCAGAGACAATGAACGCTGGCTATCTCACAACCTCTTCACTCGAATTCACCATGGACGCAACACATTCAGTAAAAAGCCCGGAATCTTGCGGGTCGCTAGAAACGGCGGATCACAGCGACGATTCTGCCAAAGTTAAACACAACAAGAAAAGCAAAATACTCGCAAAAAAGAAGACGCGCACGATATTTTCTAAAAGCCAGATCTTCCAGCTCGAGTCGACGTTTGACATGAAGAGATATCTGAGCAGCGCCGAACGTGCTTGCTTGGCGAACTCTCTGCAACTCACTGAAACCCAGGTCAAAATCTGGTTCCAGAACCGCAGAAATAAACTGAAAAGGCAGCTGTCCGCGGAACTGGAGGTCACAAACGCGACCGAACCTGCCCCCAAGATAGTCCAGATGCCAGCAATGTACAAAGAGAGCAGTTTTCTGCGCAGATGTTTGCTGCCTGTGTCTTTCCCTGTTCTCTACCCGGGGAGCAGCACGCCTTATCTCTGCTTCCCCGATGCCAGCAAGTATCTTCATGTCCTGGATGGGGACCTATAATTGCTTAAAGCAGTGCATAACTATGTCAGAGGAACTTTTAGTGGTCGTTTAGTCACTGTTTATATTGTTTAACAGGGGAAACATATATGGTATGTAATTTGTTAAAGACCTGCCTTTTATTTTCTCTTTACCCTTCACTGCCGCTTTCCTATTTAATTTTTATTTCTATATTTCCACGCGTCGCCTCTCTTTTAAATGTATATTTACACGATCATCTTCTAAACTTTCAAATTCTGGATGGGGTTTTATATTTCAGTAAGCAACTTATGATGTTTTTTTTTAACCACTGAATTAATTCTGCCACAGTAAGGTCTTTTGCAGGACACGTGATTTGCTTAAAAGGCAATACCCAGTTTAAGTGCAATCTCTATTTGTGTTTTTACTTTTTTACACACGTGTAAATACTATACGGGGTCAAGCTGATGGATTAATAGTGCACATACCTTTTAGATCTTAATTCAAAATCACTGTTTCCACTGTTGTCTAGGGTCTTTCCAGAGTCATATTTTTACTCTCAAAGGCCGATTTGACTTTGCATTACGTAAACAACGCACTGCTGACTCATCGTGCTCTATCTAGATTATGTTAAGTAGAAAGCAAACGCACGACCTAAATTGGATGCTCCATCCAAGATTAATTTACGGCCTTTTTCTATTCTGTGATCTCCGGTCTTTTCGTCCTCTCGTCTCTTATATCTCCCAACTTTCTGCCCATCTGCTTTTCTCTCCATATCGATTTTATCTTTACTCCCGTTCCCAAGTCACACATGTCATTTGCTTTTTTTATATGCCAACTTAAAAAAATGCCCGGGAACACTGAATTGATGGCGTTTGACAAGAACCTAATCTCGTATTTGTGCACTTTTTTTTGGTGGAAATGGTTTTAGATAACGGGCTGATTTCCCCCCCCCCCCCCCCCCCCCGATGCACCCTTTAAAACACACTCACACACACACACACACACGCGCAATGTGTTAAATTCAAAAAGGTAGACCTTTTAAAACGCTTCTTCTTCGGACCATGGCACTTACATCGCGATTGTTTTGACTGCATTTACCGTTATCAATTAATTTACAGTCTGGTATTTATCCAGCTTTCACTGCGTGGAGTCGATTAGATCAGCGATAATCCGATTTCCTTGCTGGGATTGTTTGTAAATATTGTGCAACATCTGTTTCAAGGATAAAACCTAATAACACGTCATATTTATACATCATTATATGTTACTGGTTTGATATTAAATGTGAACGTTAAAATTAAAATGCAGTTTATTGCTCAGATGCTTGCACCTAAGATGCAGCCCCACAGCTGAATTTAAAGGGATTATTTCACATTACGTTTCATAGTCAATCGCGAGATAAATCCACACTGGAATGTATTCACGCTTCAGCTACCACCTGGCTGGAATTCCCAGTTTCATTAAGCAGTATTTTGCAAATTTAAAGATGAAATTGCTATAAATTCAGGAATAAAAGGTCTGATGGACATAATTTGTAACATTAATTGTTTTTAATTTACACATAAACTCGATTTTATTAAAGTGGGCCCGTCATCTGATATTTATTTGACAGAAGTGTATAAATACCGAGCAGGCGAGCTGGGTGGTGCACGGAATGCAATTTACAAGAAGGGTACAGATAACGTTAAGTATTAATTTTATATGCTTCAATTTACACCAGTTTGCACAAAGCCTAGAAGATTTGGGTTACGTGTGCCCAAATTTACCCAGACTAGTTGAGCATCCCATTATTCCCATCATTTAAATAAACCTGCTTTTAAGAATGCACTCCTACTATTTGTCAGTAGTGTCTTAAATACGATCTACGTACTCAGACGGAATGGGTTTGATGGACCAGAAAGATTTGGTTACGCTTTCACTGATACAGCAGTAGCTCCATGACAAATCCTGGGTAAATCCAGGTTAGAGTAATTGTTAGCTTTATTCGTATTGCCAATTTTTAAATGTTCAAACGGTGTGCACCTCGGCTCCTGCTGTTTGAATATAAGAACATAAGAAATAAGAGTAGGAGAAGGCCATTCAATAAGATCATGGCTGTAATGCCTGAGATTAATGAATGTTTTCATTTTAACCGTTGAGTCAGAAGACCTGATAGTTAGAATTCCACTGCTAGTTTAAAAGGTGCATTCAGTTATTTTGAATTACAGACACAGCTGCATTTGACAGAGTGGGTGTGTTTGCGAGCACTATTGACAAACCATTCAGAAATTGCATTTATTTCCTAATATTTCCCCATCTTATGGTATCTGTTTCTTAGAACTAACCCAACACCGGCTAGGTTGCAGACCTGTACCGTTCTGTCCTACTCCCGTTAACCTGTGGTGTTTTTGTTACCTGCTCACCTCAGTGACCGGGATATTTATTGTGGCCACTTTTCAATAATTACTGTCATTCTGTAAAGCCCAATAGAGGAACAACATTTCTATCTTTCTATGTTTCTATGTCAACATTTCCTCGCGAGCTTTTGTGGATCTTTCGCAGAATGTAAAAATATTCAACGAAATGTTGAAACCTTAGTTAATTTAAATGTTGAGAACAGTTAGGGGTTTTTCACCTGTAAATAAATCAGAGTCAGGGAGTGTTAATGGCTACATGCTCTGGCCAAGCATTTGCAACGTCTTGCTATACAAGCAGCTGGGGCTCCAATTATATAAATCGTTAAGTAACTTTGTGTGCGAACACGTTTTACCACTTTGAAAAAAATAGATGTTTTCTAGGGTGGAGTAAAAAACACAGCATACAAATAAGATGCCACAATAACGCAGGATCACAATCCAGATCACATAAGTTGCAATGTATTTGTTTTTCTTATCGCAATCAGTCTCTATTCCTGGACTTGAACATCTTTTTTCCCCCACGAAAACCACTTCTTTTCACGCGCTTAATCTTGTTATTGTCCAAAATTAGATGATTGAACTATAAGATAGGTTCAGGTATACTCTCAGCATGTATGTGTATGTATTTTAGAGACAGCTGACGCAGTTGTTATACAGTATTGTTACTATTTTGATATTAAAGGACCCTAAACGTTTCGAATTATAATGAGTTATCAATGTTAAGCAGTCCTTTTCTAAAATTAATAAAATCAAAGCCGCAGCCTGTGGATGAAACCACCAGCTTTCAGCCTGATAATATCCCTTTCAGTCCTGAGCTGCGTCTGTTCTGGTTTTGTTCTCGGAAGGCAAAATGGTAACCATCAGAGTAAACTACTTAGTGGATTAACGTTTTTATTTCATAGTTACATACTGGTACATCAAACCTGTTAAAAGCCGAGGAAAGATGCTGAGCACAGAAATATGAATTAAAACCAGGGTCGAGATGTAGTAATGGCAATTATTTGAGGACATATTCAGACTTCCAGTTGTCCTGTTTATCACAATGTTTGGGACACATAATGTGCCGACGAATATTACCGCACACAGATGTTTTTAAATATTTCACATTGCAATAAATCAAACTGTTTCCGCGCAGAAGTTGTTTTAGCCCCGGGATATAATCGACAGTTGATTTCCATAATCATCAGCGAAATAGGATATTTATGCAAGTATTCAGATGCAATCGCTGCTATATAAACAACTGCTACTCCGGGTTTAGGGGTGTGTATGTATGGAGTGTGGGGGTGTTTGGGGAGAGGGGGCTGTTAAGATATATGGTGCTGTGCATATATATTATGACATATCAAGTACAACTCACATACATGCGTAATGTCAGAAATCAGTAGTTTTATTGCACGAAGGAAATTTTTCCATTGATTTTGGGATTGAGGGGTTTTAAAAAAAAACAGATAATGAATGCACCGTGCAGTACAGAATCGAACAAGGTCCCATTAGTAGTAATATTAAACCAAAGCTACAATGATTGCAAGACAATATTTGATAATAGGATTCTTTGCCACATAAATATATTCAATACATCAGCTGTATTATAAATTCGCATTGAACACATAGGGTGCCAATATTAAAGCAAGTAAACAAAAACAAGGAACGCGGTGACTGCACCATGTGATATCAGATTGGAATAACCTCTGGCCTTTAATGTCACAACAGAAAATGGTAGCCTCTGAGATACTCATTGAATTGACTGGTTGAAGCTGAGTAGCAGTAAGTGATTAAAACTAGGAGGTATGGGCCAACAAAACTGACTGCAGTTCTTTACTGAACGTCAAGTATTATCCTTCAGATTTCATAAATAAATCATTCTTCAAAAACTTCAATTTTTGAAAACCTGGGTCACTTGTATTGAGCGATGACTTATCCTGAGCTGACGAATACTCAATACAACACATTTATTTATAGGAAGTGATGGATGGAACGTGTGACTTATTTCTAAAAGTCAGCATATTGTAAATGTTTTTGCCAGGAGATCACAACCTTTTATTTTGCACTAAACGCTATGCAGTTCTCCCTCGCTTTTCTAAACAAACGCACAGCCGCACATATCTGAAGGCTCCTTTTCTAAATATTGCACCATGCAGAAGTAACACATGTAAGCCTAATCACGGTATTGGACCTTGCATTCGCCGGTAAAGGAATGAAGCAGTCCAAGAACCAAGGGCCATTAATGCAGGGCACTGTTTTCTCACAATATTAGCCATTTTATCAGTTTTCCTTGTTACATCAAACAATAATCAGACAGTATTTTGAAATGTAGACAGATAACAGCGTGATTTTATACAGCCAGCTTTTGGCATACACATGCACAGTTTATCTCGATATAAATGCAATTGTTTGAAATACACATCATGCAAATGTATAAAATGTAGTTTCTCAGAGTGTAGAATGTACTTCAATTATAACATTTATAATGAATTAATGTGTAATCCAGTTTGACAAATCAATGTGCAAAATTGTTTATTTCTCAACTTGAAATAACCGGCAAGTGTGAATGTATGACGCCGCGTTTTTTAAAGTGCATACTAGTTTTAGCGCATTCATGTCATGTCTTATATAATCATTGTCGGCCAGAAGTAATTGTGGAAATGTGCAATGAAAGCAACTGAACGGGGAGCCATATAATCGAAGTGGTAAGAAGGGATTCTATGGGGTTGATTTGGCTGCAAAATGTCAGGTCTGGTAATGAGAAATTGGAATTCAGTAAATTTCCTATGGCAGACTCAGTAATCGGTCTTAGCTAGGAGATTGCCATGCTCCAGTGCCTGCTGACTGACCAGTCAGCCTGATCGTTGGTGGAACCTCGAAGTGTAGGCCGGTCATTGACCCGAGAATTCTCCCGATTTATCTCCATGTATTCTGCCCCAACGGATATGGTGCTCCGGGTTTCCCAGTAGCGGGAAGCTTACCAGTGTTCTATGCTGTAAAATACAACAGATTCATGTTGTTTTGGTGGTTAACTCTCAGCAGTGCCCTGAGACACACTGGGGTTGCTAAACCTTCTGTATTTACATCAAGTGGGCTTTGTTTAGTAGGTGGAGAGGATCCTAAAGCGAGGGAGGCAGACGGGAATTTACCTGTGTGGATGTCTCAGCGGTCTGGTCCCAAAGGCCTTGGGCAAATACCCGGCTGACCAAAAAGAGGTAGAATTGCATTGCACCTCTTACATTAGAAATAACTAGCCACGGCTGGAAATATTTAAACAACTTTAACATTGATTCTACGGCAGTTTTCTTTTGATGCCGAGATTATTTTACAGTTAATAAGGCCCGAACCTCACGCAAACTGCTAATCTGGTTTCAAAAGTTTCAAACACGACTGTCTGCATTCGTGCTTGTGTGTGGAAACCCGCCGGCAGGAAATGGGGCAAAGCAGACTCAGATTCCGAGCTCATTATGTTTTTTTCTAAACAACTACAGGAATCGTAATTCACTGTTCAAACTGTTGATACATTACAAGTAACTCTAAAAGAGAGCTTGGATTACACATTTTTTCAATTAAACATAAATGAAAACGGGTTGAGTTCAAGGGCAATACTACAATTACCGCCTGACTAATAATAAAACGCAAGAAATAAAAGGAATTAATAGATCGGAACAAGGTCCAATAAACGATGTACATAAATCGTGGCCAATTAAACATTAAAAATCGTCATTTTAAACTTAAGATTCATAACTGATAATAATTTGTTTCTGTTCAACTGGGAGTTCGGTTTTGGTTTTGATTAAGTAGTCTGACTTCACTTAAGAGAACGAGTTTGACTTTTAAATAAATCTTTTTTTCTTAATTACACTCCAGAAAGTGGCGAATAATTACAATGAAAAGTGATCCAGCATGCAACATACATACCTTGCTTTTTCTTTGAGTTACTAACACACGAAAATAAACCGATTAAAATACAACAGATTCATGTAACCAGATAGTCCTGGTAATAAAACCGCCTAATTCTTCACTTAGTTAACAGTATGGCATACTGAAATATATCCTCCCCACATTTCAGGAGTCCTTGTTTGATTATAGCTTTATTATATGCTATCGGTCACAAGTTCATCGTTAAGATGAGCGTTAATTGTAATATTAGCGAAATAATTTATTTTACGTGTATGTCCATGATTTTAGCTAGTTACCCGGGTAGGCTTTACAGCTAAAGTGCTCTCAATCACACACACATCCACAAATTGTTGCCCGCATAAATAGCTTATCAGATGAGAGAGACCAGTTCTTACTCCCGCATTTGACTTGGATTGCTGTAATCTTTACTTAAATTTGGAGTCTTTCACATAGACCTTTGTCAAAAGCTTTTGAAAAGTCCGAATAAGCTACATCGAATTCCACGATTTACTTCATCTATAACGCTCTGGACGAGTCGTTTATCGGACAGGATATTCGAAAACAATTTTTTCTGCTTCTTATGAATGTCAAACTGAGGAATTCCAAGGAAGTATTTTAGTGAAACATGACTTCGTTTAAAATTATTACTAACAGTACGTAATAGATTGAACTACGCTTCAAAACAACACGAATATATTTTAAGCAATGGCTGTACGTAATCTGCTTCTTTATATTTCAATGTGTTCTGTCTTCTAAGAATTCTAATGTGTTTTAGTAATTCTCTTTGCTGATATAAATTATCTACATTCAACAGTGTATTTATTAATGACCTTTATCGCGGAAAATGTTGCTAAATATGCAAAGCATCAATCTGCGTAAAACATTGACTTACCTTTAACCATAGCAATTTTGCAAAAAATAGATCCAAAAACAAAACGCAATTCATACATTTCTAACAGTGGATTATGAGGGGTCTGTTCCGGTTAAGGTCAGATGATGAGGGGTATGTGACTGGAAATGGCTGATGATGAGTGTTATGTTTCTGGGTATGGCCTGATGATGCGGGGTATGTTGCTGGGGCTAGCCAAAGATGAGGGTAATGTTACTGGCTATGAGCAGATAAAGGAGGCAGAAAAAAGCAGGAAACTATAGACCAGTTAGCCTAACATCTGTGGTGGGGAAAATGTTGGAGTCCATTATTAAAGAAGCAGTAGCAGGACATTTGGAAAAGCAAAATTCGGTCAGGCAGAGTCAGCATGGATTTATGAAGGGGAATTCATGTTTGAAAAATTTGCTGGATTTCTGCGAGGATGTAACGAAGAGGGTGGATAAAGGGGAACCAGTGGATGTGGTGTATTTGCACTTCCAGAAGGCATTTGACAAGGTGCCACATAAAAGGTTACTGCACAAGATAAAAGTTCACGGGGTTGGGGGTAATATATTAGCATGGATAGAGGATTGGCTAACTAACAGAAAACAGAGAGTTGGGATAAATGGTTCATTCTCTGGTTGGCAACCAGTAAGTAGTAGGGTGCCGTAGGGATCAGTGCTGGGACCCCAACTATTTACAATCTATATTAACAACTTGGAAGAAGAGACTGAATGTAATGTAGCCAAGTTTGCTGATGATACAAAGATGGGAGGAAAAGCAATGTATGAGGAAAACACAAAATATCTGCAAAAGGACATAGACAGGCTAAGTGAATGGGCAAAAATTTGGCAGATGGAGTATAATGTTGGAAAGTGTGAGGTCATGGATTTTGGCAGAAAAAAAATGAAAGTGCAAGTTATTGTTTAAATGGAGAAAGATTGCAAAGTTCCGCAGTACAGCAGGACCTGGGGGTACTTGTGCATGAAACGGAAAAGGGTAGTATGCAGGTACAGCAAGTGATCAGGAAGGCCAATGGTATCTTGGCCTTTATTGCAAAGGGGATGGAATATAAAAGCAGGGAAGTCTTGCTACAGCTATATAAGGTATTGGTGAGGCCACACCTGGAATACTGCATACAGTTTTGGTTCCCATATTTACAAAAGCATATACTTGCTTTGGAGGCAGTTCAGAGAAGGTTCACTAGGTTGATTCCGGGGATGAGGGGGTTGACTTATGAGGAAAGGTTGAGTAGGTTGGGCCTGTACTCATTGGAATTCAGACGAATGAGAGGTGATCTTATCAAAATGTATAAGATTATGAGGGAGCTTGACAAGGTCGATGTAGGAAGGATGTTTCCACTGATGGGGGAGACGAGAACTAGAGGGCATGATCTTAGAATAAGGGGCCGTCCATTTAAAAACAGAGATGAAGAGAAATTTCTTCTCTCAGAGGGTTGTAAATCTGTAGAATTTGCTGCCTCAGAGAGCAGTGGAAGCTGGGACATTGAATACATTTAAGACAAAAGTAGCCAGTTTCTTAAACGAAAAGGGGATAAGTGGTTATGGGGAGCAGGCGGGGAAGTGGAGCTGAGTCCATGATCAGATCAGCCATGATCTTATTGAATGGCGGATCAGGCTCGAGGGGCCATATGGCCTACTCCTGTTCCTATTTCTTATGTTCTTATACTCTTATGTTACTGGGTATGGGCCGATGATGAGGTGTATGTAACTGGGTATGGGCCAATGATGAGTGTTATGTTACTGGCTATGAGCAGATATGAGGGTTATGTTACTGGGTATGGGCTGATGATGAGGGGTATGGTACTGCGTACGGCTGATGATGAAGGTTATGATACTGGGAATGGGCTGATGTCGAGTGTCATGTTACTGGGTATGGGCTGATGATGAGAGGTACGTTGCTCAATATTGACTGAAGATGAGGTGTAGGTTACTGGGAATGGTTGATGATGAAGGGAGGTTACTGGGAATGGGCTGATGACAAGCGGTATGTTTGTGGGTAAGGGCAGATGGTGATGCGTATGTTACTGGCTTTGGGGTGAAGATGAGGGTTATGTTACTGGGTATGAGCCAATGATGAGGGTTATATTACTGGCTATGAGCAGATGATGAGGGTTCTGTTACTGGGTATGGCTGATGATGAGAGGTATGTTACTGGGAATGGGCTGATGACGAGCGGCATGTTACTGGATATGCGCTGATGATGAGAGGTATGTTACGTGGTATGGACTGATGATGATGGGTATGTTACTGGCTTTGGGGTGAAGATGAGGGGTATGCTACTTGGCATGGATGAAGATGAGGGGTATGTTACTGGGTATTGGCTGGTGATGAGGGGTTTGTTACTGGGTAAGGACTGATGATGGCTCTGTTACTGTGTATTGACTGATGTTGAGTGGTATGTAACTGAGTATGAACTGATGATGAGCGGAATGTTATTGGGTACAGGCTGATGATGAGGGGTATGTTATTGGGTATGGTCAGATGATGAGGGGTATGCTCCTTCACAGCAAACAAGCCAAAGGTGGGCAGAGGAAATGTTACAAGGACACCCTCAAAGCGTCCCTGATAAAGTGCGACATCATCACTGACATCTGGGAGTCCCTGGCCGAAGACCGCCCGAGGATTGAGAAAGTGCATCCAGGAGGGCATTGAGCTCTTCGAATCTCAACGCCGAGAGCAAAAGGAGCATGCGGCAAACCAGTCCCACCCACCTCTTCCCTCGACGAATGTCTGTCCCACCTATGACTGGGTCTGTGGCTCTCGTATTGGACTGTTCAGCAACCAAAGAACTCACTTCAAAAGTGGAAACAAGTCTTCCTCAATTCCGAGGGACTGCCTATGATTATGTATTGGTTATGGGCTGATGATGAGGGGTATGTTATTGGGTAAGAATTGATGATGATGGCTAT
The DNA here is from genome assembly GCF_044704955.1 of Pristiophorus japonicus. NCBI lineage: Eukaryota > Metazoa > Chordata > Chondrichthyes > Pristiophoridae > Pristiophorus > Pristiophorus japonicus. Next base: position 263,213,638 of record NC_091978.1, on the reverse strand, counting down.
GTTACAGGATATGGGCTGATGATGCGGGGTATGTTACAGGATATGGGCTGATAATGAGAGGTATGTAACTGAGTATGAGCTGATGATGATGACGTGTATATTATTGGGTATGGGCTGATGATGAGGGTTATGTTATTGGTTATGGGCTGATGATGAGTGGTATGTAACTGGGTATGAACTGATGATTAGGTGTATCTTATTCTGTATGGGCCCAAGATGAGGCGTATGATACTGTGTATTTACTGATGATGAGGGGTATGTTGCTGGGTATGGCCTGATGATAAGGGGTACGTTACTGTGTATGGGCAGATGAGGGCTATGTTACTGTATATTGTCTGATGATGGGTATGTTATTAGGTATGGGCTGATGATGAGGGTTATGTTACTGGGTACGTGCTGATGCAGAGGGATATGTTATTAGGCATAAGCTGATAATGAGTGTTATGTTACTGGATATGGACTGATAATGAGGGGTATATTAGTCGGTATGGGCTGGTGTTGAGGTGTATGTTACTGGGTATGGGCTGAGGATGAGGCGTGTGCTACTGGGTATGTGCTCATGATGAGGGATATATTACTGGGTATGAACTGATGATGAGGGATATTTTACTGGGTGTGGGCTGATGATGAGTGGCATGTTACTTGGCATGGGCTGACGATGATATAATACTGGGTATTAACTGATGATGAGGTGTATGTTACTGGTTATGGGCTGATAACGATGTGTATTTTACTGGGTATGGGCTGGTGCTGAGTGGTATGTTACTGGGAATGGGCTGATAATGCAGTGTATGTTACGGGATTATGTGCTGATGATGAGGGGTATGTAATTGAGTATGATCTGATGATGATGTGTATGCTATTGGGTATGAGCTGATGATGAGGGTTATGTTACTGGATAGGAGCTGATGATGAGTGGTACGTAACTGGGTATGAATTGATGATTATGGGTATCTTACTCTGTAGGGCCCAAGATGAGGCGTATTAACTGATGACGAGGGGTATGTTACTGGGTATGGGTTGATGATGAGGGATATGTTAATGGGTATGGGCAGATGATGAAGTGTATGTTACTTTGTATGCGCTGATGATGAGGCGAATGATACTGGGTCTAGGATCGTAATGAATGGTGTATTACTGTGTATGGGCTGATGATGTGTGTTATGTTACTGGGTATGGGCTGATGATGAAGTGTATTTTACTGGATATGTGCTGATGATGAGGACTATGTTACTGAGTATGTGCTGATGCAGAAGGATATGTTACTAGGTAATTGCTGATGATGAATGTTATGTTACTGGGTATGGGCTGATGATGAGTGTTATGTTATTGGGTATGGACTGATGATGAGTGTTATGTTACTGGGTATGGGCTGATGATGAGTGTTACGTTACTGGGTATGGGCTGATGGCGAGAGGTATCTTACTGGGTATGGTCTGATGATGAGGATTATGATACTGGGTATGGGCTGATGATGAAGATTATGTTACTGGGTATGGGCTGATGATGAGGATTATGTTACTGGGTATGGGCTGATGATGAGTGTTATGTTACTGGGTGTGGGCTGATGATGAGTGTTATGTTACTGGATATGGGCTGATGGCGAGAGGTATCTTACTGAGTATGGGCTGATGACAATGTTTTTTTTTCTGGATATGGGCTGGTGATGAGTGGTATGTTACTGGGTAGGGACTGATGATGAGGGTATGTTAACGCGTATGGGCAGATGTTAAAGTGTATGTTACTGTGTAAGAGCTGATGATGAGGGTATGTTGCTCTGTATGTGCCAATGATGAGGGGTATGGTATTGGGCATGGGCTGATGATGACATGTCTGTTATTGGTTATTGTCTGATGATGAGGCTTATGATACTGTGTATGGGATGATAATGAGGGGTATTTTACTGGGTATGAACTGTTGATGAGTGTTATGTTACTGTGTATGTGCTGATAATGAGGTATATGACTGGGTATGTCTGGTGATGAGTGTTATGTTACTGGGTATGGGCTGACGATGAAGGGTATGTTATTGGGCAGGGCTGATGATGAGATGTATGTTACTGGTTATAAGCTAATAATACGTGCTAAGTTACTGGGTATGGGCTGAAAATAATGGGTTTGCCGGATCTTGCGGAGACATCGTTGGTGATATTTCTCCAGCGATTTGAGGTGTCTACTTTATATGGTCCACGTCTCTGAGCCATACAAGAGGTGGGTATCACTATATCCCTGTAGAACATGAGCTTGGTGGTAGATTTGAGGGCCTGCTCTTCGAACAATCTCTTCCTCAGGCGGCCAAAGGCTGTGCTGCCGCACTGGAGGCAGTATTGAACCTCGTCGTCGATGTATGCCCTTCTAATAACTCCCAAAGCATGGGCTCTACTCGGAACTCATACACGGCAAGCGAGCACCAGTTGGGCAGAGGAAACATTTCAAGGACACCCTCAAAGTCTCCTTGATAAATGCAGCATCCCCACCAACACCTGGAAGTCCCTGGCCAAATACCACCCTAAGTGGAAGAAGTGCATCCGGGTGGGCGTTGAGCACCTCGAGTCTCATCGCCGAGAGCATGCAGAAAACAAGCGCAGGCAGCGGAAGGAGCATGTGGCAAACAAGTCCCACCTCATCATCAGCCCACACCCAATAACATACCCGTCATCATCAGCCCAAATCCAGTAACATATCCCTCATCATCATCTCTAACCCAATAACATACACTTCTTCATCAGTCCTTCAACGACTGTCTATCCCACCTGTGACGGAGACTGTATTTCCGTATTGGACTGTTCAGTCACATAAGAACTCACTTTTAGAATGGAAGCAAGTCTTCTCGAGGGACTGCCTATGATGATGATGATAATGAGGGGTATATTACTGGGTTTGGGTTGGTGATGAGATGTATGTTACAGGGTATGAACTGTTGATGAGGGATATGTTATTGCCGCTAGGCTGATGATGAGGACTATGATACTGGGTATGGACTGATGATGAGTGATATGTTACTCGGTATGGGCACTTGATGAGTGCTATGTTACTGGGTATGGGCTGATGATGAGGGCTATGCTACTGGTATGGGCCGAAGCTGAGGTGTATTTTACTGGCCAAAGGCTGATGACGAGGGATATGTTTCTGGGTATGTGCAGATGATGAGTGGTATGTAACTGGGTATGAACTGATGATGAGGGTTATGTTACTGGGTCTGGCCTGATGATGAGGTGTATGTTACTGGATATGGGCTGATGACGATGGGTATTTTACTGGGTATGGAATGGGCTGATGATGAGGGGTATGTTAACGCGTATGGGCTGATGATGAAGTGTATGTTACTGGGTTAGAGATGATGATGAGGGATATGTTACAGGGTATGGGCTGATGATGAGGAGTATTTTACTGGGTATGATCTGATGATGAGGTGTATGTTACTGGGTATGGGCTGATCATGATGTCTATTTTACTGGGTATGGGCTGATGATGAGGGGTATGTTACTGTATGTTACTGGATATGGGCTGATGTTGACAGGTATGTAACTGGGTATGAACTGACGATGAAGAGTATTTTATTGGATATGGGCTGATGATGAGGGGTATGTTATTTGGAATGGGCTGATGATGAGGGGTATGTGATTGGGTATGGGCTGATGATGATGGTTATGTTATTGGGTATGAGCCAATGATAAGTGGTATGTTACTGGGCATGGGCTGATGATGAGGAGTATGTGACTATGGGCTGAGGATGTGGGGTATGTTACTGGGTTTTTTGCTCCTGGTGGTTTCGAATCACCCCTTTTACAATAGTTCTAGATGGAATTATAATCTTGAACAGTAACATATAGTCATAGACACATCTTTTCTCCACTGTCACAATGCTTTTATTCAAGTTAAAACACACCTGCACCCAGTAAAAACACACCCTGGTGGTATAATACCAACAAACACAGTACAACACACAGTCTGGCCTGTATAAACATGCCCCTAACGCGAAGTACCCATGTCTAAAACACCCCTGCTCGATTCAAAATTGCACCACTGAAATCTGTCCAACAGAATGTATGTACGCTTATGATCCTTGCAAAAACCTCCCCACTAAAACCCCTAAGGCTTGGTTGGGACACACGATACCCTTTCACACTATGCGGTGGTCTGAAAGATGCGTGGGCTGGGATAAATGCTCACCAATTACCCCTCTGCTTCTCGTTGCTTCTCCCAATGAGGTGTATCTTCTGGGTCTTCAAGTTCAGTCTCAAGGTCAACTTCCCAATCAAAGTAGCAAGGCTCTCTGGTGTTTCTTCTCTCCGTCCCAGATTAGTCCTTGTGTGTTGCAAGCAGACATAAAAGAGGGGAGAGAGAGCGATGGCTTCCAACTGCTGTTCTATTATACCTGCAAGACTGCTCCTTTTCGCGCCAAAAATCCGACTGTCCTTCCCCTGAGGCTGTCCAACTGAAAAGCAAACTCAAGTCTGTGCCTGTTCCTTTGTCAACTAGGCTGTTCCTCAATGTGTGGCTCCAATGAGTCTGTGGTCAAATAGCTTTCCTTTGTCTTTCGATGGCCTGAAACCCCAGCCACTTTATTTAATGTCTCACTGATGGGTTCCCATCCATGACAAAAGGCGCCCATCAACCATGATGTTACAGCTTTCAGCCAGTCTCATTCCCACCCAGCTGATGTATATTCAAGTTACACATGCTTGGACCTGCTCCAGGCAGCTCTTCTGCTGTACAGCGAATATAGAGCAATGTCCAAAAAGTCCAAAAAGTGTTTTCACCAATATCTTACAGTCGCCCCTATGATATTTCAAGAATCCTTCTGGAATATCAAACGTCTGCTGGTGAAAAAATGTTGTGGTCCAACCAATGCTATGTACTTTACTTTTAACACCCCGAATACATCCCTTAAAATTCAACATGAAACACATTCTTACAAAATATTTACAGAGAAAAACATTCAGTTTCAATCTTTAACGAAGGCCTTCCACTGACTTCGGAGCACCTGAGGAAGGACATTCTTGCTATTGAGGGAGTGCAGCGAAGGTTCACCAGACTGATTCCCGGGATGGCGGGACTGACCTATCAAGAAAGACTGGATCAACTGGGCTTGTATTCACTGGAGTTCAGAAGAATGAGAGGGGACCTCATAGAAACATATAAAATTCTGACGGGGTTAGACAGGTTAGATGCAGGAAGAATGTTCCAAATGTTGGGGAAGTCCAGAACCAGAGGTCACAGTCTAAGGATAAGGGGTAAGCCATTTAGGACCGAGATGCGGAGGAACTTCTTCACCCAGAGATTGGTGAACCTGTGGAATTCTCTACCACAGAAAGTTGTTGAGGCCAATTCACTAAATATATTCAAAAAGGAGTTAGATGAGGTCCTTGCTACTAGGGGGATCAAGGGGTATGGCGAGAAAGCAGGAATGGGGTACTGAAGTTGAATGTTCAGCCATGAACTCATTGAATGGCGGTGCAGGCTAGAAGGGCCGAATGGCCTACTCCTGCACCTATTTTCTATGTTTTATGTTTTGCAAGTCAGCCGCAACAAATATAATACAATGAGAAACTGTATAATTACAAGAGTGTGCGAGCAAATCTGGACCCAAGGAGGAACTTCTATATTCAAACCAAGGTCCCACCAGGGCGGGGAATTTATCACTTTAATTTCCTCCCCGTTTTCCGGTTTGACTGTTCCAATGTAAAATTGACAAGAGATGTAACAACATCATTGAGCACCCCTCGCCTCTGCCTCCCTGGACCAAAGTTATTGCACAATCCCATGTCATACAACTTTACCAGACTCACATCTCCGTAACTGAGTTCAAAGAACTGGCGAAACATTTCTTTAAAGAGCGCCTCATACAGCTGCTCAGTTTCTTTTGGCCACCACTCGGGCAGATGTACGCCAGTTAAGTTTAAAATGACCAATGCGACCGCGTAATGCACCCCCTGGAATAAAACCTTCCCGGTCGGGACTGAAACTAAACCATTCCCTGGGCCTGGTGTGGTGGCGGGACACCCAACTTCTGTCGCCTGTACCGGTGGGGCTGTGGGCAGGGGCTTCCTCTTGTGCGCGACAAGCTCCGTGGAATTTATTTTGTTGGAAGGGTCTGGGATCACACAGGAGTCCATTCTCCGATCCCATCTGATCCCAGTCCTGGCATCCTGCCATTGCCGCGAAAAGGCAATCGGCACACTCGCTGGGCAGATCCATTCCGCCCCCCACATGCACACATAAATTCCCTGTTCCTCCTTCCACCACTTGTCCCAGCACACTTCCACTCCCCACTGTGTCCCCGTAATCTGTCGGTACGTAACGTTCCCTAATCTCTCCCAGTCTGCTGTCTGGTTTCCTGTGTCCCGACTCAATTTCCTGAGCCACCACCATCATATCAGGGGATTGTGTCCCTTGCACTTCAAGCATACGCGCTTGCTCTCGGTCACCCTAACCCGTGTAGCTGTGACCTTCAGTCTGGGACACAGTATGGAAGCCTCCCCGTATGTGAACCCGGTGTGGCTGGAGTATTTCGTCAAATTCAACCCCATCCACCCTGGCCACCTTACCTCCTGGAAGTAGGCTGCCATCCCGTCCGTGTCCCCTGTCCTAACCCCCTGCGTCACAGTGGTTCAGTTCCCGCCAGTACATCCGTTGAGGGAGGACAACTCAGTGTCTCCTCTCCTGTTGTGCCCCGTTCCGGCCAGCTTCCAAATCGTGCTCCGCCTCAGGGCTGTCTCCATTCCGTCCTCGGCTTCCTGAAAAACAAAACTAACAAGCACCTTACTGTGAGAGGGTTTACCTCCACAGGTCTGGCTTTGTTACAACTAACCAACACTTTAAAAGGAAACTATGTACAATACCACCCATGTCGCTGGGTGGTCCCACTAGGGCGCCTCTTGCCTGGGACTTTTACAGCTCCTGGTTGGCGTGTAAGGAGGCATCCACGGCACCCTTGGCCATGGGATCCTGCTGTTCCTTCTTACAGCCACAACCACGGGGTCCTCGCTGTCCCAAACTATGGGAGGAAGACAAGTGTCCACCATGCTGTTTACAGAGCCTTGGTGTTTCTTTCCTTTTCTTACCCTTTCCCCCGGGTTAAACAACTTACTGGTTCACGTGGAACCACTTTGTGCGCCTTGAAATTTTAACCGCGTAAACCATGGGGCTTGCCTTATCCACTATACTGTAAGGTGCCATATACAATGGCTCAAATGTTCCTATGCAAGCGTAGTTTTCGACCATCACCTGGTCCCCTATCTTCCACTCATGCGTTCTCTGGGGCTCGAGCAGCAACTGATTACTCTGGTGCTGCTTCCCCATGTTACTGGCTGCCTGCTATTGAATCTGCTTCAACCTCTCATACAGATTCTTGACAACCTTATCCCAGGTTTACTTCTTTCACTTGACCTTCGGTGAGAACCGGTGCCAGAATATGGGTGGGCGTGCGCATGGCCCTCCTGGTCATGAGCTCATGCGGGGAATACCTGTGCTCCTGGAGAGGCTGGTTCGGACCCCCATCAAAACTAACGGCAGGACCTCATCCCACCTTTTCGGGGACTGTCCTGTTTCCTTCCGCAGCCTTTCTTTGATGGTCCGATTAAGTCGCTCCACAACACTTGATGACTGTGGGTTGTGAGCCACATGCCATTTATCCTTTATCCCCAGAACCTTCAAGGTGGCTTGCATGATTTGCCCCGTGAAGTGGCTCCTTTGGCCGGACTCCACGATCTGTGGCAGTCCCCACCTGGAGAACACTTTCCTTACCAAAACCTTGCCATCGCCAACGCCGTGGCTGATCGGCAAGGGAAGGCTTCCACCCACTTGGAGAACACGTCTACTAGGCCCAAACAGCACTTATAAATCTCCTTTGTGGTGGCCAATGGTCCGATGTAATCGACCTGTACCGACTGTCATGGTTCCTCTACCCTTCTCGTGTGCCCCAAGGAAACCTTTCAATGTTGCGGATTGGGGTTGTTTACCGCGCACACCAGACAGTCTGTGCAAAAATTGTGGACATCCTCCCTCAGTTGCGGCCACCACCCTGCCTGTTCTACTTTGCCAGGTCGTCTCCGGCTCTGAGTGTCCCGCTCCTGGGCCCCCGTGGGCCAACTTGAGGCATTCCCTCTGGTGTACCTCGGGAACTATCCACCGATCCCCCTTAAAGAGCATCCCCTCCTTTATGGTAATGCCTGCTATCCCGAATGAACCTTCTACCTTCTCGCCCTTAGCCAGCTGCTCCAGGACGACATTGAGGACGGGATCCAATGCTACCCCTGCACTCCCTGGTGTCCCCCCTTTGTCCTGGATCACTGCGACTAGGCCGGACCCATATGAATCCCAAAAAACTTCTTCCCTGGCTCCCTCCTTTGCTAACTCGTCTGCTCTTTGGTTGCCTTCCCCACTGAGCTCTGTCTTAGAGTGAGCCTTTACTTTGTGGATGTAATGACATCCCGGGGTCCCCATGGCTGTCGCTAAGTGCTTCCCATCTGCGGATGTGAAACCACGACGAGCCCAAATGGCCCAGTATTCAGTACACGAATTGTTCATAAACATGGAATTCGAGCAGATGGTGTATGGGGCCGGGAACACGTCGGCGTGGGTAACGAAGTACACCACTGGCGCCAGTTCGGCGTGCTGGGCGCTCAGTATGCTCGGGAGTTTAATGGCCCTTGTTATCCCAGCCGTAGGGTCATAAATACCGCACCCGGTGAACCGCTCCCCATTCACTACCGAACTAGACCCATCGACGTAGATATCGCGGCCCATTGGGTGTAATCCGGCCTGGAATCCTACGTCCATGTCCCATACCCCTTCCACCATACACTTGTGGACCGTCCCTGGATAGATCATGTTGGCGGCGAACTTGGGCTCACTCAGGCCTTGCACTCTCAAATGCATTTGTGAGAGCAATAAAGTCCAGAGGGCAATGCGAGCACTGCTCACGGTGCTGGCCTTTATTCTCCCATCTAATAACATCTGAGTGGGGGTATGGAGGGTTAGTAGAACAATCAGGGCCGATCCCGTAAAGAGCTGTGAGCGATTTACGGCCAAATGCATGGCTAGGGGCTGCCTCTCGCAATTGGAATATCTCCGTTCTACATCCGTGAGGACTCTTGATGAGTACACCACAGCCCTCACTTTGCCGTGCCACTCCTGGAGCAGCACTGCGTTCAAACTGTCCCCGCTGGCTGCTACTTCCAAAATTATGTCTTTCCCACCATTAATTGCCCCGAATGCGGGTGCCGTCTGCAGGTCTCCCTTGAGGCGATTAAACGCTGCCGTGCAGTCCTCATCCCACTCCCATCTGACTTCCTTGCGGAGGAGCAGAAGCAGAGGGGCTGCCGTGGTGGCATAATCCTCAATAACATCCCTGCAGTACCCCATGAGCCCCAAGAAGGATCTCACCCCCGTCACTGTCATGGGGGCTGATAACTCCTGTACCACCTTCTGTTTGGCCTTGTCTATCGCCCTTTCCTCAGCCCTCATGGTCATCCCGAGGAATTTTACTTCCCTCTGACTGATCTGTGCTTTCTTAGGATTGACCTTGAACCCTGTCTCTCTCAGCAGCTCCAGCAGCTCAGCCAGCAGCAGACCATGCTCCTCCCTCTCATTGGAGAACAAAAGCAAATCGTCTACATACTGTACCAACTGCTGGGGCCTGCTGAAACCCTTTAAGGCATCTGCCATACACTGGTGGAATATGTTATGAAATCCTTGAGGAAGGCATGTCCATGTGTACTGCTGTCCTTTAAACGTGAAGGCAAACTTGTACTGGTCTTCCTGTTTCAGGGGAATCGACCAAAACCCGTTTGAAATAATCAGCATCGTAAATGTGGTTGTGGTTGCTGGAATACTCCCTATCAGATCAGCTACGGCCGCGACTGTGGGCGCGCAGGCTGGGATGTTTTTGTTGAGCACCCGATAGTCCACGGTGGCTCCCATGACTGGTGCGGTTTCCTAACTGGCCAAAGTGGCGAGTTCACGTGTGTGGCTATGGGCCTCAACACTTCCTGTGCTACAAGGGATCCCAGTGCTGTCTCCAAGTCGGCCTCTGCCTCTCTGGGGAAACTGTACTGCTTCTGTGGCCATGACATGGGGTCCCCCTGTTCTCAGACTTCCACCCCGTCACCCTACCACATTTGTGCTTGTGTGTGGTGAATGATGCGAAGTTGTCCCGCATGTACGCCTGGTACTCGGCCGGGGTAGTATTGACCAATTACTCTAGGTCGTAACTCCCCTTCGGCTTCATGGTACACATGTTGACTTTTCCTTCCCCTTTTCGTGGGATCACTACAGCTTCTTTCTCCTTATCGGAACCCACTGCTCCCCAAAGGCAGTGATTCCTCAAATCCACTATAATCCTGTGGGCTACCAAAAAGTCGGCCCCTTGGAGTCCTGACCCTGGCTGTTCCCACTTTATTAGGATGCATTCCCACCTGGTGTGAAGGGATCCTAAATCAATGGCTAACGGCCTGGACATCGCCCCCCGCCTGCTCATTCCTGGTGAACCCCACGAGACTGAATGGAACTTTGCTGGACCAGGGTGAATCGGTCGGGTTCCTCGCATGGATCACTGTGCTCAAAGCTCCGGTGTCCACAAAGTACTTCCCCTCTACCTTCTCCACCCCCATCTTCACACATCGTCTACTTCAGTCATCGTACATGAGCGAACACAGGTACTCAGCTGGGTGCGCGCTAGTCAGGGTGGTGGGATTACCGGAGCGGTCGGGATTTCCCTGCTCACAGCAGCGTCTACCCTTCCCTGCTCTGGCACAAAAACTGTCCGAAGGGCGGCCACCAGAACATCAAATTGTTCCACGGTCAGTCCCTTTGCCTCGACAGATTTCATCTTTGGTACTGGAGGATCCCCTTTGCCTTGCCCCCTCCTCAGGGCCGAGCATTCTCTCCTCCAGTGCCCCGTCTTCCCACACTGAAACATGTCCTAGCCTTCGCTGCGCTAACCCCTTCCTGACGCCATTCCTATTTACTAGCCTCACTGTACCTTGCCCTTACTTGGTTTGACCTCCTCCTCTGAGCCGGATTTAAAGGCTAGGCTCATGTGATGGAGCACTCCGGCCTCCGTATGCGCTAGACCCTCAGAGTCAAACCAGGCCTCCGCTTTTACCCTTATTTGTGGCAAACTGTTTGCCACAAGGGTCCTGAGCCAATGGTTTCTCGGCCTCCCCTGCAACTGTGCTCTGTTGAGCACCCCACCTGTGGTCATTTGGTAGACGGGCCAGAGCCTGTCCATGAATGCCTGAGGTGCTTCCCCTGCCAGTTGGAGAGTCCTCTCTATTCTAGAGAATGGACTACCCTGGGTGTGACCCGTGGCTCTCAGAATTTCCTCCCTTAAGCCGGCTGTGGTCCACTGTCCCCGTTTGGTCTCAGTGGTCAGGGCCTGATACAGTTTCCCCTCCAGGAAAAACAGCAACAGTTTGTGAGCCTCGGCCTCACTACATCCGTTAGTATGCAGGTACAGCAAGTGACCAGGAAGGCCAATGGAATCTTGGCCTTTATTGCAAAGGGGATGGAATATAAAAGCAGGGAAGTCTTGTTACAGTTGTACAGGGTATTGGTGAGGCCACACCTAGAACACTGCGAGCAGTTTTGGTTTTGATATTTACGAAAGGATGTACTTGCTTTGGAGGCAGTTCAGAGAAGGTTCACGAAGTTGATTCCAGAGATGAGGAGGTTGACTTATGAGGAAAGCTTGAGTAGGTTGGGCCTCTACTCATTGGAGTTCAGAAGAATGAGAGGTGATCTTATTGAAACGTATAAGATTATGAGGGGGCTTGACAAGGTGGATGCAGAGAGGATGTTTTCACTGAGAGGGGAGACTATAACTAGGGGGCATAATCTTAGAATAAGGGGCCGCCCATTTATAACTGAGGTTAGGAGAATTTCTTCTCTCAGAGGGTTGTGGCTCTGTGGAATTCGCTGCCTCAAAGAGCTGTGGAAGCTGGGAAATTGAATAAATTTAAGACAGAAATAGACAGTTTCTTAAACGATAAGGGAATAAGAGGTGATGGAGAATGTGCAGGGAAGTGGACCTGAGTCCAAAATCGGATCAGCCATGATTGTATTAAATGGCGGAGCAGGTTCGAGGGGCCGTATGGCCTACTCCTGCTCCTATTTCTTATGTTCTTATGTTCTTATGTTAATCCCTCCAACCTGGTCCACCTTGATGAAGTGAACTGAGGGGTCCCCTTCTTTCATTAACTTGGGCACCCCCGAGATCATATCCTGCAGCTGAGGGGTGGTGAATGGAACCACAAAATTGCATTGCAGCGCACACTGACCCACACTGTCTACAGGTCGGCTGAACTTCTGCTGCTGTATGGGCCACATCGGTCCCTTTGGCGCTTCAAGCGGTGGTCGGACGTCCCTACCCTGCCCCCAATCCTCGCTATCTTCTCCTTCTTCTTCCCAGTCCACCCGAGCTTCCCCCAGTGCCATCAAACAAACCATGCCTTTGGCTTTGGCAAGAGCTTGAGTCAAGCATTGTACTTTTTCTTGGCAGGGCCCATGATTCCCACTTTCAAACCCCCTACTTCTAGCTACCCTGCAACCTGTCTTAATATCTCTCAGTTGCGCTTCCAGCCCGTCAACTTTACCCATTAAGCGGGCATTCTCCTCCTGTACAGCCTGCTCGTTGAGCTTGGCCTTGATGACCTGGCATTACAGTTACTCTCCTATGTTATGGGAGGTTTACTCCTGAGTATGCCTTTCCTGCTTCCCCTCGCGTAACTCATCCACTAATCTGTTCCCCACTATGGCCCTTGCGGCTGACTGCTGCTCTGACTCTTGAAGCTCAGCCTTAAGCTTACCAACCTGCTCCTGGACCAGCTGGACTTGCTTCTGCAAACACAGGAGCGAAATGGCCTTTTCTTTTGCCTTTTTGTGCTCCTTACCCCCTGTCAACTCTGCAGTTCTGTCTTCTGGAATCTCAGCCTGCAACAGGTCTAACACCCACTGCTGTGTTACATTAACTTTTCCGAATAGTTACGAGGAAATTCTATCCACCATTGATGAACTCTTGACCTTGAGATCATCCATGACTGTCTGTTCACTCATACCAGTATCCTGCCGCAGTCACCAGATTCTGTAAGTGGTTTTGCCACAGGTGGTTTCGAATCACCCCTCTTACAATAATTCTAGACACCGGAATTGTAGTCGTGAACAGTAATATACAGTCATAGACACATCTATTTGGTCTCCACCGTCACAAAGCTTTTATTCAAGTTAAAACACACCTGCACCCAGTAAAAACACACCCTGGTGGTGTAATACAAACAAACACAGTACAACACACAGTCTGGCCTGTCTAAACAGGGCCCGAACACGAAGTACCCATGTCTAAAACACCCCTACTCGGATTCAAAATTGCACCACTGAAATCTGTCCAACAGAATGTATGTACCCTTATGATCCTTGCAAAAACCTCCTCACTAAAACCCCTAAGGCTTGTTTGGGACACACGACACCCTTTCACACTATGCGGCGGTCTTAAAGATGCTTAGGCTGGGATAAATGCTCACCAATTACCCCTCTGGCTTACTCGCTGCTTCTCCCAGTGAGGTGTATCTTCTAGGTCTTCAATTCCAGTCTCAAGGTCGACTTCCCAGTCAAAGTAGCAAGGCTCTGTGACCCAGATGGAGTGCTTAGTCCTTGTGTGTTACAAGCAGACATAGAAGAGGGGAGAGAGAGCGATAGCTTCCAACTGCCATTCTCTTATACCTGCATGACTGCTCCTTTTCACGCCAAAAATCCGACTGTCCTTCCCCTGAGGCTATCCAACTGAAAAGCAAACTCAAGTTTGTGCCTGTTCCTTTGTCAACTAGGCTGTCCTTTGATGTGTGGCTCCGATGAGCGTATGGTCAAATAGCTTTCCTTTGTCTTTCGATGGCCTGAAATCCCAGTCACTTTACTTAATGTCTCACTGATGGGTTCCCATTCCATGACAAAAGGCACCCATTAACCATGATGTTCCTGCTTTCAGCCATTCTCATTCCCGCCCAGCTGATGTGTATTCAAGTTACACATGTTTGGACCTGCTCCAGTCAGCTCTTCTGCTGTACAGTGAATATAGAGCAATGTCCAAAAGTCCAAAAATGTTTTCACAGAATTCTTACACTGGGTGTGGGCTGATGATGAAGTGTATGTTATTGGGTATGGGCTGATGAGGGCTATGTTACTGGGTATGGGCTGATGATGATGGGTATTTTACTGGGTATGGGCTGATTCTGAACGGTATGTTACTGGGTATGGGCTGATGATGAGGCGTATGTTAACATGTATGGGCTTCTGATGGTGTATGTTACTGGGTAAGAGCTGATGATGAGGTGTACGTAACTGACCATGAGCTGATGATAATGTGTATGTTATTGGGTATGGGCTAATGATGATGGTTATTTTACTGGGTATGGGCTGATGATGACGGGTATGTTATTGCCTCTGGGCTGATGATGAGGGGTATATAACTGGATATGGGCTAATGATATGGGCTACTGGATATGGGCTAATGAGAAGTCTGTAACTATGAACTGATGATGATGGATATGTTATTGCGTGTGGGCTAATGATGAGGGGTATGTTATTGGATATGGGCCGATGAAGAGACGTAGGATGCTGGGTATTAACTGATGATGAGCGGTATGTTATTGGGTATGGGCTGATGATGACGTATGTAACTCACTTTGGGCTGATGAGGGTTATGTTACTGGGTATGGGCTGATCACGATGGGTATTTTACTGGCTATGGGTTGATGATGAGGGGTATGGTATTGGTTATGGGCTGATAATGAGGGATAATTTACTGGGTATGGGCTGATGATGAGGGGTATGGTACTGGTTATGGGCTGATGATGAGGGATAATTTACTGGGTATGGGCTGATGATGAAGGGTATGTTACTGGGTATGGGCTGATGGCGAGGGGTATGTTACTGAGTATGAACTGATGATGAGGGGTATGTTATTCTGTATGCGTCCATGATGAAGTGCATGATACTGGGTATTAACTGATGATGAGGGCTATGGTACTGGGTATGGCCTGATGATAAGTGGTATGATATTGGGTATGGCCTGATGATAAGGGGTATGTTACAGGGTATGGGCTGTGCTGAACGGTATGTTACTGGATATGGGCTGATGATGACTGGTATGCAACTGACTGTGAGCTGATGATAACGGGTATGTTATTGGGTATGATGATAATAAGAACATAAGAATATAAGAAATAGAAGCTGGAGTAGGCCATATGGTACCTTGAGCTTGATCCACCACTTAATTCAATCTTGGCTGATCCGATCATGGACTCAGGTCCACTTCCCTGCCCGCTCCCCATAACCTCTTATTCCCTTATCGGTTAAGAAACTGTCTATCTCTGTCTTGAATTAATTCAATGTCCCAGCTTCCACAGCTCTCTGAGGCAGCGAATTCCACAGATTTACAACCCTCTAAGAGAAGAAATTCCTGCTCATCTCTGTTTTAAATGGGCGTCTCTTTATTCTAAGATCACGCCCTCTAGTTCTGGTCTACCCCATCAGTGGAAACATCCTCTCTGCATCCACCTTCTCAAGCCCCCTCATATACTTATACGTTTCGATAAGATCACCTTTCATTCTTCTGAATTCCAATGAGTAGAGGCCCAAACTACTCAACTTTTCCTCATAAGTCAACCTCCTCATCCCCGGAATCAACCTAGTGAACCTTCTCTGAACTGCCTCCAAAGCAAGTATATGCTTTTGTAAATATGGAAACCAAAACTGTACGCAGTATTCCAGGTGTGGCCTCACCAATACCTTATATAGCTGTAGCAAGACTTCCCTGCTTTTATACTCCATCCCCTTTGCAATAAAGGCCAAGATACCATTGGCCTTCCTGATCACTTGCTGTACCTGCATACTACCCTTTTCCGTTTCATGCACAAGTGCCCCCAGGTCCTGCTGTACTGCGGAACTTTGCAATCTTTCTCCATTTAAATAATAACTTGCTCTTTCATTTTTTTTCTGCCAAAATCCATGACCTCACACTTTCCAACATTATACTCCATCTGCCAAATTGTTGCCCATTCACTTAGCCTGTCTATGTCCTTTTGCAGATATTTTGTGTCCTCCTCATACATTGCTTTTCCTCCCATCTTTGTATCATCAGCAAACTTGGCTACATTACACTCAGTCTCTTCTTCCAAGTTGTTAATATAGATTGTAAATAGTTGGGATCCCAGCACTGATCCCTTCGGCACCCCACTACTTACTGGTTGCCAGCCAGAGAATGAACCATTTATCCCAACTCTCTGTTTTCTGTTAGTTAGCCAATCCTCTATCCATGCGAATATATTACCCCCAACCCCGTGAACTTTTATCTTGTGCAGTAACCTTTTATGTGGCACCTTGTCAAATGCCTTCTGGAAGTCCAAATACACCACATCCACTGGTTCCCCTTATGAAGACTTCCCCTTCATAAATCCATGCTGACTCTGCCTGAGTGAATTATACTTTTCCAAATGTCCTGCTACTGCTTCTTTAATAATGGACTCTAACATTTTCCCCACCACAGATGTTAGGCTAACTGGTCTATAGTTTCCTGCTTTTTGTCTGCCTGTCTGATGAGGTTATGTTATTGGGTATGGGCTGATGACGACGGGTATGTTACTGGACATGGGCTGATGATGAGGTGTATGTAACTGGGTATGAACTGGTAATGAGCATATGTTACTCTATATGGGCCCTTGATGAGGCGTATGATACTGGGCATTAACTAATGATGATGGGTATGTAACTGAGTATGGGCTGATGATGACGGGTATGTTATTGCGTGTGGGCTAATGATGAGGGGTATGTTATTGTGTGTGGGCTGATGATGAGGGGTATGTTATTGGGTATGGGCTGATGAGGAGTTTGATACTGGGTATGGAATGGTAATGAGGGGTATATTACTGGGTATGGGCTGGTGATGAAGTGTATGTTATTGGGTATGGGCTGATGGCGAGTGTAATGTATTTAACCCTGTGTAACCTGCATGACACCTGACTACCAGAGGGCCTATCTGTTGGAGTGCCAAGGGATCCCAGCATCCCTTGAGAACACAGTATATAAGCAGGCTACCCACAAGATACCTGCACTCTGGAGTCTTATTAAAGGAGCTAAGGTCACACTTGCTCATTGTATACAATACTCAGTTTCATCTTTTATTATGAGTGTACCAATTGGCGACAAGGTTACGAACAACCGTGCAAAAATGCAAAGAACAGTCGGTATCCTGGAGAAGTTCTCAGAAGGGGACAATTGGGAGGCCTTCGTGGAGAGACTCGACCAATACTTCATGGCCAATGAGCTGGAAGGGGACTAGAGCACTACCAAACGAAGGGTGATCTTCCTAACTGTCTGTGGGGCAACAACCTATGGCCTCATGAAGAATCTCCTGGCCACGGCAAAACTGACAGAGAAATCCTACGAAGAATTGTGCACGCTGGTCTGGGAGCACCTAAATCCTAAAGAAAGCGTTTTGATGGCGAGGTATCGGTTCTACATGCTTCTACGATGGGAGAGCCAGGAAGTGGCGAGCTATGTAGCCAAACCAAGGCACATTGTGAGTTTGAGGGATTTCTAGAACAAATGCTCAGAGACCTTTTTGTCGTAGGCATTGGACATGAGACAATTCTTCGCAAACTGTTGACTGTAGAAACTCCGAATCTAAGTAAGGCCATAATGATAGCCCAGGCATTTATGTCCACCAGCGACAACACCAAAAAGATTTCGCAGAATAAGGAAGTTTCGGCCAGTACTGTGCATAAATGTACATGGCAGAATGGACACGTCGGCTGCTGTGGCCTGACCTCAATTGACCCAGAGTCCGCCATCAATCGATAATGCGAGGCAGTTAACACCTTGTTGGCGCTGCGGAGGCCCCATCAATGCCGCTTTAAGCACTATGCGTGCAATGGTTGCAGAACAATGGGACACCTCCAATGAATGTGCAGGCGAGCTGCAAACCCTGCAAACCACCACGTTGCAGAGGAAGATTGATCCACTGTGGATCAGGCTGAATTGTAGACTCGTACGGAGGAGGCAGAAGTGTACGGGGTACACACATTCGCTACGAAATGTCCACCAATAATGTTGAAAGTTGAACTGAACGATATTCCAGTATCTATGGAACTGAACATCGGGGCAAGTCAGTCCATAATGAGTGAAAAGACCTTCGACAAGCTGTGGGGCAAAAAGGCACACAGGCCCAAGCTCAGCCCCATTCACACCAAACTAAGGACTTACACCAAGGAACTAATCCCTGTAATTGGCATTGCTAAAGTCAAAGTCTCCTATGATGGAGCAGTACAAGAACTCCCCCTATGGATTGTGCCAGGGGATGGCCCCACGTTGTTTGGCAGAAGCTGGCTGGGAAAAATCCGCTGGAACTGGGATGACATCTGAGCGGTTTCGTCTGTCGACAACGTCGCATTTACCCAGGTTCTGAGCAGATTTCCATCGTCGTTCGAGCCAGGCATTGGAAGCTTCCAGGGGACGAAAGTGCAGATCCATTTGGTTCCCGGTACACAACCCATCCACCACAAGGCACGGGCGGTACCGTATATGATGCATGAAAAAGTGGAAATTGAGCTGGACAGGCTGCAACGTGAAGGCATCATCGCGCCGATGAAATTCAATGACTGGGCCAGACCGATTGTCCCGGTACTTAAGGAGGATGGCACGGTTAGAATTTACGGGGACTATAAAGTAATGATTAACCGTTTTTCGCTGCGGGACCAGTACCCGCTATCCAAGGCAGACGACCTATTTGCGACCCTGGCTGGTGGGAACACGTTCACCAAGCTGGACCTGACCTAGGCCTACATGACGCAGCAGCTGGAGGAGTCTTTGAAAGGCCTCATTTGCATCAACGCGCACAAAGGTCTGTTTAACCAAAAGCAGTGCCCGTTCGGGATTCGGTTGGCCGTGGCAATCTTCCAGCGGAACATGGAGAGCCTGCTACAGTCGGTTCCTTGCACAATGGTTTTCCAGGACAACATTTTGGTTACAGGTTGGGACACCATGGAGCACTTAAAGAATCTGGAAGAGGTTCTTAGTCGGTTGGATCGTGTGGGACTCAGGTTGAAATGATCGAAGTGTGTTTTCCTGGCACTGGACGTCGGGTTCTTGGGAAGAAGAATCGCAGTGGATGGCATCAGACCCACCGACGCCAAGACGGAGGCCATCAAGAATGCGCCGCGACCGCAGAATGTGACGGAACTGCGATCGTTCCTGGGATTCCTTAACTATTTTAATAATTTCGTACCTGGGTTAAGCACTCTGCTTGAACCCCTACATGCGCTACTGCTCAAGGGAGACGACTGGGTATGGGGGAATTCACAAGAGGCTGCCTTTAAAAATGCCAGAAATCTGTTGTGTTCAAACAAACTGCTTGTCCTATATAACCCTTGTAAACGATTAGTGCTAGCCTGCGATGCATCGTCATATGGGGTCAGGTGTGTGTTACAACAGGCTAATGAATCGGGGATTTTGCAAGCAGTCGCTTATGTGTCCAGGAATTTGTCCAAGGCCGAAATGACCGACAGCATGATTGAAAAAAAGGTGCTGGCGTGCATCTACGGGGTGAAAAAAATGCACCAATACTTATTTGGTTTCAAGTTTGAACTTGAAACGAACCACAAGCTGCTCATATCGCTGTTCTCTGAGAGCAAAGGGATTAATACCAATGCCTCTGCTCGCATCCAAAGATGGATGCTCATGCTGTTGGAATACAACTATGTAATCCACCACAGACCGGGCACAGAGAACTACACAGGTGCTCTCAGTGGGTGGAAATGGCACAGCCAGCAGACTTGCTCATGGTCATGGAGGCATTCGAGAATGATAAGTCCCCCGTTACAGGCCGCCAAATCAGAAACATAGAAAATAGGTGCAGGAGTAGGCCATTCGGCCCTTCGAGCCTGCACCACCATTCAGTAAGATCATGGTGGATCATTCACCTCAATACCACTTTCAAGCTTTCTCTCCATACCTCTTGATCCCTTTAGCCATAAGGGCCATATCTAACTCCCTCTTGAATATATCCAATGAACTGGCATCAACAACTCTCTGCGGTAGGGAATTCCACAGGTTAACAACTCTCTGAGTGAAGAAGTTTCTCCTCATCTCAGACCTAGACTATCCTTATCCTTAGACTATGTCCCCTGGTTCTGGACTTCCCCAACATCAGGAACATTCTTCCTGCATCTAAGCTGTCCAATCCCATCAGAATTTTGCATTTTTCTATGAGATCCCCTCTCATCCTTCTAAACTCCAGTGAATACAGGCCCAGTCGATCCAGTCTCTCCTCATCTGTCAGTCCTGCCATCCCAGAAATCAGTCTGGTGAACCTTCGCTGCACTCCCTCAATAGCAAGGACGTCCTTCCTCAGATTAGGAGACCAAAACTGAGCACAATATTTCAAGTGAGGCCTCACTAAGGCCCTGTACAACTGCAGTAAGACCTCCCTGCTCCTCTACTCAAATCCCCCAGCTATGAAGGCCAACATACCATTTGCCTTCTTCACTGCCTGCTGTACCTCCATGCCAACTTTCAACGACTGATGTACCATGACACCCAGGTCTCATTGCACCTCCCCTTTTCCTAATCTGTCGCCATTCAGATAATATTCTGCCGCCTTGTTTTTACCACCAAAGTGGATAACCTCACATTTATCCACATTATACTGCATCTGCCATATGTTTGCCCACTCGCCTAACCTGTCCAAGTCACCTGCAGCATCTTAGCGTCCTCCTCACAGCTCACACCGCCACCCAGGACCTGGACCAACCAGGATCCTTTACTGTCTTTGATAAAAAACTGTGTCCTCCATGGGAGCTGGTCTGGTGTCCCAGTAGATATGCAGGAGGCGATTAAGCCGTTCCACGGACGCAAAGATGAGTTGTCCCTGCAGGCGGACTATCTATTGTGGGGCAATCGCATTGTCTTGCCCAAGAAAGGCAGAGATACATTCATATGTGAACTGCACAGCACCCACCCAGGCATTGTAATGATGAAAGCCACAGCCAGATCCCATGTGTGGTGGCCCGGCATCGATTGATTTAGAGTCATGCATGCGCCATTGCAACACTTGCTCTCAGCTGAGCAATACACCCAGAGAGGCAAGTTTGTGGTCGTGACCCTCCAAACCGTGGTCGAGGATCCATGCAGACTATGCTGGCCCATTTCTAGGCAAAATGTTTTTGGTTGTCATGGATTACTCAAAATGGATTGAATGTGCAATAATATCAGTAAGCACGTCCACGGCCACTATTGAAAGCCTACGAACCATGTTTGTCACACACGGCTTGCCTATTGTCTTAGCCAACGACAATGGGCTGTACTTCACCAGTGCTGAATTCAAGGAATCCATGACCCGCAACGGGATCAAACATGTCACGTCTGCTCCGTTCAAATCCGCATCCGACGGCCAGGCAGAACGGGCAGTTCAGACCATCAAGCTAAGCTTGAAACATGTGTCAGAAGGCTCCCTGCACACCCGGCTGTCCCGAGTGCTGCTCAGCTACCGCACCAGACCCCACTCACTCACCGGGGTTCCCCTAGCTGAGATACTCATGAAAAGGGCATTCCAAACAAGGCTCTCTCTTGTCCACCCTGATCACCATGATCACGTGGAGGGCAAGCGGCATCAACAAAGTGTGTACCATGATCGTGCAAATTTGTCATGCGATATTGGGGTCAATGATCCCATGTTTGTGCTCAATTATGCACATAATCCCAAATGGCTCGCAGGCATGGTCACAGCCAAAGAGGGGAGTAGGGTGTTTCAGGTCAAATTGCCCAATGGACAAACGCACAGAAAACATTTGGACCAACAGCTATGAATAACCCAAAGCGGACACCACCAACTTTGATCCTCCAAAACATATATAAGTGGCAAGTGACATCATGGTTGACCACAATGCCGAACTCATCATCCCCAGCAGCACGGCAAGGCCAGCTGCCCAACAGCCAAGAACTGACCAACCCACCCACACCCGCATTTGTATCGAGACGATTGACAAGGGAGCGTAAAGCCCCAGATCGTCTCACCTTGTAAATAAGTGTACTGTCAATTTTACGGGGAAGTGATGTAATGTAATTAACCCTGTGTAACCTGCATGACATCTGACCACCAGAAGGCCCATCTGTTGGAGTCCCAAGGGATCCCAGCATCCCTTGGGAGCACAGTATATAAGCAGGCCACCCACGTGGTACCTGCACTCTGGAGTCTTACTAAAGGAGCTAAGGTCACACTTGCTCATTGTACACAGTACTCAGTTTCATCCTTTATTATGAGCATACTAGCTAGACGTATGTTATTGGGTATGAACTGATGATCAATGTTAAGTTACTGGATACGGAATGATGAAGGATATGTTACTGGGTATGCGCTGATGATGACGAGTATTTTACTGGGTATAGGCTGATGATGAGTGTTCTGTTACTGGGTTTGGGCAGATGATGAGGGGTATGCTATTGGATAGGGGCTGATGATGAGTGGTATATGACTCAGTATTGGCTAATGATGAGGCATATGATACTGGATATTAACTGATGATGATGGGTATGCTACTGGGAATGGACTGATGATGAGGGATATGTTACTTTGTATGGGCCAATGATGAGGCGTATGATATTGGCTATTATCTGATGACGGGTATGTTACTGGGTATGGGCTGATGAGGGCTATGTTACTGGGCATGGGCTGATCACAATGGGTAATTTACTGGGTATGGGCTGGTGCTGAGGAATATGTAACACTGTATGCACCCATAATGAGGTGTATGATACTGCATATTAACTGATGATGAGAGGTATGAGACTGGGGATGGCGTGATGATGAGGGGTATGTTACTGGGCATGGGCTGATGACGATGGGCATTTTACTGGGTATGGGCGATGCTGAGCGGTATGATATTGGGTATGGGCTGATGATGAGGTGTATGTAACTGGGTATGAACTGATGATGAGGGGTATGTTACTGGGTATGGGTTGGTGATGAGGGGTATGTTACTGGCTATGGGCCGATGACACCGGATATGTTACTGGGTATGAAATGATGATAAGGGGTATGTTACTGGATATGAGCTGATGACACCAGATATGTTACTGGGTATGAAATGATGATGAAGGGTATATTACTGAGTATGGGCTGGTGATGAGGGGTATGTTACTGGGTATGAACGGATGATGAGTGTTATGTAACTGGCTATGGGCTGATGAGAGTTATGTTACTGGGTATGGGCTGATGTTGAGGTGTATTTTACTGGCTATGGGCTGATGATGAGTGGTATGTTTCTGGGTATGTGCAGATGATGAGGGATATGTTACTGGATAGGGGCCAATGACAACAGATATGTTACTGGGTATGAAATGATAATGAAGGGTATGTTATTGGTTATGGGCTGATGAGGGCTATGTTACTGGGTATGGGCTGATGACGATGTATATGTTACTGGGTATTGGCTGATGATGAGGGGTATGTTACTGGGTATGGGCTGATGATGAGAGGTATGTTATTAGGTTTGGGTGGATGGCGAGTGTTATGGTACTGTTTATGGGCTGATGATAAAGGGTATGTTACTGGGTATTGGTTGATGATGGGTATTTTACTGGGGTTGGGTTGGTGCTGAGCGGTATGTTACTGCGTATGGGCTGATGACGAGGGGTATGTTAGTGAATATAGGGCGATGTCATTGGATATGTTACTGGGTATGAAATGATGAAGAGGAGTACGTTATTGGATATGGGCTGATGATGAGAGCTATGTTACAGGGTATGGGCTGATGACGATGTGTATGTTATTGGTTATTGGCTGATGATGAGGGGTATGTTACTGGGTTTGGGCGGATGGCGAGTGGTATTTTACTGGCTATGGGCTGATGATTGGTATGTTATTGGATATGGACTGATCAGTGCTATGTTACTGGGTATGGGCTGATGATGATGGGTATTTTACTGCGTATGGGCTGGTGCTGAGTGATATGTTACTTGGTATGGGTCGGCGATGAGGGGTATGTTAACGCATATAGGCTGATGATGAATTGTATGTTACTGGATAAGAGCTGATGATGAAGGACATGTTATTGGGTATGAACTGATGATGAAGGGTATATTATTGGGTATGGGCCGATGATGAGGCTTATGATACTGGGTATGTGATGGTAATGAGTGGTATATTACTGGGTATTGGCTGATGACGAGGGGTATGTTATTGGGTACGAACTGAAAATGAATGTTAAGTTACTGGGTATGGAATGATTGATGAGGGATATGTTACTGGGTATGCGCTGATGATGAGTGGTATTTTACTCGGTATGGGCACTTGATGAGCGGTATGATACTGGGTTTGGGCAGATGATCAGGTCTATGCTACTGGATAGGGGCTGATGATGAGTGGCATGTGACTCAGTATTGGCTAATGATGAGGGTTATGTTACTGGGTATGGACTGATGATGAGGGAGATATTAGTCTGTATGGGCCAATGATAAGGCATATGATACTGGGTATTAACTGATGATGAGGGGTATGTTACTGGATATGAGCTGGTGATGAGAGGTATGTTACTGGGTATGTGCAGATGATGAGGGGTATGTTAGTGAATATAGGGTGATGTCAACGGATGTCAACGGATGATGAAGGGTACGTTATTGGATATGGGCTGATGACGATGTGTATGTTATTGAGTATTGGCTAATGATGAGGCTTTTGTTACTGGGTTTGGGAGGATGGCGAGTGGTATGGTACTGTGTATGGGCTGATGAAGAAGGGTATTTTACTGGGTATTGGCTGATGACGAGGGCTATGTTACAGCATATGGGCTGATGACGACGTGTATGTTCCTGGGTATAGACTGATGATGAGGCGTATTTTACTGGCTATGGGCTGATGACGAGGGGCATGTTTCTGGGTATTAACTGATGATGACAGGTATATCACTGTGTATGGGCTGATGAGGGGTATGTCACTGTGTATGAGCTGATGAGGGCTATGTTACTGGGTATGGGCGGATGACAATTGGTATTTTACGGGGTATGATCTGGTGCTGAGCGGTATACTACTAGATATGGCCGGATGGGAGTTATGTTACTGGGTATGAACTGATGCTGTGGGGTATGGTGATGGGTATGGGCTGATGATGAGGAGTATTTTACTGGGTATGGGCCAATGATGAGAACTATGAGGGATATGTTACTAGTTTTGGGCTGATGAGGGTTATTTTACTGGATATGGGCCGATGATGACGGATATGTTATTGGGTATGAAATGATGATAAGTGGTACGTTATTAGATATGGGTTGATAATGAGGGATATGTTACTGGCTAGGGGCTGATGACAAGTGGTATGTTTCTGGGTATGTGCAGATGATGACGAGTATGTTACTGGATATGGGCCGATGATGACAGATATGTAACTAGGTAGGAAATGATGATGAAGGGTACGTTATTGGATATGGGCTGATGATGAGGGGTATGTTACTGGTTATTCGTTGATGAGGGGTATGTCACTGGTTATGCATTGATGAGGGGTATGTTACAGGGTATGGGCTGATGATGATGTGTATATTACTGAGTACGGGCTGATAATGAGGTGTATATTACTGGGTATGGGTTGGTGATGAAGGATATGTTATTGTTATGGGCTGATGGCGAGGGGTATGTTATTGGGTATGAACTGATGATGAATGTTAAGTTACTGGGTATGGAATGATGAGGGCTATGTTACTGGGTATGCGCTGATGATGAGTGGTATTTTTCTCGGTATGGGCACTTGATGAGTGGTATGTTACTGGGTATGGGCCAATGATGAGAACTATGAAGGGTATGTTACTGGTTTTGGGATGATGAGGATTATGTTACTGGATATGGGCCGATGACGACGGATATGTTACTGGGTATGAAATGATGATGAGGGATTCGTTTTTAGAAATGGGCTGGTGATGTGGGGTACGTTACTGGATATGGGCTGATGAAGGCTATGTTACAAGGTATGGGCTAAAGATGATATATATGTTACTGGGTATTGGCTGATGATGAGGAGTATGTTACTGGGTATGGGCCAATGATAATTGGTATGTTACTGGTTATGGGCTGCAGATGAGGGGTATGTTACTGGGTATGGGCTGATGATGATGTGTATGTTGCTGGGTATTGGCTGATGATGAGGGGTATATGTCTGGGTATGTGCAGATGAAAAGTGGTATGTTACTCTGTATGCACCCATGATGGGGTGTATGATACCGGATATTAACTGATGATGATGGGTATTTTACTGGGAATGGGCTGGTGCTGAGCGGTATGTTACTGGGTATGGGTTGATGATGAGAAATATGTCACTGACTATGAGCTGATGATGAGTGGTATATAACTTGGTATGAACTGATAATGAGCGGATATTACTCTGTATGGGCCCATGGTGAGGCTTATGATTCTGGCTATTAACTGATAATGAGGGATATGTTACTGGCTATGGGCTAGTGAGAACTATGTTGCTGGGCATGTGCTGAGTATGAGGGCTATGTTACTGGCTATGGGCTGATGATGAGTGGTATGTTTCTGGCTATGTGCAGATGATGAGGGATATGTTACTCTGTATGCGCCCATGATGAGGGTTATGATACTGAGTATTAACTGATGACGATTGGTATTTTACTGGGGATGGGCTGGTGCTGAGCGGTATGTTACTGGCTATGTGCAGATGATGAGGGATATGTTATTCTGTATGCATCCATGATGAGGTTTATGATTCTGGGTATTAACTGATGATGAGGGGGATGTTACTGGGTAAGGGCTGATGATGATTGGTATTTTATTGGGTATGGCATGGTAATGAGGGGTATGATACTGGGTATGGGATGATAATGAGCAGTATGTTACTGGGTGTGGGCTGATGATGAAGTGTATGCTACTGGGTATGAACTGATGATGAGGGAAATGTAACTGGGTATGAATTAATGATGCGGGGTATGTTATTGGTTATGGGCTGATAATGGGAGGTATATTACTGGGTATGGGCTGGTGATGAAGGGTATGTTATTGGGTATGAACTGATGTTGAATTTTAAGTTACTGTGTATGGAATGATGACAAGTATTTTACTGGCTATGGGCTGATGACAAGGGGCATGTTTCTGGGTATTAACTGATGATGAGGGGTATGTCACTGTGTATGGGCTGATGAGGGTTATGTTACTGGGTATGGGCTGATGACGATTGGTATTTTACGGGGTATGATCTGGTGCTGAGTGGTATGCTACTGGGTAAGGGCTGATGATGAGGGATATGTTACTGGATATGGGCTGATGACAAATGGTATATTTCTGGGTATGTGCAGTTGATGAGGAGTATGTTAGTGGATATAGGCTGATGACGACAGAAATGTAACTGGGTAGGAAATGATGATGAAGGATATGTTATTGGATATGGGCTGATGATGAGGGGTATATTACTAGTTATGCGTTGATGAGGGGTATGTTACAGGGTATGGGCTGATGACAATGTGTACATTACTGAGTATGGGCTGATAACGAGGGGTATATTACGGTATGCACTGGTGATGAAGGCTATTTTATTGGTATGGGCTGAAGGTGAGGGGTATGTTATTGGATATGAACTGATGATGAATGTTAAGTTACTGGGTATGGAATGATGAGGGCTATGTTACTGGGTATGCGCTGATGACGAGTGGTATGTTTCTGGGTATGTGCAGATGATGAGGGGTATGTTACTGGATATGGGCTGATGATGATGGATATGTTACTGGGTATGAAATATTGATGAGGAGTACGTTATTGGCAATGAGATGATGATGAGAGTTATGTTATTGGGTATGGACTGATGATGAGGTGTATGTTATTGGATTTGAGTCAATGATAAGGGCTATGTTACTGGCTATGGGTTGATGATGGGGATATGTTACAATATATGGGCTGATGATGAGGTGTATGATACTGGGTATGGGCTGATGATGAGGGGTATGGTACAGGGAATGGGTCAATGATAATTGATATTTTACTGGCAATGTACTGCGGATGATGGGTATGTTACTGGGTATAAGCTGATGATAAGTGGTATGTTACTGGGCATGGGCTAATGATGAGGGGTATGTTACTGGGTATGAGCTGATGATGAAGTTTATGTTACTGGGCATGAGCTGATGATGAAGGGTATGTTACTGGTGATGGGCTGATGATGAGGGATATGTTATTGGGTATGAACTGATGAGGTATATGCTGCTAGTTATGGGCTGGTGATAAGGGGTATAGAAGCATAGAAACATAGAAAATAGGTGCAGGAGTAGGACATTTGGCCCATCGAGCCTGCACCACCATTCAATATGATCATGGCTGATCATGCAACTTCAGTACCTCATTCCTGCTTTCTATCCATACCCCTTGATCCCTTCAGCCATAAGGCCACATCAAACTCCCTTTTGTATATACCTAACGAATTGGCCTCAACAACTTTCTGTGGTAGAGAATTCCATAGGTTCACAATTCTCTGAGTGAAGAAGTTTCTCCTCATTTCGGTCCTAAATGGCTTACCCCTTATCCTTAGACTGTGACCCCTGGTTCTGGGCTTCCCCCAACATCAGGAAACATTCTTCCTGCATCTAACCTGTCCAATCCCATCAAAATTGTATATGTTTCTCTGAGATCCCCTCTCATTCTTCTAAATTCCAGTGACTATAAGCCTAGTCGATCCAGACTTTCTTCATATGTCAGTCCTGCCATCCCGGGAATTGGTCTGGTGAATCTTCGCTGCACTCCCTCAATAGCAAGAATGTCCTTCCTCAGATTAGGAGACCAAAACTGTACACAATATTCAAGGTGTGGCCTCACCAAGTCCCTGTACAACTGCAATAAGACCTCCCTGCTCCTATACTCAAATCCTCTCGCTATGAAGGCCAACATGCCATTTTCCTTCTTCACCGCCTGCTGTACCTGCATGCCAACTTTCAATGACTGATGTACCATGACACCCAGTACTCATTGCACCTCCCTTTTTCCTAATCTGTTACCATTCAGATAATATTCTGCCTCCCTGTTGTTACCACCAATGTGGATAACCTCACATTTATCCACATTATACTGCATCTGCCATGCATTTGCCCAATCATCTAACCTGTCCAAGTTACCCTGCAGTCCCTTAGCGTCCTCCTCACAGCTCACACTGCCAGCCATTTTAGTGTCACCTGCAAACTTGGAGATATTACATTCAATTCCTTCGTCTAAATCATTAATGTATATTGTAAATAGCTGGGGTCCCAGCACTGAACCTCGCGCTACCCCACTAGACACTGCCTGCCATTCTGAAAAGAACCCATTTATTCCTACTCTTTGCTTCCTGTCTGCCAACCAGTTCTCTATCCACGTCAATACATTACCCCCAATACCATGTGCTTTAATTTTGCACACTAATCTCTTGTGTGGGACCTTGTCAAAGGCCTTTTGAAAATCCAAATATACCACATCCACTGGTTCTCCCTTGTCCACACTACTAGTTACATCCTCAAAAACTTCTAGAAGATTTGTCAAGCATGATTTCCCTTTCATAAATCCATGCTGACTTGGACTGATCCTGCCACTGCTTTCCAAATGCGCTACTATTACATCTTTCATAATTGATTCCAACATTTTCCCCACTACTGATATCAGGCTAACTGGTCTATAATTCCGTTTTCTCTCTCCATTTTTTAAAAAGTAGGGTTACAGTAGCTACCCTCCAGTCCATAGGAACTGATCCAGAGTCTATAGAATGTGAAAAATGACTACCAATGCATCCACTATTTTTAGGGTCACTTCCTTAAGCACTCTAGGATGCAGACTATCAGGCCCTGGGGATTTATTGGCCTTCAATCCCATCAATTTCCCTAACACAATTTCCTGACTAATAAGAATTTCCTTTAGTTCCTCCTTCTCGCTAGACCCTCGGTCCCCTCGTGTTTCCGGAAGGTTATTTGTGTCTTTCTTCGTGAATATGGGTTGATGATGAGGTGTATGTTTCTGGGTATGGCCTTGTGATGATAGATATGTTACTGGATATAGACTGATGATGAGTGATACGTTACTGGATGTGGGTTGATAATCACTGGTATGTAACTGGGTTACGAACTAATGATGAAATATATGTTACTGGGTAGGGGCTGATGATGAACGGTATATTAGTGGTTATGGGTGGATGCTTAGAGATATGTTACATTGTATTGGCTGATAATGAGGGGCATATTACTGAGTATGGGCTGATGCTGACATTTATTTTACTGGCTCTGGGCTGATGACGAGTGGTATGTTACTGGGTAAATGCAGATGATGAGGAGTGTGTTACTGGATATGGGCCAATGATGCCGGATATGTTACTGGGTATGAAATATTGATCAGGGCAACGTTCTTGGATATGGGATGATGATGAGGGGTATGTAACTGGGAATGAACTGATGATAAGGATTAAGTTGTTGGATTTGTGCTGATGATGAGCGGTATGTTATTGGGTATGGGACAATGATAAGGGGTATGTTACTGGGCATGGGCTGTGGATGATGGGTAGGTTGCTGGCTATGGGCTGATGATGGGGCTATGTTACTATATGTGGGCCAATGATGAGGCGTATGTTACTCTGTATGGGCTGATGTTGAGGCATATGATACTGGGTATGTGATGAAAATGAAAGGTATGTTAATGAATATGGGCTGATGAAGAGTGGTATGTAACTGCATATTAACTGATGATGAGGGCTATGTTACTGGGTATGGGCTGATGACGACGTGTATGTTACTGGGTATGTGCTGATGATGAGGGGTATGTAACTGGGTATGAATTGATGATGTGGGCTATGTTATTGGATATGGGATGGCAATGAGGGGTGTATTACTGGGTATGGGCTGATGATGCAGTGTATGTTATTGGGTATATTCTGATGATGAGGGGTATGTTACTGGGTATGTACTGATGATGAGGAGTATGTTACTGGGTATGAGCTGATGATGAGGCTTATGTTACTAGGTATGAGCTGATGAGGTGTATGCTATTAGTTATGGGCTGATGATGAGGGGTATTATATGTGGTATGTGCTGCTGATGAGGGTTGTGTTACTGGTATGGGCTGATGATGAGGGGTATGTTACTGGATATGGGTTGATGATCACTGGTATGTAACTGGGTATGAACTGATAAAGAAAGGTATGTTACTGGGTATGGGTTGATGATGAGCGGTATGTTAATGAGTATGGGCTGAAGCTGAGAGATATGTTACATGGTATCGGCTGATAATGAGGGGTATGTTACTGGGTGTGGGTTGATGATGATAGTTAGGTTATTGTGTATGTGCTGATGATGAGCAGTATGTTACTGCATATGGACTGATGATGAGGGGGGATATGTTGTTGGGTATGAGCTGATGTGGTTTATGCCACTAGTTATGGATTGATGGTGAGCGATATTTTGCTACATTTGGACTGATGATGCGAGGTATGTTACTGAATATGAGCTGATGACGTTTATGCTACTAGTTATGGGCTGATGATGAGTGGTAAGTTGCTGGGTAGGGGCTGATTCTGAGGGGCATGCTGCTGGATAGTGGCTGATGACGCGGGGTATGTTACTTGTATGGGCTGATGGTGAGGGACATTTTACTGGATATGGGCTGATGATGAGTGGTATGTAACTGGGTATGAACTGATGATGACGGGTATGTTACTGTTATAAGTGGTTTGTCCCTTGGTGATTTCGAATCACCCCCCCGCCCCTTACAACAGTTCTAGACCCGGAATTCTAATGGCGAACAGAATACACAGTTACAGACAAATCTTTCGGTCTCATCCATCACAATACTTTTATTCAAGTTAAAGCACACACCTGCACTCAGTGAAACACACCCTGGTGGTATAAAACAAACAAACACAGTACAACACACAACACTGGCCTTTCTGAACAGGCCCCTATCGCTAAGTATCCATGAATAAAACATCCCTGCTTGGGGTAATAGGGCACCACCGAATCTGTCCAACAGACTGTGTGTAAGCCTATGACCCATGCTGAAACCTCCCCACTAAACCCCTAAGGCTTGGTTGGGATACACAACACCCCTTCTATGCAATGGTCTTAAAAACATGTGGTCTGGGATAATGCTCACCAGTTACCCCTCCAGCTTACTCACTGCATCTCTTGATGAGCGAGGCTCTCTTTGCTTGTAGATGGTGGTTTCTTCTATCTGTCCCAGACGGAGTGCTCGGTCCTTGTGTGCGATGAACGAAGCAAGCAAGCGTAGAAGAGGAGAGAGAGAGATGGCTGCAACTGCCGTTTCTCTTATACCTGAAAATGTTTCTGAATTCTTCGCGCCAAAAACCAATCCTTTGCCTGAGGCAGTCCAACTGAAAGCATTGAATCCTGTGCCTTTGTTACTGGGCTGTTCTGGGGATAAAGAGCCCAACGAGTCTGGGTGGCCAAATGGCTTCCTTTGTCCTGAGGTTCCCGCGCTTCGGGGCTCTCAGTCATTTCAATGGCTTGAGCATTGACCAATTTACTTGATCTCTCACTGATGGGTTCCCATTACGTGACAAAGGGTCCCATCAGCCATCTTCCTGCGATTTCAAACATTGACTCATCCCCGCTCACCTGATGTGTATTCCTGTGGAACATGTTTGGACCTGTCCCAAGTCATGCTGTCTGCTCTTCTGCAGTAACAGAAAATATAGAAAAGCAAAGTCCAAAACTTAAAGTCCAAAATGTTTTGAAGTCTGTCGATATTTCCGCCGATTCTTACACTGTGAATGGGCCAATGGTGATGAGGACTACGTGACTGGTTATGGGCTGTCCTCATGGTGGAAGATACTAAAAACATTCCAATAGTGGATAATCAAGGGGCAGATGGAGTATAACATGGGAAAATGTGAGGTTATCCACTTTGGCAGAAAAAATAGAAAAGCAAATTTTAATTTAAAAGGAGAAAAATTGCAAAGTGCTGCTATACAGAGTGTTACCTGGAGGTCTTTGTGCATGAAACACAAAAAGTTAGTATGCAGGTACAGCAAGTAAACAGGAAGGCAAATGGAATGTTGGCCTTTATTGCAAGGGGGATAGAGTATAAAAGCAGAGAAGTCCTGCTACAACTGTACAGGGTATTGGCGAGGCCACACCTGGAGTACTGCGTGCAGTTTTGGTCTCCGTATTTAAGGAATACTTGCATTGGAGGCTGTTCAGAGAAGGTTCACTAGGTTGATTCTGGTGATGAGGGCTTATGAAGAGAGGTTGAGTAGTTTCGGCCTATAATCATTGGTGTTCAGAAGAATGAGAGGTGATCTTATCGAAACATATAAGATAATGAGGGGACTCGACAAGGTGGAGAGGATATTGTCATTCATAGGGGAAACTAAAAGTAGGGGACATAGGGCTAGATTTTCCATGTTTTTTGCATGCTTAACGCCCACTTAATGTCCGTTTTACTGCTGAAATAATGTATAGCCCATATATCGGCCACTTAGCCACAAAATGGAAACTGACGGGCATTTTTCGGAAACTTATCGGCGAGCGTTACTTTCCCCATGTGTGAAACGCCGGGAAAAAATAATATCGCCCGCCCACTTTTTTTGGGCGGAATCATCAGAATGGGCGAAATCAATGGCCATAATATCGTCCAGAGTTAGTTTCTGCACGGAATTAATGCTGAGATTCAATAATACTGCCCGCCCACTATTTTTTGTCGTGAAGATTACATTTGCCGAAACTAATGGCCATGAGATCGCCCAGCTTCACTTTCACCACCTCGCACACATATCGCCAAAATATTGCTCGCACAAAAAACCGCCCGGAAAAAGTGGAACTGTTCTGAATGAATCACAGCCTTTGGACGCCATGTTCTAAATCACATGTCGCATCATTTAAAAAGCTGCTCTGCTTCAACCTCATGGGAGTTCGGACGTACTCTGGAGGTCTTTGGTGTGATGTGAACATCTATACAAACATCTTTGCCATACTGTGAATGATTGGAATTTAATAGGTGTCTTCGTCGGGACATTCATTCTTTGTGACCAATCGGTGGAAAACAGAGAGCTATTGCAAAGAGGCCTGTCCTTTTTCACCCTCTCTTGATGACCAATTACATGCTGCAGACTCGAGATGGCCAAAGGTACACTGCCCAGCATTATGTGCCCAATGTAAGACGTGCAAGGAGGACCAGATATTACAACCCCCGCAAGTACAGGGACAAGCGGTCTTACCTCAACTTGCCCGACACCACCTGTCTTTGGAGACTGCATTTCCACAAAGAGTTATCACTGAGGTATGCCAGCTCATAAAGTGAGATCTGGAGCCTGCCAGCACCATCAGAGCTGCACTGTCCGTTGAGGTCAAAGTCACTGCGGCACTGTTGTTCTACGCGTCGGATTCTTTTCAGGCCTCAGCTGGTGACATTAGCAGTCTGTCTCAGCATGCCACACATCACTGCATTAGACAGGTCACTGAAGCCCTGCGCAGCGCCATTCGCAATATCATGGAGAAAACCATTGGAGTGCTTAAGCAGCACTTTAGATGCCTGGACCACTCAGGAAGTGACCTCCAATACTACTCTGAGCAGGTAGTTCAATTCGTGGTGGTGTGCTCCATGCTGCACAACTTGGCTATCAGAGGGGGACAAGAATTGCCTGAAGCGTCTGACAGTCCACCTCACCACAGAGAGGAAGAGGAGGCGGACACTGACAATCAGGCTGACGATGATGCCATGCCCCTGCCCCTCTGTAGACTGCATGAAAGGGCCCGTGGTGGCATGATGCAAGAGCCTTACATCATGAGCTCATCAATGAGCGCTTTGCCTGAAAGAACATTGGTGTTATTTACAAGGCTGACACACTGCTGGATGTGCAAGTCATATATCAATGGTGGGCATCACCTTGGTGACAGTTAAAGTTTAAGTTGCTTGAAGTTAAGTGTAATTGTACCCTATGATGTTAAGGAAGCACTAGCGTGTAACGGTGCAGCTATCTGAGCCAATGTGCAACAAGGTTTTGTTAAATAAAAAACATTTAAACCGAACAATAGTCTGAAATCATCAGTATTTCTGTAAAAACCTACCCCCCACCCCCCACCTGCTTCTCCTCCCCATCTCTACCCCTTCCCCTTCCCCTCCTGACTCCAAGCAGCCTGGCTGAGGAGCTCCTCAAATGATGCTTCATTGGGGGGGGGGGGATGACGGCCGAACCACTGCTTGGACGGATACGGGAGAGGACGGTCCTGAGGTGGGAATGTGCTCCGAGCCAGAAGCAAGATGTTGCTCCTGGCTTCCGTGTCATTGGTAGTGGGGCTGCGGCAGCATGGGGTGCAGTGCCGTGCTCCGGGACCACTGGGAGCCCAATGCCTTCAGTGTTCCTGACTACCAGCTCCAGGGTCTCCACCATCCGTTCCATGTTATATCTTATTTGTTGGACAAAAACTTGGTGCCGACTATGTTCTTGGTGCTTAGTAGGCTTTTTGCTGCTAGTGAATCTCCCTCGTGCCTCCCACAACAGCCAAACAAGCACACACCACAGCCACACACGCTTTCAGTCCCTCTCAGCTTCCTCTCTCTCTGTCTCCTCTTCTGCGCATGTCATGATGACCCTTGACCTCCTGAATCATGGGAATCAAGCGTTACCATGCTGTTGCTAAGGACGGTGACACTTTTTGGCAGAAGGACAGAGAGATTTAATGCTAACGCCCATTTCTTATCGCTCGTGGTAATGCCCAATTTCAAAAATGGAGACTAGCTGCTTTGAGAATGGGCGAGAAGCCGATGATCTGAAAACACATTTTTACCGCCCACACCAGAAATAACGCCCATTTTTGGGCGATATGCACAAAGATGTAAAATCTAGACCATAGTCTCAGAATAAGAGGCCGCCCATTTAAAACTGAAATGAGGAGGCATTTCTTCTCTCAGAGAGTTGTAAATCTATGGAAATCTCTGCCCAGAGAGCTGTGGAGGCTGGGTCACTGAATATATTTAAGGCGGAGATAGACAGATTTTTGAGCGATAAAGGAATAAAGGGTTATGGGGAGCATGCAGGAAAGTGGAGTTGAGTCCATGATCAGATCAGCCATGATCTTATTAAATGGTGGAGCAGGCTCGAGGGGTCAGGTGGCCTACTCCTGCTTCTATTTCTTTCGTTCTTATGTTCTGATGAGGTGTATGTTACTGGTTATGGGCTGATGATGAGGAGTATGTAACTTGGTAAGAACTGATGATGAAGCGCATGATAATGGGAAAGGGATAATGATGTGGGTTATGTAACTGGGTATGGGCTGATGATGAAGTATATGTAGGGTGACAGAGGGAATTAAAATGGGGGCAGAAGCAAAAGGTGGAAAGGAGATAAGGAAAAGTGGAGGGCAGAGAAATCAAAGGCAAAAATCAAAAAGGGCCACATTACAACATTTTAAAAGGACAAAGAATGCTAAAAAAAACAAGCCTGAAGGCTCTGTGTCTCAATGCGACGAGCATTCGTAATAAAGTGGATGGATTAACTGCGCAGACAGATGTTAATGGATATGATGTAATTGGGATTACGGAGACATGGTTTCAGGGTGACCAAGGCTGGGAACTCAACATCCAGGGGAATTCAATATTCAGGAAGGAAAGACAGAAAAGAAAAGGAGGTGATGTAGTGTTGCTGGTAAAAGAGATCAATGCAATAGTAAGGAAGGATACTATCTTGGATGATATGGAATCTGTATGGATAAAGCTCCGGAACACCAAACAGCAGAAAACGCTAGTGGGAGTTGTGTACAGACCACTAAACAGTAGTAGTGAGATTGGGAATGGCATCAAACATGAACTTAGGGATATGTGCAATAAAAGTACAGCAGTTATCATGGGTGACTTTAATCTACATATAGATTGGGCTAACCAAACTGGTAGCAGTACGGTGGAGGAGGATTTCTTGGAGTCTATAAGGGATGGTTTTCTAGACCAATATGTCGAGGAACCAACGCGAGAGCTGGCCATCCTAGACTGGGTGTTGAGTAATGAGAGAGGATTAATTAGCAATCTTGATGTGCGAGGCCCCTTGGGGAAGAGTGACGATAATATGGTAGAATTCTTCATTAAGATGGAGAGTGACACAGTTAATTCAGAGGCTAGGGTCCTGAACTGAAAGAAAGGTAACATCGATGGTATGAGATGTGAATTGGCTAGGATAGATTGGCGAATGATACTAAAAGGGTTGATGGTGGATAGGCAATGGCAAACATTTAAAGATCACATGGATGAACTTCAACAATTGTACATCGCTGCCTAGCGTAAAAATAAAACAGGGAAGGTGGCTCAACCGTGGCTAAGAAGGGAAATTAGGGATAGTGTTAAATCCAAGGAAGAGGCATATAAATTTGCCAGAAAAAGCAGCAAACCTGAGGACTGGGAGAAATTTAGAATTCAGCAGAGGAAGACAAAGGGTTTAATTAGAAGCGGAAAAATAGAGTATGAGAGTAAGCTTGTAGGGAACATAAAAACTGACTGCAAAAGCTTCTATAGATATGTGAAGAGAAAAAAATTAGTGAAGACAAATGTAGGTCCCTTGCAGTCAGAAACAGGTGAATTTATAATGGGGAACAAAGAAATAGCAGACCATTCAACAAATACTTTGGTTCTGTCTTCACTAAGGAAGACACAAATAACCTTCCGGAAATACTTGAGGACCGAGGGCCTAGCGAGAAGGAGGAACTGAAGGAAATCCTTATTAGTCAGGAAATTGTGTTAGGGAACTATATAGGATTGAAGGCCAATACATTCCAGGGCCTGATAGTCTGCATCCCAGAGTACATAAGGAAGTGGCCATAGAAATAGTGGATGCATTGGTGGTCATTTTCCAACATTCTATAGACTCTGGATCAGTTCCTATGGATTGGAGGGTAGCTAATGTAACACCACTTTTTAAACAAGGACCGAGAGAGAAAACAAGGAATTATAAACTGGTTAGCCTGACATCGGTGGGGAAAATGTTGGAATCAATTATTAAAGATGTAATAGCAGCGCATTTGGAAAGCAATGACAGGATCGGACCAAGTCAGCGTGGATTTATGAAAGGGAAATCATGCATGACAAATCTTTTGAGGATGTAACTAGTAGAGTGGACAAGGGAGTACCAGTGGATGTGGTATATTTGGACCTTCAAAAGGTTTTTGACAAGGTCCCACACAAGAGATTAGTATGCAAAATTAAAGCACATGATATTGGGGGTAATGTATTGACATGGATAGAGAACTGGTTGACAGATAGGAAGCAAAGAGGAGGAATAAACGGGTCTGTTTCAGAATGGCAGGCAGTGACTAGTGGGGTACCGCAAGGTTCAGTGCTGGGACCCCAGCTATTTACAATATACATTTATGATTTAGATGAAGGAATTGAATGTAATATCTCCAAGTTTGCAGATGACACTAAGCTGGGTGGCAGTGTGAGCTGTGAGGAGGATGCTAAGAGGCTGCAGTGTGATTTGGACAGGTTAGGTGAGTGGGCAAATGCATGGCAGATGCAGTATAATGTAGATAAATGTGAGTTTATCCACTTTGGTGGCAAAACCAGGAAGGCAGAATATTATCTGAATGGTGACAGATTAGTAAAAGGGGAGGTACAAACTGGGTGTCATGGTACATCAGTCATTGAAAGTTGGTATGCAGATACAGAAGGCAGTGAAGAAGGCAAATGGCATGTTGGCCTTCATAGTGAGAGGATTTGAGTATAGGAGCAGGGAGGTCTTACTGCAGTTGTACAGGGCCTTGGTGAGGCCACACCTTGAATATTGTGGACAGTTTTGGTCTCCTAATCTGAGGAAGGACATTCTTGCTATTGTGGGAGTGCAGCAAAGGTTCACCAGACTGATTCCCAGGATGGCAGGACTGACATATGAAGAAAGACTGGATCAACTAGGCTTATATTCACTGAAATTTAGAAGAATGAGAGGGGATCTCATATAAACATATAAAATTCTGATGGGATTGGACAGGTTAGATGCAGGAAGAATGTTCCCGTTGTTGGGGAAGTCCAGAACCAGGGGTCACAGTCTAAGGATAAGGCGTAAGACATTTAGGACCGAGATGAGGAAAAACTTCTTCATTCAGAGAATTGTGAACCTGTGGAATTCTCTACCACAGAAAGTTGTTGAGGCCAGTTCGTTAGATATATTCAAAAGGAAGTTAGATGTGGCCCTTACAGCTAAAGGGATCAAGGGGTATGGATAGAAAGCAGGAATGGGGTACCGAAGTTGTATGATCAACCATGATCATATTGAATGGTGGTGCAGGCTCGAAGGTCCGAATGGCCTATTCCGGCATCTATTTTCTATGCAAGATAAAAGTTCACAGTGTTGGGGGTAATATATTAGCATGGATAGAAGTTTGGCTAACTAACAGAAAACAGTGAGTCGGGATAAATGGGTAATTTTCCAGTTGACAAACAGTGATTAGTGGGGTGCCGCAGGGATTGGTCCTGGGGCCTCAACTATTTACAATCTATATTAATGACTTGGATGAAGGGACTGAGTGTAATGGTGCCAAGTTTGCTGATGATACAAACATGGGTGGGAAAGCAAATTTTGAGGAGGACACAAAAAATCCGCAAAGGGATCTAGACAGGCTAATTGAGTGGGAAAAAATTTGGCAGATGGAGTATAATGTGGGAAAATGTGAGGTGAACCACTTTGGTAGAAATAATAGAAAAACAAGTTATAATTTAAATGGAGAAAAATTGCAAAGTGCTGCAGTACAGAGAGATTTGGGGCTCCTTGTGGATGAAACACAAATAGTTAGTATGCAGGTGTAGCAATTAGTCAGGAAGGCAAATGGAATGTTAGCCTTTATTGCAAGGGGGATAGAGTATATAGGCAGAGAAGTCCTGCTACAACTATACAGGGTATTGGTGAGATCACACCTGGAGTACTGCGTACAGTTTTGTCTCCGTATTTAAGGAAGGATATACTTGCATTGGAGGCTGTTCAGAGAAGGTTCACTAAGTTGATTCCGGAGATGAGGGGCTTGACTTATGAGGATAGATTATGTAGGTTGGACCAGTACACATTGGAGATCAGATGAATGAGAGGTGATTTTACTGAAACTTTTAAGATAATGAGGGGGCTCGACAAGGTGGATGCAGAGAGGATATTTCCACTCATAGAGGAAACTAAAACTAGGGGACGTAGTCTTAGAATAAGGGGCCACCCATTTAAAACAGAGATGAGAAGAAATTTCTTCTCTCAGAGGGTTGTAAATCTATGGAATTCTCTGCCCCAGAGAGCTGTGGAGACTGGGTCATTTAATATATTTAAGGTGGCGATAGACAGATTTTTGAGCGATAAGGGAGTAAAGGGTTATGGGGAGCGGGCAGGGAAGTGGAGCTGAGTCCATGATCAGATCAACAATGATCTTAGTGATTATTAATTATAACTCTAAAAAACACCCCACCCCACCCCATCCCCACCCCACCCCACAACAAATTTATAACATTTATAACATTTATTACATTTTTAACATTTCCAAAAACACTAATACCACAAATAACACAAATGCAATTACAACAAGGTACCCCCTTCCCCCAAACCTCCCAACATTGATTAACTAGCAACAAAAGCAAAAACAATACTATTAGAACTCCAACTCCTACAGCCATGCACCACAGTTTCCTTCCCCCTGCCGCCGCATCTTCTCCCCATCTCTACCCCTTCCCCTTCCCCTCCTCAGGTGCTGCTTCATTGGAGGAAATTACAGCAGATCCGCTGGTTGGCTGGATGCTGGAGAGGACGTTCCCGAGGAGTAAACGTCCTCTGAGCCAGAAACAAGAGCTTCCTCCTGGCTCTCATGTGTCATTGGCAATGGGGCTGTGGCACCTTGGGGTTCAGTGCCGCATTCCGGGAACACTGGTAGCCCTTAAGCACCAGTGTTCCTGGCTATCACTTCCAGGGCCACCACCATCCGCGGCATGTACTCGGTCATGTTTGCGTATATGGTGGCAAACTGTTGGAATATGCCCCCCATTGTCTGGAGGATTTGCTGACCTATGTCAACACTCCTCCTGGACAAATGTACCATGTCCCTGCTGAGATCTGCCGATCATGGAGCAGTCCTGCTGCGTCGAACCAACCTCCGCGGAGTCGGCACCAGCATGGAGACACTTGGGGTGCCCTGCGGCAAAGTGCTAGGGCCCACTACCTCCATGGTGGAGGAGCACATGGCCGCAGGAGCACTAAATGTAATAGGTGTGCTTGATCTGGAGCTTGTTGCTGCAGGCTCCTCCAACTCCTCACTGTCGTCGGTGGCGAGGCCAACCTGCAGCTCAACGGGCGATATTCGGGGCTCCTCAACACCAGAAACACGATCCACCGCAGACACTGCCGCAGGATCATCACCATGCCTCAGTGCTGTTGGTAGTGACTGCACTCTTGGCTGAGCTACAAAACATAACTGAGATAATTAGAGGAGAAGGGTGTGCAAGGGTCACAGGGTAATTCAAACGCTACACATAGCATATGCACGAGAACAGCACTACCGCTATCAAAATAATCACAGACATCACATTTAATGAACATAACCAAATTCTGCATTACAATGATTTTCATGAGCCCATCATTAATTACATAACACTTTCATCAATCATCTATCAGATATTGTACGGATAGGAGTGGGTGTGGCATCTGTTGACTTTACATCACGCAATGGTGTATACTTTACTCACGTGACATCACATCAGGTTCTGATGCTGCACACGTAGCCAACTGGGTGTGGATCCCCACTGCTCCTCAATGTCGGTCAGCTCACACATCACTGGTGGGCTGCCACACGTGCGCCGCTGCTCGGCCCTATTCTTTGAAAGCTTCTTCTGCAAAAGGTAACAACAGCATAACATGGCATAAGATCATTGCATAAGATCATTGCTAGGTACTGTCACAGATACTGATACAACACAGAACTGACAGATGTTATAATAATTATTATTATCATTATTAATCTAAACACGTACACCGTAAATGTAGGATTTGAATAAAACATTACCAGTCTAACTACAATACATCAGATCTGAATTTAATCACTCATTACACTTACAATTCCAATTATATAAATATATAAGTAAATGTAAATAAATGTAATACTTATTCTGGCGGATCTGACAAGGTGTTTACAGCGCTTGTGGCACTGGTTGCCCTCACACACCTCTTGCGTCACCGACGAGACCACCTCAGCGGTTTCGGCCCACATCTTCTGATAAACCTTCGGGGTGGGTTTCCCATGCCCACCCCGGGTCAATTGACCCCAACGTGACTCCGCCTCCTGCAGGATGGCAGCAATTGCCTCGTCCAAGAATTTCCTCGCTCTTTTTCGTCCTCCCATCTCCAATTTCTCGCCAACCTCACTGCCCTCACCAACCTCCTTCCCCTCCACATCGTGATCTCTGCCTCCTCCATGCCTTCCTTTTTTTTATATTTTTGTGAAAGATATTTCTGTCTCACAGAACTAAATAGTGCTATTTTTTATCAGTACTCTTCATAAACATCCTCCAAACTCCCACAATAACCAAGCAAACCACAAACACCCTACACAACAAACCCACACAAGCTTTCTCTCCTCTCTGCTCTCTCTCTGTCTCTCCACTTCTGCGCATGTATTGATGATCCCTGACCTAAAACGGGGGAAAAGACCGTTGCTATGGCCTTGCTATGGACGCCGACATTTTACGACAGAAGAAAAAAAAATACCGCTAACACCCATTTCACATTGCTCCTGCTGATGCCCATTTTATAAAGTGGAAACTAGGGGTTTTTAAAATGGGCAATAATCCGGTGATCTCAAAACCCATAATAAATGCCAACGCTGGAAATAACACCCATTTTTGGGCGATCTGTACAATAATGGAAAGTCTAGCCCTAAAGACATAATTAATATCATATTTTTATTCGTTAAAAAAACAGTATGGTGATTGAGAGAAGTAAACGGGTTGTGACTATCAGATTTAAAAGTTTACAGAATATAACATCGTGTTCTGCCAACTTGCAGAACAACTGTGATAGTTTAATTTTGCTTTGGAAAATTTTACGTCTATTTACTGATGATTGGAAATAACGCACACAACATGCCGAGACGGTTCTGCCAACTGATACTGTTGAACTTGCGACTAAAACCGAATCTCTCCAGTAAGATGTAT
Source organism: Pristiophorus japonicus (assembly GCF_044704955.1). Taxonomy (NCBI): domain Eukaryota; kingdom Metazoa; phylum Chordata; class Chondrichthyes; family Pristiophoridae; genus Pristiophorus; species Pristiophorus japonicus. Next base: position 263,170,477 of record NC_091978.1, on the reverse strand, counting down.
GTTTTGCCAAGAGTTCCGCCCTGCATTCATTTAATCTGTAGAAACGAGCCAACAAGATTCACTTCACAGCAGAGAATAACATATCATCTTATTAAATGTACTGGATACTCCTTCACTGGTACACAGAAACAAGTAGCAACAATATGCAAGGAAGTTACAACACAATGTAAAATGTAATCTGTGATTCTTCACGTAGTCTTCAACTGAGTTTCTATCAATTATTGCACTTTGTGATATCTTTACATACACAACAATTTTTTGACAAAGCTCGAAGAGGGAGATGTATAACCAAGATATATTTTATTGGTTTCTGTATTTAATGAATATAATGTTGAACTGCTGAGGAATTTGACAAGATACACTCAATTTCTTTAAAATAAAAATCTGATACACATTTGACCAAATTTGAGTACAAGTCTGTACTAAAACAAATCTAAATTGGCTAGTAACTTGAGACTGTGGTGTACGATCAACTATGCTTGATAAATCGCTATTTCATATTTATCGGGTTAACACTATAGTTGGAGATATATACTCCTGGCTCAGAATCTTAGTTATAGAAGATTATTGAGGAAAATCAAATTCCTGATAGAGTAAATTTTAATCAAATGAAAACTCTATTTGATCTGAAAAATAATCTCCCAACAGGAAACTTGGAAGTGTATTAAACAATACTACTTCAAGAAGACATGGTCAGGTCGGTGGAATGGGCAGACACATGCAGATGAAATTCAACGCAGAGAAGTGTGAGGTGATACATTTTGGTGGGAAGAATGAGGCGAGACCATATACACTGGGCTGGAAATTGCAGTCCGAGGCTTCCCATGGGCGAAGGCCTCCAAAGCCCAAGAAAATTATGCACCTACCTGGTACCTACGTACTTTCGGACTCTTGTGCTCTTGGACCTGCAGGCATACTCCAGCAGAAAGACCATGCATCCCAGGGGCGCATGTGGTTTGCAAGCTTCTCTGGAATCACATAGGCTAGCCCAACCAATCAAAAAAGGGGTTTTCCATTATGCTAATGGAGATTCCATTTATGTATGGAATCCCACAAATATAACAGGAATCATCTAAAAAACATACTTTCACCCAGTTAAACAAAAATAAATCATCACATGTTCAAAATTATTTAAAATACATTCCAAGTAAACATGTAAAATAAAAATTTAATTTTTGGAAAAATACATTTTTAATGCAGCCAAAAATAACCTAATCTAAACATTTTGGAATGTTTAAGTAATTTAAAATATTTTATTTTAATATTTATTTAAATGCTTACGCTGGTAAAAGAAGGCCTTACAGGTGCTTTTACCAGGTGTAAGAGTTTTGTGGGCATTTGCTGGGCAGCAGTTCCAGATTGACAGATTGCAAGTTCCAGGTTTTCGCGCAGGCGCATCACATGTGGAAACCCAAAACTTGCAGGGCACTTACGAGCAATGTGCGTATGCCGTCATAGGCCCTGGAAAATCCAGGCCATTAACTGGTACAAATTGAAGGGCTAGAAATTCAGTTGGACGCCTCTTATGGCGGTAATATCATCCGGGCGCTAAATTTAACACCGGAAGATTTTTAGTGCCAGGCCCAGCAATATTCAGTCTTTGTGTCCTGAGAGTGGAGTGCGGTGCTAAAGGAAGCATTGTACATCACTCTTAGGGCGCTAGGTCAGGAATGGTACCGAAGATCCCTCAGTAAAGGGCCGGCTTCATAGTGCCCTAAAAGAGGCCTACGTGATCAAAAAAGGTAAGGCCCAAACTCCTAAAAAATATTCCCGATGCATTACACAGCACAAATAAAATTAAATCACTAACAAATAGTGCAACAAAAATCATTGGAACTTACCTTCTGGAGTCATTCCTTTCCTTAGCGCCCCGGGACAGATGTGACCGCCAGAGTTCACCTGGTGTGATTACTGCCGGGTGCTAACGCTGGCGAGCTAACTGATGTTTGCTTCTGGGTCACTGCCGGGGTGATGAACACTGACGCAATGCTCCTGGGCGATACCCCTTATTGCCGCCGGTACTGTCCAACTAGATGTGGTGAGCGGCACTACTCTCGCCGCTCGCTGGCATTAACCCCCTAGCACCCCTGTAGCGCCCCTCATGGGGGGTGCTACACAATCAAATTTTTACCCTGAAGGAGGTGCAAGAACAGAGAGACCGAGGAGTGCTTGTGCCCAGATCTTTGAAGTTGGCAGGTTACAAAACAGTTAATAAAGCATATGGGATACTGGGCTTTATAAATAGAGGTTTAGATTACAAAAGCCAGGAAGTTATGTTAAACCTATATAAAATGCTAGTTTGGCCCCAGCTGGAGTACTGTGTCCATTTCTGGGCACTGCATTTTAGGAAGGACATGAAGGTTTGGAAAGGGTTGTGTTATGTTTTTGGTACAACCTCACAAACACACAAGCTGATAACTTCAGGAAACCAGTCAGGTGATTCCCTCTTTATTGTTGTAAACAGCAATGGCTGCCACAGTAGTCCACTGGGTGGAGCTATATATATTACACTTCTCCCTCCTTAATGAAGAAGTAATCAAAAAAACAAACAATCATCATCATACATAACTTGCATGGTTATACATATCAAAAGATATGAACTTTTTTGTCATTTTTACAAATTAAGCTTAACCACTTATTTTCTATTTTGAGAGGATACCTTCACTCTTGAACAGAACCTTCCAAAGATGGTGTTGAATCTAGACTCATTCTAAGCTGTTACTGAGGAAAGTTTTCCTCCAAGGAATGCCCTTGATTTACATTTGAACTCTCTCCAACTTCGGTCTGTTTGCCTGACTTGGACTCAGACTTAAATTTGGACTTTCTCTTGGATTTGTTTCCAATACATTTGATGTGGGATATGCTATTGGTACTTTACTTGTATCAAAAGTATGAGTCAGAAATAATCGAATCATTCCAACCTTCAACCCCTTCCACGTCTGTAGGGAAAATATGATCAATGTGAACAAACCTAACCTGTCCATGATCAAACATCTTGACCTAATATGTGCGAGGACCACATATCTTCACCACTCTTCCTGGTAACCACTTTAATCATTTATGGTGATGGTTCTTCACTCTAACGTTTTGATTTAATTCCACACTTCTCTCTTTTACTCTACCTCTATCATGAGCCTCTTTCTATCTTTATTGTTTCCCTTCTATGTACTGTGCCAAGTTTGGTTTTAACAACGAGAATCTGGTTCGTAGCTGTTGTTTGAGAAACATCTCTGCTGGTGTTCTACCAGTAGTTGTATGAGGAGTATTATGAAAAATTAGCCAATTTATGGTCTATTGACAACTGTAATTTCTTTGAATTTGGATCCAACATCGGTTTGATGAGGGCATGTTTTACAATTTGCACTGTGCGCTCTACTGCACCATTTGAAGCAGAGTGGTACAGTGGAACCTTGGCATGTTTCACACCATCTTTGCTCGTGAACTGTGCAAATTCTTCTGAACAAAATTGTGGTCCATTATCAGAAACAATTTCTTCTGGGAGGCCAAATGAAGAAAATAATCTTTGCAAAATGTCTAATGTTTTACTTGTTGCTATTTTCCGCATTGGAAACACCTCTACCCACTTCGAATGGCTATCAATCACAATGAACAATTGTTGTTCATCTAACTCAGCAAAATCGATATGTAACCTTTGCCACACCCTGGGAGGCCATTTCCATGGCCGTAATGGTACTGATGGTGGTTTCATGCTCACCAATTGACATGTCGTACACTGACTGATGATGCACTTTATGTCTTTATCTAGACCTGGCTACCATAAGCAACTGCATGCAAAATTCTTGGTCAAGCACATTTCCAGGTGGTGTTCATGAAGATCTCCTAATAATTTGCACTTGAATTTATTTGGTACAACCACTCCTGTACCCCACGTAATACAATCTTTATTGACTGATAATTCATTCCTACGAATGAAGAATGGATGAATATCTTTTTCTGTTACCAGGTTTGGCCAGCCATTTGCGATGTAATCATACACCTTTGACATCACTGGGTCATATTTGGTTGCTCTACCATTCTCTTCAGCTGTGACTGGCAGTTCATCAGTGTATGAAAAATAGAACACTTCTTCACTATCGGGTGTAACTTGTAATGGCAAAGACAATCTAGACATAGCATCAGCATTACTGTGATCAGCTGATCGTTTGTATTCAATATGATATGTATACGCTGACAAAATCAAAGCCCATCTCTGCATTTGGCCTTCCCTTTTCGATTTGTACATAATTACGCTCACTGGCACTGAGAGTGCATGAAGCAAAAGCAATTGGTCTCTCCTCCCCACTATGTAGTACATGAGAGATCACTGCCCCCACTCCATATGGAGAGGCATCATATGCTGGCTTGATCTCCTTAGATACGTCATAGTGAACTAACATGGTGCTCTTTACCAATTGGCTTTTACGCTCCTTGAATGCGATGTTGCATTCTTCTGACCACTTCAATAGTTCATTCAGTGGATGTAACACTGTAGCCAAATTTACCATAATAGTTCAAAAGACCCAAAATGATCGAAGTTTAGTGACATTCTTGGGAGTGGGTGCATTTCTGATTAAATCCAGCTTTCCCTTGGTTGGATGTAAACCATCTTTGTCTACTCTGTACTCTAAGTACTCCAATGAGTTTTGAAATAACTCACACTTGTGAGCAGTCACTCATACTCTGTACTTCTCTAGCTGTTTGAGGACTTCAGTCAAAAGTTATTATGGATTTGCCTGTTTGGTGTTGAAATTACTATGTCATCTAAATAATATATTACCCCTTCAATACCTTGCAAAATCTGGTTCATCACCTCTTGGAATATTGCGGGGGTCGAAGACACTCCAAATGGTAGCCTATTAAATTGATTTAGTCCTAGATGAGTATTTATAGTTAAGCATGACTTGGACTCCTCATATAGTTCAAGTTCTAAGTAGGCATTCGTAAGATCCAACTTTGAGAAGATCTGACCTCCTGTCAGTGTTGTGAACAAATCTTCTATATTTGGCAATGTATTAGGGACATTACCCTCTAGAACCTGGTTTACTGTTACTTTATAATCACCACACAACGTTACCTTACCATTGGACTTAGGTACAACAACAATGAGTGTAGCCCAATTACATAGATCATAAAGATAATGCTCTCAGTCTCTAGTCTTTTGAGTTCTTGCTCAACTTTCGCCTTGAGTGCATGTGGTACAGGACGTGGCTTGCAATAAGCTGGTCCATACCCTGACACTCGCCTTAAAGCCTTGGATTGAACTGCCTGTTTCGCAGAACACCTTCGGATACTTCTTGATGATATCATCCTTTGATCCAAATCTCATTTAAACACGAAAAATCTCACTCCAATCCAGCTTCAGTGATCGCAACCAATTTCTTCCTAGTAAGGCAGGTTTTCCTCCTGCCACTACAGAGGCAAGCTCTGAAATTGATCCTTGTATTTCATCGGTACGGTGATACGATCTACCACAGGGATGTTTTCTCCAGAGTAGCCTCGCAGCTGTATCTTGGATTTCTTCAATGGGAAATCATGCAATTTGTCGAGATACAGCAATTCCTGTACGATGCTCACAGATGCACCAGTGTCAATTTCCATGGGTATCTTGGTTCCTGCAACATCTACGTGGATGATGATACTTTTTGAATCGCTGTTAGATACCCTTGTGCTCCTGATGATGTGTAGCTCTAAAACCTTCTTTTCTTGTTGTTTTTCTTCTATACTATGTCATCTCTGGGGATTTCTACTTATAGCTTTGAAAGTTGGTTTACTCCTCAGTTGGCATGCCTTCGCAAGATGCCCAGTTTTCCTGCAGATGAAACACTCTGCCTTCACATATGGACAACTTTGAACAATGTGTTGTCCCAGGCACTGATAGCATGACTTCAATGCTCTTTTACCATTGCCAGTTGCTGAGACCTTGGGGCCCCATTGCCTTTTATTTTTAGCCTGCAGGCGATTCACGTCGGTTGGCTGACGACTGGAAATGGTACGAAATTCTCGGGAATATTGGTCGGTCATGTCCAGTGACATAGCTGGTCTGACAAGCTAAATCAAAAGTCAAGTTAGGAGTTGTTAATAACGTTCTTCTAATCGCATCATTTTTCATCTCACAAACAAAACAGTCACGCAATGTTCGGTCCTGAAAGTTTCCGAAATTACAGTGAATAGATAGATTTTTTAATGCTCACTGATACTTTCATCGGTTACCTGATCTCGTTTTCTGAAACAATAACTTTCAGCAATTTCCAGGGTCTCAGGACTGTAGTGCTTAATGTGCTTAAGTGATGTGCCCTTTGGCTTGACAGGCACAAGCACACTTTTCAGGGTTTTATATACCTCGGGCCCTGCTTCAGTTAAGAAGATAGCCTGTTTTCTTTCCAACACCACCCGGTTATGGTTTTCATCATCGCGGACTTCAGTGATACTATTTGCGGTGAAAAATATTTCTAGCCACTCCACATATGCTCCGAAACTTTCACGATCGCGTTGAAATTCCCCAAGCGCCCTATTATTCCCATTGGCGTGGCCATCTGGACTCTGGCAGTTCAGCCAAGTGTGCTTGTAATTTACCTTGGATTTTTAGCTGTTAATCAAAACAGAGAAGCTCTCAAATTCTCTTTGTTAGATGGCTGAATCATCCACCAACAAAAATTTCAGCTGGGTTATCCGATTATCCCATTCTCATCATCAATGTTATGTCTTTGGTACGACCTCACAAACACACAGGCTTTAAGATGGCTGATAACTTCAGGAACCCGGTCAGGTGACTCCCTCTTTATTGTTGTCAACAGCAATGGCTGCAATGTCACAGTAGTCCACTGGGTGGAGCTATATATATTACAGATTGGAGACAGGTTAGATTTACTAGAAAGGTTCCAGGGATGAGGGATTACGGTTATGTGGCAGACTAGAGAAGTTTGGGTTGTTCTCCTTGGTGCAGAGAAGGCTAAGAGGAGATTTGATGGAGGTGTTTAAAATCAGGAAGGATTTAGATTAAGTAAATAAAGAAAACTTGTTTCCAATGGTTAAAGGGTTGATAATGAGAAGGCACAGATTTAAGGTGATTGCTAAAAGAACAGGAGCAAAAACTTAATTTGCAATGAGTGATTAGGATTTGGAATGCACTACCTGATATGGTGGTGGATACAGATTAAGTAGCCTTCAAAACGGAATTGGCTAAATACTTGAAGGAGAAAAAATGCAGGGATATCGGGAAAGAGTGGGGGAGTTGGACTAATTTTGAAAGAACTGGCACAGACTCGATGGGCCAAATAGCCTCCTTCTGTGCTGTTTTAATCTATGATTCTATCTATGATTCTACATGTGTAAATTGCAAAGACCGGCTTTCTGGAGTACAGACAAAATTAGATGAAGAGAGAAGGACACCATCACTGATGGTAAGTAAGCTCGAACCCTCTCTAACTTAATATGTTGGGGTTGTGTTTTTGACAAAAATTGTCATCTTGGGTATATTAAACCTGCTGAAGTCCAGTTCAACTAGGTTTAGCTCTCCTCTCTCCCTGCCCATTCAATATATTCTTTTAAACATTATCTTGTATCTGTGTCCTGCCAAATACCTTACAACAACATACACTCTATAAATCATTCTAGTCTTGTTTGAATCTCTGGGCTAGAACCTCCATTTTTGCGCTTATCGCCCAAAAATGGGCGTTATTTCCAGTGTGGCCGGTAAAAAAGGGTTTTCAGATCGCCAGCTTCTCGTCCATTCTCAAAACACCTAGTTTCCATTTTTGAAAATGGGCGTTACCGCAAGCAATATCAAATGGGCGATAGCGTTAAATTTTTTTGACCTTCTGCCGTAAAGTGTGGCCATCCTTAGCAACGGCATGTCAACGCTCGATTCCCGCGATTCAGGATGTCAAGGGTCATCATGACATGCGCAGAAGAGGAGACGGAGAGAGAGGGACTGATAGCGTGTGTGGCTGTGGTATGTGCTTGTCTGGCTGTTGTGGGAGGATTGACAGAGATTCACCAGTAGCAAAAAGCCTACTAAGCACCAAGAACATAATTGGCACCGAGTTTTTGTCCAACAAATAAGATATAACTTGGAAGGGATGGAGGAGGCCCTGGAGCTGGTAGCCAGGAACAGTGGTGGCAGAGGGCTCCCAGTGGTCCCGGAGTGCTGCACCACACCCCAAGTTGATGCACCTCTATTGCCAGCCACACATGAGAGCCAGCAGCAACATCTTGCTTCTGGCTCGGAGCAAGTTTCCACCTCGAGACCGTCCTCTCCCATATCCATCCAAGCAGTGCTTCAGCCATCACCCACACCGCCACCCCTGAGGAAACATCGTCTGAGGACCTCCTCGGCCAGATAGTTTGGAGTGGAAGGGGAAGGGGTAGAGGTGTGGAGGAGAAGCGAGGGGGGGGGGCAGTGGGGAGAAGGGTTGGTTTATACAGAAATACTGATGATTTCACACTAATTTTCAGTTTAAATGGTTTGTATTTAACAAAACCTTGCAGCACATTGGCTCAGATAGCTGCACCATTACACGCTGGTGATTCCTTTACATCAAAGGGAATAATCACACTTAACTTTAACCAACTTAAACTGTCACCAAGGTGATGCCCACCATTGATGTATGACCTGCACACCCAGCAGTGTGTCAGCCTTGTAAATAACACCAACGTTCTTTCAGGCAAAGTGATCATTGATGAGCTCCTGATGTAAGGCTCGTGTAGCTATCATGCCACCATGGGCCCTTTCATGTGGTCTACAGGGAGGTGGGGGCAAGGCTTCAGCGTCAGCCTGATTGTCTGGGCCGATGTCAGAGTCCGCCTCCTCTTCCTCCTCTTCCTCTCTCTGGTGAGGTGGATTGTCAGACTCATTCGGCAATTCTTGTCCTCTCTTGATAGCCAAGTTGTGCAGCATGGAGCACATCACCATGAATTGAGCTACCTGCTCAGGGTGGTATTGGAGCTCGCTTCCTGAGTGGTCCAGGCATCTAAAGCACTGCTTTAGCACTCCAATGGTTTTCGCCACGATATTGCGAGTTGCTCTGTGGCTCTCATTGTATCGCCTCTCGGCTTCGGTGTGGGTGTCACGCAGGGAGGTCATCAGCCAGGTGGCGAAGCCATATCCATTGTCACCAAGCATCCAGCATTTACCTTGTGGCTCATTGTTAAACAAGTCAGATATAGTGCTCTCATGCAGGATGTGAACATCATGGATGCTGCCTGGAAATTGAGCATTCACTGCCAGTATAATTTGCTGTTGGTCAACAACCAGTTGGACATTCAAGGAGTGGAATCCGTTGCGGTTCCTGAAAATCTCAGCATCCTGAAAAGGTGTCCGCATCGCGATGTGCATACAATCTATTGCTCCCATTGGAGTGCTGAAGCAGTGCTTTAGATGCCTGGACCACTCAGGAAACGGGCTCCCTTGGTGAAGTTTGCAATTCTGGAGAATCCTAGAGCCCTCTCACTCTGTGCTTTCCTGGTCATAGGGATGCTGATCAAGTCCCTCCTGCATGCGTACAGGGCTTCAATGACCTGTCTAATGCAGTGATGTGTGGCATGCTGAGAAAGTCAGCAAATGTCTCCAGCTGTGGCCTGAAAAGAATCTGAGGCATAGAACGACAGTGCCGCGGTGACTTTGACTTCGAAGGACAGTGCAGTACTGATGGTGCTGACAGGCTGCAGATCTGCGCTTATCAGCTGGCATACCTCAGTGATGACCTCTTTGTGGAAGCGCAGTCTCCGAAGGTAGGTGGTGTCGGGCAAGTCGAGGTAAGAATGCTTCTCCTTGTACTTGCAGGGGGTATAACGTCTGGTCCTCCTCATCTGTCTGTCACTCCTTACATTGGGCACATAATGCAGTGGAGCATTCCTTCATCGATGTCGAGCCCGCTGCATGTAATTGGTCAGCAAGAGAGGATGAGAAAGGACAGGCCCCATTGCAGTAGCTCTCTGTTTTCCACCGATTTGTCACAAACAAGGAATTCCCCGACGAAGACACCTCTTCAATTCCAATCGATCACAGTATGGTCAAGATGTTTTTACAGATGTTTACATCAACTTCAACGACCTGCAGAGTACATCCAAACTCCGCCGAGGTTGAAGCACAGCAGCCTTTTAAAGGACGCGATATGTAATCTAGAACATGGCATCCATAACGCTGTGATTCGTTCCGGTTAGTTCCACTTTTTCTGCGTGTTTTTTTGGGCCAGTGATATTGTGGGCGATATGTGTGCGAGGTGGTGAAATTGACACAGGGCGATCTCATGGCTGCTAGTTTCGGTAAATATACTCTTTACGACAAAAAAAGTGGGCAGGCGTTAATATTGAATCTCGGCATTAAATCAATGCGGAAAGTAACGCTGGCCGATATTATGGGCATTGAATTCGCCCATTCTGCTGATTCCGTCCAAAAAATGAGGTTGGGCGGTAATATTTTCCCGGTGTTAAGCAAATTGGGAAAGTAACGCTCGGCGATAACTTTCCATTATCTGCCAAAATGGGTGAAAATGGGCATTATACGTCATTTCAGCGGTATAATGGACGTTAAGTGAGCATTAAGCAGGCAAAAAAAGTGGAGGTTCTAGCCCTATAAATAGTACACGGACAGTTTAATTTCCAGAATTTGGTGTTGCTTTTTCTTTGGTTAAACTATTGTTTCCATTCTCCTGACACTTTTGTCTGTGACTGATATCTGGTTTGGAAGGTTCCATATCCTACGCTTCTCTTCCATGAGATCCTGTACTGCATCTTGTTCAAATATGCCTGTCATTTTGCTGTCTCTGGTTAAGAAAATTCATATTTTTATCACATCAAGCATCTTGATTAGTTTGATGTATCTGGAATCAACTGTGTCTATTCTTGTAACCTCTGCAAACTCTCTGTTAAACTTACCAAGTACAACTTGATTGATAAGAAGCATCAACTATGTCTTCCTGACAGTGGACCAAATGCTATTTATGGCTCCTTGCTAAAGCTGTCTCTCAAATTTTTTATGAATCCAGATTTTCACCTTTTCCATCCTAATGGTACAGTTACAAAAGAGAAAATTGATCTTTCCGCCTCATATTTCTTCAAATCAAATCTCAATATTCTTCACGAAGAACCTTTTCCCATTGTTTCATTCTGTTGTATCATTATGACTGACATTAAGTTTTATCTATAATAGGTCTATCAGATTGTCCATTGCCTGACTGCAATAAGACCTCTCATCTTGACAGTATCCTTCCCACCGTCTTTACAATATTATCTCTGAATTTATCATTTGCCTTTGCCATCACTTCAATATTTCTTATTCTCAGTTCTTCATTTCTTTTCCATGGAAATTTGCTTAAATTTCAAAATTTGCATTTATATAGTGCCTTTAATGTCATAAAGCATCCTAAGGTGCTTTGCAGGAGTGTCACCGAACAAAATTTGACACTAAGCCACATAAGGAGGTATTAGGACAAATTCTTGGTCTGAGGTTTTAAGGAGCTTCTTAAAGGAGGATAGAGAGGTAGAAAGGTTTAGGGAGGGAATTCCAGAGCTTAAGGCCTAGGCAACTGATAGCATGGCCACCAATGGTGGTGCGATTAAAATAGGGGATGAGCAAGAGGCCAGAATTGGAATGCACCCCTTTTTCTAAGAAAGATGATCCATCTTACCCTCTCAACTATTGCTTCTTTGTTCTTATTATCCCTTATGGAGGTTGCTGTTAGCTGCCAAATATCCATCACTTTGAAAGATATAGCCTAATCCATGATTTCAAGTTTAGTGCTTGCCTTGGATGTTCCATTGTTGCTCTTGTTTTGGTAATCCTCCTAATATCTCATTTTGTAGCTTTGACGAATTTGGTCGGCGCCCATTTCTCGGCAGCCCCCGGGCAGCACCTAACCTTTTTTCCACCTGCTGCCGCCGGGTCCCATCGGGAGCCACTTTCGGCTCCGTTGTGTGGGCGGCAGTGGCAGCGGCAGGCAGCAATGGGCAGCGTTGAGCGGGATGGGGACCAATGACGGAAACGTTGGAATGATTTGGTGGTGGCAGCTAGAGTAAGTAAAAATGTATTCGCCCCCTCCTGTCCAACTCCAAAAGGGTTGTGCGGCAGATGTGTGCGTGTGTGTGGTGGTTGGGGGGGGCGGCATCAGCAAAGGAGCTAAAGGCTGCAACGTTTCTTTGCGCAGAAGAAAAACGCATCCAAGGCAGCAAGCCTGCATGGGACGGGAGGGGGACCAGCAGAGGTGGTCAAATTGAGCAGACTGGAGGAGCATGCGTTGGCATTGGTGGGTGACCGCCGCCACGCAACCACAACGGTTGATGCAAATTCGGTGCTACAGCATGCTATACTAATCTGCAGTCTGAGCCACGCTCATGGCATGAAAGGTCATGCAATGTTAAGGCACTCGCGGTTTACCGCATACTTTGTTGCCCAGTATTGATGTGCCCATGTAGAGATGCAACTCCTTGCTGGCAGAATGTGAGATGGCACAGCTCACATCTCAGCTTGACCAGCACCAACCGCCAGCGCACCCCCGCCCCCCCACCCCCCACTACAGATTGAAATGTTGTCCTCTACAAGCAGATGATGACAGACAGCACGGATCAAGAAACACCATCAACCTCTGGTCTTCAGAGAAACCATCAGACCCCAATGTCTCCCACGCCGATGTCACCCCCCAGCCCAAGACAGCAGATCCCTCCTCCACCACCCCCCCCCCCCCCGCCCCAGATCACCCATTTCCACCGCTCCCACCTCTGCAACCCTGAGCCACGAAGAAGAGGAGAGAGAGGAGGGAGAAGGGCCCGTCTTTGAGCACCTTGAGCTCCAGGAGCAGGAACAGGATGACGGCAACGTCCTGTCATGTGAGCCAGGTGTCAGCAGAACCTCGATGTCGGCCTCCGAGTTCCTGGGGTTTGGAACGGACTCCACACTGGCAAGCGCAGTGGCCGTGGCGCGAAGACAAGCAAGGCGCCAGAACCCACCAGAAGCGAGCATCCACCTGAGGATTCACCACGGCTCTCTACCATTCTAGAGATGGTCCAGCTATCATGGACAAGCGTGCAGATAGGCTGCGATTTTCTCCAGACCACGACTGGCCACCTTCACCCAGCAGCGTGATGACAAGATGGATCACTATGTTGGAGCGCACAACCGAGCCTGTTGAGGAAATGAAGCAAGAGATGGCTTCTGGACGCGCAGTTCAAGCCCCTGACCCCACACCTTCAAGGCAGACAGGTCCAGAAGAGCAGGAGATCCCGGCGCCTTCGGCCACAGCCCCTGCCTTCTCACCAAGATGCACACGTCTGCAGCCATCACCCTGCCCTCCTGCACAACCTCGTCAAACAGAGGCAGAGCGGGGCAGGAGAGCGCGATGCCATGCTGTAGGCGGGGCAAGGAAGAGGAGCTTGGACATTGCTTCAAGGGAGGGGAAGAGAGGCAGTGGTGCCAGGTAGAGGGGTGGGTGTTGGTGGTGTAACTGTTTGTAAATGTAATAATGTTATGTAACCTTTGTTATTGTGCACTGAGTGTCTGATTTTTACGTCATGTGTGGTGCCTTGTGAGAAACACACATCTGTCCCTCAGGTCATCTGCTTTATCAGGAATATCTTCCCATCCACATATGACTGCATTGTATAATGGGTACGTTCATCAGGCCATCGCAACATGCTTTATGTGCTGTGTGGGTTATTCGATGTGTCAGATTAATTACATCTCTCAGAATAAACCTATGTCCGTCACCACAAGGCACGCTGGGTACAGGTCTTTTGTGATGAATCAGAACAGATTTTATGAAGTGGTTTCCTTGCAGTACAAAGAAAGACACATTAACAAGGTGATAGTGACAGTCTAGTCATTGAAACCTCAATGATAGGCCACTGAGTCACCATGGCGCTTGTCTCTTGGTGTGTTCTATTGACGGTAGTCCTTCCTCAGTTTGCTCTGTAATCGCGATGCCCCTAAAGTCTAATAGCTGTAACTTTATACCCCTTTCCCCCCATACAAATGTTGTCAGATTCTGCAACTGTCTCAGGCTTACAATAGATCATTTTAACCCTAAACCTCTCTTCCTTTATGTGATATGTCATGCTTCCCCGAGAACTTCTTGAAACACTGTCACAGAATGAATTAATCAGCTTGGATGGACAAAATGTGACTTTTCACTTATTCATAATTACTTTGCCTTCGCCATTCGGCTTCCCAATGAAGGTCTTTCAGCAAAGTCAAAGAAAAAAATTTCCATCAGTCTAGACACATTTTTGTCGCTTTTATCACATCTAAATTAAACATGACCATCAGCAAGAAAGTAAAGCAACATCCATCTAACTTTTTTCCAGCTGTCCCTCAAATGATGGTCCAGCATCTGCACCATAGCCGCGATGTGCAGCGCTGGAGCCCTTCTCCCTGCTGCCTGACTCATGGCCAGGTCAGACCTGCTTTTTGCGAGTGGTCCTTCTGGCGGGCGGCAGGTTGACCTGAGGCCAGCATCCCTCACCAAAATGGCCGATCTGTAGCATTCAGTATGGGCAGACGGCACGACGTCACGCCGGCGGATCCCTCCACGACCAATCTCGCGTCGGGCGGAAACTGGATGGCACATGGGCGGTTCCGGAGGAATCGCCCAGAAATTATATATTTCCAGCAGCTCCTCGGCGGCTGCGGGTGCAGCCTGCACCAAATTCGGCCCCATCGTTTTTTTAATTTTGTCTCTGTGAAGCAATTTGGGATATTTTCCTACATTAAACGTGTAATATAAATGTAAGGTTGTGTTGCCTATATTATGTACCTCTGGTATTACGTTCTTGAAGACTTTGGTGTATCATTTATCATTGCCCTAGGCACCTCTAACATCTTTGACAGAGTATGTCATTGTGCACTTCTAAATAAGTTACAATCAAATATTCTCCCACTGGATTTATGTTCAGTGTCATCTTGTTTCTTTTCAAAATCATTTCTATCTGTACTGCAATTGATGGTCTTCACCTGATTCTTTAATTAAGAGGAAATCCAGAGCTTTGCCACTCTTTCTTCGTATCAATGATCTCTTATTATCCAACCCTATTGGAATTTATAGAAACATAGAAAGATAGAAATTTACAGCGTAGAAGGAGGCCATTTTGGCCCATCATGTCCATGCCGGTCGACAAAGAGCCGCATGGCCCTTGGTCAGCAGCCCCAAAGGTTACATATAAACCTATGAACAATGACGGAAAGGCAAAGAGCACCCAGCCCTACCAGTCTGCCTCACACAACTGCAACACCCCTTATACTGAAACATTCTACTCTCCACCCCACCGGAGCCATGTGATCTCCTTGGAGAGGCAAAAAGCAGATAAAAACCCAGGCCAATTTTGGGAGAAAAAAATCTGAGAAAATTCCTCTCTGACCCATCCAGGCGATAAAAACTAGTTCAGGAGTTCACCCTGGCCATATTCTATTCCCTGCAGTACTTACCATTATATCTGTGCCGTCCAACAAAAGGTTATCCAGTCTAATCCCAATTACCAGCTCTGGGTCTGTAACCCTGCAGGTTACAGCACTTGAAGTGCCCATCCAACCATCTCTTAAAAGTGGTGAAGGTTTCTGCATCCACCATTCTTCCAGGCAGCGAGTTCCAGATCCCCACAACCCTCTGCATAAAGAAGCCTCTCCCCTCCTCAAATCCCCTCTAAACGTTCCACCAACCAGCTTAAAACTATGCCCCCTCATAAAAGACCCTTCCACCAATGGAAATAGGCCCTTACTATCCACTATGTCCAGGCCCCTCAATATTTTGTACACCTCAATGAGGTCTCCTCTCAACCTCCTCTGTTCCAATGAGAACAAACCCAGCCTATCCAATCTGTCCTCATAAATAAGATTCTCCATTCCAGGCAGCATTCTAGTAAATCTCCTCTGCACCCTCTCTAGTGCAATTACGTCCTTCCTATAATACGGCAACGAGAACTGCATGCAGTACTCCAGCTGTGGCCTAACCAAAATATTATACAATTTAAGCATAACCTCCCTGCTCTTATATTCTATGCCTCGGCCAATAGAGGCAAGCATTCCGTATGCCTTCTTAACCACCTTATCCACCTGGCCTGCTACTTTCAGGGATCTGTGGACAAGCACTCCAAGGTCCCTTTGTTCATTTGCTTTTACCAGGCGTAAGAGTTTGAAGGACATTCACTGGGCAGGAGTTGGGCAAATAGCCCAATCTCTGTCCCGCGGATGTCCTTCCTGCGCGGATGCATGCGATCTGTCAAAATAAATTTTGACAGATTAGAAAAGCCAGTTTTCGGCACATGCGCATTGTACATCAAGAAGTTGCTTTTGCGAGGCCTCGCCAGGTCTGTGCACACATCGTACGCACCTAGCGAGGCCACAATGTTCAGCCCTATAACTTTAAATTACCTTCTTCAATACACTTAACCTCTTTTTCTTTTATAGTTCAGTGTGTGGCAAAGTGCATCTTGATCTCCTCTATGCCCTCTGAAGTTTTTGTCCTTACCCAATATAGTGGGCGGTGAACTTCATGCCAGAATTGTGCACACACTTCCTGCTCGCCATATTGGGGCCTTAGTAGTCCGAGTAGTGCCTGAAAAATGGATACTGTCGGACCAGTTTATAGGCCACTGTAGAAGGCGATGCACTATTTGAACATAACAGCAGGCATACAAGCTGCTGGGTGGGAACAATGGCAGATATCAAACCTTGGGTTATATTCCTCAAGGCTACTAGGTATGTTTTGGTACCTGTATATCAAAAACATTACTTGAGATCAATAGTTGTATCATGTTATTCCATAACTTTTAGCCTGTAGTCTCCCAGACATTTGAAAACATCAGAAAATAATAATGAAAGATTAAAGCGCTGACTTCAAATTAACTTCAAATTTGCTTCAGGCCAAATAGGTACTTTGGGAAATATTTACACAAATCTCTGTCAATTTTCAACTACCATCAACAAGTAGGAACTTCTAACTGAACAGACTGATGAAAGTATCAGTTGGGAGGCACCTATATATTCTCCACAGTCAGCGCTTTAAAGGAATTTAATATAATAAAGAAGTATTGTATAAAATTGATGGTGTGCTACCTATTGAGTTCAAATATAAACTACAATTAACCGGGGAATCATTTATATTTCTCATGAGCTCCTTATTGATTTCACAAATGCAAGGAAATATATATTTTAATGTCAATTTATCTGCTCCAAGTAACTACTGCTAATTAACATAGAAAACCATAGAAAATCGACTGAATCAGTGCATTAACTAATAGGGCTGATTAAAAGAATAAGCCTTAAGGGAAAATAAATGCTGAAGCCTGGTTAATTTAGACAGACATTTGATAACAACTCCTCATGCTACTCCCTGGAGCTACAGAAAGAAATTGATAAGGTTGAAATTCATGAAGATCCAAAAAGATGTCTCATAAGAAAACATGTTTTCTTCACTGGTTTAAACTATTTATTTTTATATATGAAGAGGGTCTGATGCAGCTTGAAAAAATCTGGTAAGTGCTTGATATTCATTTCTTCTTTAAACTCTACTCAAACTTATTTGATTCAACATTAAGATTTGATTATGAGAGCCGCAACACATTTTATAATGCAGAATTATATATCAGGAGTTAATTCCATCGTACACAATAATTTTGCAGGCTGTAGTGCTTCTATTCAGAGCACAGGTCAGATAATGAAGAATTAAGTGATTAATGCTGATCCCACTAATCAAGTATTTATTGATTAACAATAGAAATAAGACAACCAGCCCCTTGATTTAATGAATTCAAATCAACCCAAGCCCAAGAGTGAATCCTTAACCATTTACTCAGTGGACTACAATCCTCGTCATCATAGGCAGTCCCTCGTATTGAGGATGATTAATGCCCCTACTTCCAGCACTATCTCACCCAGTAAGGATTGTAACTAACATTAATGGCCTTAAATCTCTGAATTAATTTTCTACCCAGATGCATGTTTGACTCCGATATGATCACATTATCTTCCAGGACATCTTGATTAAAGCTACCTGCTCTGAGCTTCTCCGATATTTATTCTTAGTCTAGGCTTTATCAATTGAAACACAGTCTCTCAAAATAAACATCCCAGGTTTCATAATTGCCTGTCTGTCTTTTTTTTTATTCGTTCATGGGATGTGGGCATTGCTGGCAAGGCCAGCATTTATTGTACATCTCTAATTGCCCTTGAGAAGGTGGTGGTGAGCTGTGTTCGTGAACCATTGCAGCCCATGAGGTGAAGGTACTCCCACAGTTCTGTTAGGGAGGGAGTTCCAGGATTTTGACCCAGAGACAATGAAGGAACGGTGATATATTTCCAAGTCAGGATGGTGTGTGACTTGGAGGGGAACCTGGAGGTGATGGTTTACCCATGCACCTGCTGTCTGTGTCCTTCTAGGTGGCAGAGGTTGTGGGTTTGAGCGGTGCTGTCTGGACAGATTGTTCCACTTGCTTTTATTGTTCACTCAATGAAGTGATATTACTAATGTAGTTTTATGATAATCCAGAATCTTGTGAAAAGTTCACAAACTTGCCTGAACTAAATCTTGAAAAGCTCTGGCTCATTTTTTTTTATAACGATGCAGATTTGCATTACTTTTACTCCTCAACAATTTTTGCCACTGATCTGTTCCCCTCCCCTGCTCCTGAAGATGTTGATTCCTTGCTTGGGTCCAGTTCCATTGGCACTGGTGCCCTCGAGGAGCTCATCCAAGTGACCATTAATCATTCATGAGCCTTGACAATGAGTATTGGTGGGCTATATAACTACTGGAGTCATCACAACCAAATGTGATGCTATCTTCATCCGATATCCTTACACACAGACCTCCACCAAAGTCACTAGATAGTGATCAGGAATATGAATCTCAGCTGATTTCTCCCCTTTCTAACTCTGAGGTGCTGTGGTCAATTGCACCACCCCTACTGCTGCCCTGGCTCAGATCAGATAACTCATCACAGTTTGGGCATCAAATTACACTGATCTCTAAGGAGGCATTCTATTAAGGAATGGCTGCCTTGATTTAGAAGATAAGCCATCCAATTCAGTCAGAACCTAGCCATAACATCTCCTTATCCTCTCAACAATCCAGTATACAAAATAACTTAGATTACTCTTTTATTCCTAATTTAATGTTTCTCACCTAACTGCAGACCATAATACTGGCACTCTTTATTCAAATATTAAAGTCTATGGAAAGAAGATTAGAATTCAGCCTCTTTTATTTCATTGACCTATGGCTAATGTCAGATAACACACTGCTGAAATTCCTCATCACATTCATAACCATGATTATCCTTGATTATATCGACCAGAGATATTGGGGGCACTAACATGTTGGGTTTAAGTTCTAAACCATTAACTTCTCTCCTCATCACTCTGAAGCGATAATTACAGGCTGCAGAGTGACTTGGATAGGTTAGGTGAGTGGGCAAATGCATGGCAGATGAAGTATAATGTGGATAAATGTGAGGTTATCCACTTTGGTGGTAAAAACAGAGAGACAGACTATTATCTGAATGGTGACAGATTAGGAAAAGGGAAGGTGCAACGAGACCTGGGTGTCATGGTACATCAGTCATTGAAGGTTGGCATGCAGGTACAGCAGGCGGTTAAGAAAGCAAATGGCATGTTGGCCTTCATAGCGAGGGGATTTGAATACAGGGGCAGGGAGGTGTTGCTACAGTTGTACAGGGCCTTGGTGAGGCCACACCTGGAGTATTGTGTACAGTTTTGGTCTCCTAACTTGAGGAAGGACATTCTTGCTATTGAGGGAGTGCAGCGAAGGTTCACCAGACTGATTCCCGGGATGGCGGGACTGACCTATCAAGAAAGATTGGATCAATTGGGCTTGTATTCACTGGAGTTCAGAAGAATGAGAGGGGACCTCATAGAAACGTTTAAAATTCTGACGGGTTTAGACAGGTTAGATGCAGAAAGAATGTTCCCAATGTTGGGGAAGTCCAGAACCAGGGGTCACAGTCTGAGGATAAGGGGTAAGCCATTTAGGACCGAGATGAGGAGAAACTTCTTCACCCAGAGAGTGGTGAACCTGTGGAATTCTCTACCACAGAAAGTAGTTGAGGCCAATTCACTAAATATATTCAAAAGGGAGTTAGATGAAGTCCTTACTACTCGGGGGATCAAGGGTTATGGCGAGAAAGCAGGAAGGGGGTACTGAAGTTTCATGTTCAGCCATGAACTCATTGAATGGCGGTGCAGGCTAGAAGGGCTGAAAGGCCTGCTCCTGCACCTATTTTCTATGTTTCTATGTTTCTACACAGCAGTGCAATTATGGGGTGATGCTGCATTAATGCTGATATCTTCAAGTTGAACAATTAAGCTTTTAAAATAAAAGGGTTTATTGGTGACTATCCATTGAAATGATCCAGTTCTGGTAGCTTACTGTTCTGTCCCAACTTCATGATAATTTCTAAAAAAAATAGATAATACTTTATCATTTAGAACATTTATATTGTCACTCTATTGCAGGGCCGTAACATGATCAGAGTGACTGCTGTCAATGAACTAGAAGCTGTACAGTAGCATTCTGCGCGGAAACATCAAGCCCCAAATTTGAAAAAATAACGTTCACCACAACAAATGGAGGAGCTGATAATGATAAACACGCTCGGCAACAGTACTATAAAACTCTCACAATCTGACAACGTCCTAATATCACCTTCAAGTCACATTTCCTCGTTAAATTGTACTGGAAGTTTTAGCGGTTGATTCTGATGAATTAATCACATCATTATCACCCTCTCTCTTCTCACGTTCCTTCTCTGCCCTCCCCCTCGTTTTCCTCCCCAATCTCTTTGTCTAGTGCTGCTCTCTCTCTCTCCGCACTGTGTCTGCTCTCTTTCTCAATGATCCTTTTCCCAGCTGATTAAATCCTAACATCCTGCGCCTGCATTCTGTTCAGCAGCCACATCAGACAGAGGACCTGATAGTGATAAACACACTCCATGAGAGTACAATAAAACTCTCACAAGCGGACAACATCCTAATATCACCTTCAAGTTGTAATGTCTGTGAGCTTGTAATGTTTGTAGCTCCACACTGTGGATGTGGATGTATTGTGTACTGCAACTACAGAGTTAATAATAAACAGAACTAGGCAGTGTTCCGGTGGCTTCCGACAGAGCTGCCTGCCATGTTAGAAGCTGTGTGTGCTGTGCTCTGTGAACATATCACATTTGGTGGCGAGATTGGATTTTTCGGATGATTTAAAGTTGAAATTTTGTTGGTGAAGGATACAGCCAGCCGACAGAGAGACTTTGGGAGCTTCTCTGTCTTTGGAAAAAGCTACAAAATCCGAGGAAAAATACAGCACACTGTGTGAACAGCTAGAAATTAAAATGGCAGCACCCGCAGGTGTAATGGGACATTTGGGTGAATATAGACACGGCCGGGAACGTTTTAAAGCATATGTGGATCGGCTAGAAATGTATTTCACTGCAAATAACATAATCGAAGTTCCAGACAAAGCAGTCCAGAATCAGGCAATATTGGAAGGTAAGAGAGCAATTTTTTTATCAGAAGCTGGACCGGCATAGTATGAAACACTGATAAATCTGCTTGTGCTTGATGAGCCAAAGGACACAATGCTGAAAGAGATTTTAACGAAGCTGGAGCAGCACTATAACCCCAAACCGTTAGAAATTGCTGAAAGCTATCGTTTCGGTATATGAAATCAAAGGGCTGATGAATATTTCAGTGATTACATTGTAGTATTAAAAAAGCTATCGATGCACTGTAATTTCGGAAACTTTCAAAACCGAGCATTACGGGATTGTTTTGTTTGTGGGGTGAAAAATGATGTGATCAGAAGAAGGTTATTGATGACGGATGATTTGATTTTTGAGTTTGCTTGTCAGACAGCGAGGTCGATGAGCATGGCTGAACAATATTCCCAAGAATTAAATAATAATTACGGTCGTCAATCAACCGAGATAAATCGCCTGCAGGTTCAAAGTAAAAGGCGGTGGGGGCCCAAAGTCTCAGATACTGGAAATTCTAGCAGAGCATTGAAGTCTTGCTATAGGTGGTGCCTGGGACAACACATATCTTAAAGTTGTCCATATGTGAAGGCAGAGTGTTTCTTCTGAAGAAAGACTGGGCATCTTGCGAAGGCATGCCAACTGAAGGGTAAACCAGCTTTCAGAACTATGAGTCCAGTGTTCAAAGCTATGAGTAGAAATCCCAAGAGACTACATAGCTTGGAAGAACAACAACAGAATGTGGAGATGTTAGAGTTACACATCATCAGGAGCACAAGGATAATGGACAGCGATTCGGAAAGTATCAAAATCCACATAGATGTTGCGGGATTCAAGTTACCAGTGGAAATCGACACGGGTGCATCCATGAGTGTAGTACCAGAGTCGCTATACCTCGAAAAATTGCGTGATTTCCCATTGGAGAAATCCAAGTTAGAACTGCGAGGCTACTCAGGAGAGACAATTCCTGTAGTCGGTCGTATAACCGTACCGGTGAAATATAAAGGTCAATTTCAGAACTTGCCTCTAATAGTAGTGAAAGGAGACAAGTCTGCCTTACTAGGAAGAAATTGGTTGAGATCACTGAAGCTGGATTGGAGTAAGATTTTCCGTGTGGAAGCGAGATTTGCATCAATGGATGATGTTATCAAGAAGTATCCGAAGGTGTTCTGTGAAATGGGCAGTCCGATCCAAGGCTTCAAGGCGAGTGTCAGGGTACAGAAGGATGCTAGATCGATTTATTACAAGCCACATTCCGTACCATATGCACTCAAGGAGAAAGTTGAGCAAGAACTCAAAAGACTAAACACTGAGAACATTATTTTTAAGACAGATCAATGTAATTGGGCTACACCCATTGTTGTTGTACCTAAGTCTGATGGTAAGGTAAGATTGTGTGGTGATTATAAAGTAACAGTAAACCAGGTTCTAGAGGGTAATGTCCCCAATACATTGCCAAATATAGAAGATTTGTTCACAACACTGACAGGTGGTCAGATCTTCTCTAAACTGGATCTTACGAATGCCTACTTACAGCTTGAACTAGATAAGGAGTCCAAGTCATGTTTGACTATAAATACTCATCTAGGCCTGTATCAATTTAATAGGCTACTGTTTTGAGTGTCTTCCGCCCCGTCCATATTCCAAGGGGTGATGAACCAGATTTTGCAAGGTATTGAAGGGGTAGTATGTTATTTGGATGACATACTAATTTCAGCACCAAATGGGCAAATTCATAGTAACATATTGAAGTCCTCAAATGGCTAGAGAAGCACAGAGTACGAGTGTCTGCTTGTAAGGGTGACTTATTTAAAAACTCAGTGGAGTACTTAGGGTACAGAGTAGACAAAGATGGTTTACATCCGACCAAGGAAAAATTGGATGCAATTAGAAATGCACCCACTCCCCGGAATGTCACTGAACTTCGTTCATTCTTGGGTCTTTTGAACTATTATGGGAAGTTCCTACCAAATTTGGCTACAGTATTACATCCATTGAATGAACTTTTGAAAAAACAGATCCAGTGGAAGTGGTCAAAAGAATGCGAAACAGCATTCAAGAAGTATAAAAACAAATTGGTAGAGAGCACTATGTTAGTTCACTGTGACATATCTAAGGAGATTAAACTAGCATGTGATGCCTCTCCATATGGATTTGGGGCAGAAATCTCTCATGTATTAAGTAGTGGGGAGGAGAGACCAATGGCTTTTGCTTCACGCACTCTCAGTGTCAGTGAGAGAAATTATGCGCAAATTGAAAGGGAAGCATCGGCATTAATTTTTGGGGTCAAGAAGTTTCACAAATACTTGTATGGTCATAAGTTTACCATCGTTGCAGACCATAAGCCCCTAACAGCAATCCTACATCAAAATTCCCCAGTTCCAACATTAGCTGCAGCCTGAATGTAGAGATGGGCTTTGATTTTATCAGCATATACATATGATATTGAATACAGATGATCAGCTGATCACAGTAATGCTGATGCAATGTCTAGATTGCCTTCCCCATCACAAGTTACACCCGATAGGGAAGAAGTGTTCTATTTTTCATATATTGATGAACTGCCAGGTACAGCAGAAGAGATTGGTAGAGCAACCAAATGTGACCCAGTGATGTAAAAGGTGTATGATTATATTGTAAATGGATGGCCAAACCATGTAACAGACAAAGATATTCATCCATTCTTCATTCGCAGGAATGAATTACCAGTCGATAAAGATTGTATAATGTGGGGTGCAAGAGTGGTTATACCAAATAAATTTAGGTCCAAATTATTAGGAGACCTCCATGACCAATACCTGGGAATGTGCTTGACCAAGAGTTTTGTGCGCAGTTCCTTATGGTAGCCAGGTCTTGATAAAGATATAGAGTACATCGTGAGTCAGTGTACGACATGTCAATTGGTAAGCAACCACAATCAGTACCATTACAGCCATGGAAATGGCCTCCCAGGGCATGGCAAAGGCTACATATTGATTTTGCTGAGTTAGAAGGACAACAATTGTTTATTGTGATTGATAGCCATTTGAGGTGGGTTGAGATGTTCCTAATGTGGAAAATAACAACATGTAAAACATTGGACATTTTACGAAGATTATTTTCTTCATTTGGCCTCCCTGAAGAAATTGCTTCGGATAATGGACCACAATTTCGTTTAGAAGAATTTGCACAGTTCACGGGCAAAAATGGTGTGAAACGTACCAAGGTTCCACCGTACTACCCTGCTTTGAATGGTGCAACAGAGCGCACTGTACAAATTGTAAAATGTGCCCTCATAAAACCAATGTTAGGTCCAAATCTGAAGAAACAACAGTTGTCATTGGATCAAAAATTGGTGAATTTTCTAATTACATATCGTAATACTCCTCATACAACTACTGGTAGAACACCAGCAGAGTTGTTTCTCAAACGACAGCCACGAACTAGATTCTCATTTTTAAAACCAAATTTGGCACAGTCCGTAGAAGAGACAGAATTAAGACAGAAAGAGAATCATGATAGAGGTAGAGTGAAAGAGAGAAATGTGAAATTAAACCAGAAGGTGAGAGTGAAGAACCATCACTATAAATGGTTAAAGTGGTTACTAGGAAGAGTGGTGAAGATATGTGGTCCTCGCACATATTTGGTCACGATGTTGGATAATGGACAGGTTAGGTTTGTTCATATTGATCATATTTTACCTACAAACATGGAAGGAGTTGAAGGTGGAAATGATTCAATTATTTCCTACTCATCACATAGTTTTGATACACCAGTAGCATATCCTACATCTAGTGTACTGGAAACAAATCGAAGAGAGAATCAGAATGTAAGTCTGAGTCCGAGTCAGGAAAACAAACAGCCTGAAGTTAGAGTGAGTTCAAATCAAAATCAAGGAAATTCCGTGGAGGAAAACATTCCTCAGGATGAGTCTCGAATGAGTTTAAATTCAACACCGTGTTTGGAAGGTTCTGTTCGAGAGCAAAGACATCCTTTTCGAAACAGAAAACAAGTGGTTAAGTTAAATTTGTAAAGATGGAAAAAATAAGTCTATATCCTGTGTTATGTATAAACATGCAAGTTACGTATGATGTTGTTATAATAACCTCTTTATTAAGGAGGGAGAATGTCTGTGAGCTTGTAATGTTTGTAGCTCCACACTGTGGATGTGGACGTATTGTGTACTGCAACTACAGAGTTAATAATAAACAGAACCAGGCAGTGTTCCAGTGGCTTCCGGCAGAGCTGCCTGCCATGTTAGAAGCTGTATGTGCTTGTGCTCTGTGAATATATCGCACAAGTCACATTACAGACCTCACAATACCTGAAATTTTCACCCTTTACTTTTCCCTCTCACTAATCTGTGGGAAGTCCGGCGACAACAAACAAAATAAATCACTGGAACTGCACATGCGCAACTATTTCCAGTTCATTGGCAGCAGTCGCGTCCTTACATGATACAGCTGCTAATTCTTTAATGTTCATCACAATTATTTGGAGGGGGTGCAGCGCAAATTCACCAAAATAGTACCGGGGTTTCGAGGGTTAAATTATGTGAACAGGTTGCATACACTTGGCTTGTATTTTCTTGATTATAGGAGATTGAGGGGTGATCTGATCTAGGTGTTTAAAATGTTAAAAGGGTTTGATATGGTAGATATGGAGAAACGATTTACTCTGGTGGAGGAATCCATAACAAGGGAACATAATCTTAAAGTTAGAGCGAGCCCATTCAGAATGAATTCAGGGAGCACTTTTTCACACAAAGGTAGTGGAAATTTGGAATTGTCTTCCCCAGCAGGCTATGGATGCTGGGTCAATTGAAACTTTCAAGACTGAGGTCAATAGATGATTTCTGTTAGGTAAGAGTATCAAGGGATATGGAGCAAAGGTGAGAAAATGGAGTTGAGGTGCAGATCAGTCATAATCTAATTGAATGGTAGAGCAGGCCCTGGGGGCTGAATGGCCTTCTCCTGTTCATAATATTCCTATATTATAAACTGAATGGTAGGATATGCTCTTAGTATATAAAGTTTAGAATTGAAATAAAAGCAGTTTGCATTTTGTTACTATCTATTTTTGTCCTGGTTGAGTAAAAAAAGGATTCTTGAAGGCATGACCAATATTGCAGTGATGTTCATAAATCTGCTCATTGTGTTGCAGAAATATTGTAATTTACAACTGATCTGTCAGTAACTGTAATGCAGGTGCAGCAAAACTATACTATTACCAGCACCAAATATAATCTGCATCTGGTCCAAGAATAGTTGAAGAAAGGTAGATCCACCTGAGGGTAAAAATGATATTAGATTTATTGCTACACGCAGGATAAATGCCAACAGTTCAGTGAAGAGCCACAAGGCTGATCCCCAGAGATCTGAATTATAAGAGAAGACTGGAGAAACAAGCTTTTCAACCTGGAAAGCAGGAGAAGGAGAGGTATATAAGAGAGTAAATTACTTCAAAATAAATTGTTTGAGCAGGATAAGGGAAGACAGGTTCAAACTAATGAAAGGCAAATTTAGGACTCGTGTCTGGAAGTTCTTCTTCACATAAAGAGTGAGCAATACGTGGAATAGACTCTTGGGTAGAGTAGTCTAGACGAAAGCCCTGGAATCATTTAAAAAACATTTGGATGCTGCAATTGGTGGACTTAGGGTCTTTATGGATGAATGAACGAAGATGGGTTGAATGACCTTCCTCATCTGTAATTATCTTGTGATCTTGTCATCCTTATGGAGGGGGAAACATCAATCATGACTCCTAATTCTGATCCCTGTCCATTGACTCTGTTGGGCAATTCCAGTGCATGGATGTCAGGGAAAGAGAGGTTAAGGCTTGGCTGTGATAAACCACACCGTGAAAAACCACAGGGAATTGGCTTTCATTGTTTGGGCACACAGGCGAAGAATAGTCAATTAGTGAGGTATCACAGACTTCTGGTATCTGTGGAATTGTAAACGAGCAGCAGTCAGAAATTTCACAACACTGGCAAATAAAATCCAAACATCAACAACAAAAAGCTGCCATTCTCTAAATATTAAATTGTGTTTGATGCCAAAGCTAAGCTGCTTAATGTTGTGGTTTATTTGCCTGGCAGCACACATGAGTCTCCCATTGTAGCGTGCAATCAATTGATACAAGACAACTATCAACAAGACGGGATTTTAGACAAGTACAGAGAAAAATAATGCTTGATATTTTTTAAATTGCAGTCTTTGGATATCAATTAATTGCTCTAAAAGCCTCTGACGTGTTTTCATTCAGCTTAATTCTTCAAAAAAGAGTCTCTTCATGACTCTTCCTTTTCATCATTTACTGATCAGGTAGAGTTACAATGAGACTAATGCAAATGTCAAATTCACATTTGAAAAGGAGAATTCAGGCTTTTTATTGTCGTGAAGTACTTTGTTGGATATCTTGATATGTCATTCACCATATTTGAACAGATTTGAGTACAGAATTAGAGAAAGGAAATGTTGGTCCTTGAAGGAGAAGCCTGGAGAATACTTTCAGTATAAAGTTCTCCCATTTCTGCCTATTTTAGAAAAAAACATATCTGTCTCCAACTTTGTAGGAGATAGGATCAATTGAATTTACCTTCCCATTGAGATCCACCATTTCTAGTCCAGTAACGGTTTAGTGGTGGCTCAGATTGGCTTAATTTATTTATACAAGTCAATAATTTTAGAAATCCCCTGGGTGCCATTTTTTCCTATCCTTTCTGCAGTTTCCTAGCCCCAGAAAAGCTAGTATTAGCTGTAACAGTCATTGTGATAAGGAAAGTTTCTCCACAACTTGGATTGCTGCCAGGGTTACATTAAAACAACAAAGCCAATCAGTGCAGCATTCGGAAGTGAATTTACTATGCCTCACACCACTCAGTTTAGAGAGTGTTGCAGATTCATCAGATTTAAATTGTGGTTCATTATCTGTGTGTTCTGTGAATGTTGCATGTTAGAAATATTGACGTCAATTTTAACTCCCCCTGTCTGGTGGAAACTGGGTGGGAGGATGGCAGTTAAAGTTACCCATTCCTTTCCCGCCCCGATGTGACTGACTACAATTCTATATTGCAGGCGGCAAGGACACCCACTTGAAGCTGGCGGGATCTTTTTTAAATCATGTGAGCAGGGCCCGATTAATTATTTCAACCCAAGGCCTGAGTGGGGGAGCAGTGGTGGTTTCTCCGCCAGGGCAAACCTTTTGAGAAGTTGATTGAGGGCCAGAAGAAAAAAACAAGACTTGCATTAATATAGCACCTTTCACGACCACTGGACATCTCAAAGCGCTTTAACAGCCAATTAAGTACTGTTGGAGTGTAGTCACTGTTGTAATGTGGGAAACGCAGCAGCCAATTTGCACACAGCAAACTCCCACAAACAGCAATGTGATAATGACCATATAAACTGTTTTTGCTACGTTCATTGAGGGATAAATATTGGAAGGAAACCAGGGATAACTTACCGGCTCTTCTTCGAAATAGTTCCATGGGATCTTTTATATCCACCTGAGACGGCAGACAAGACCTTGGTTTAACATCTCATCTGAAAGATGGCACCTCTGACAGTGCAGCGCTACCTCAGCACTGCATTTGAGTGTTATAAGAATATAAGAACATAAGAAATAGGAGCAGGTGTAGGCCATACGGCCCCTCGAGCCTGCTCCACCATTTAATACGATCATGGCTGATCCGATCATGGACTTAGGTCCACTTCCCTGCCTGCTCCCCATTACCCCTTAATCCCTTATCGGTTAAGAAGCTGTCTATCTCTGTCTTAAATTTATTCAATGTTCTGGCTTCCACAGCTCTCTGAGGCAGCGAATTCTACAGATTTACAACCCTCTGAGAGAAGAAATTCCTCCTCATCTCAGTTTTAAATGGGCAGCCACTTATTCTAAGATTATGCCCCCTAGTTCTAGTCTCCCCCATCAGTGGAAACATCCTCTCTGCATCCACCTTGTCAAGCCCCTCATAATCTTATACGTTTCGATAAGATCACCTCTCATTCTTCTGAATTCCAACGAGTAGAGGCCCAACCTCCTCAACCTTTCCTCATAAGTCAACCCCCTCATCTCCAGAATTAACCCAGTGAACCTTCTCTGAACTGCCTCAAAAACAAGTATATCCTTTCGTAAATATGGAAACCAAATCAGAATGCAGTATTCCAGGTGTGGCCTCACCAATACCCTGTATAACTGTAGCAAGACTTCCCTGCTTTTATACTCCATCCCCTTTGCAATAAAGGCCAAGATTCCACTGGCCTTCCTGATCACTTACTGTTCCTGCATACTAATCTTTTGTGTTTCATGCACAAGTACCCCCAGGTCCCGCTGTATTGTAGCACTTTGCAATTTTTCTCCATTTAAATAATAACTTGCTCTTTGATTTTTTTTCTGCCAAAGTGCATGACCTCACACTTACCAACATTACACTCCATCTGCCAAATTTTTGCCCACTCACTTAGTCTGTCTATGTCCCTTTGCAGATTTTTTATGTCCCCTCACACATTGCTTTTCCTCCCATCTTTGTATCGCCAGCCATCTTGGCTACGTTACACTCGGTCCCTTCTTCCAAATTGTTAATATAGATTGTAAATAGTTGGGGTCCCAGCACTGATCCCTGCGGCACCCCACTAGTTACTGATTGCCAACCCGAGAATGAACCATTTATCCCAACTCTCTGTTTTCTGTTAGTTAGCCAATCCTCTATATATGCTAATATATTACACCCAACCCCGTGAACTTTTATCTTGTGCAGTAACCTTTTATGTGGCACCTTGTCAAATGCCTTCTGGAAGTCCAAATACACCACATCCACTGGTTCCCCTTTATCCACCCTGTTTGTTACATCCTCAAAGAATTCCAGCAAATTTGTCAAACATGACTTCCCCTTCATAAATCCATGCTGACTCTGCCTCACCAAATTATGCTTTTCCAAATGTCCTGCCACTGCTTCTTTATTAATTGTCTCCAACATTTTCCCCACCACAGATGTTAGGCTAACTGGTCTATAGTTTCCTGCTTTTTGTCTGCCTACTTTTTTAAATAGGGGCATTACATTTGCAGGTTTTCTAATCTGCTGGGACCTCCCCAGAATCCAGGGAATTTTGGTAAATTACAACCAATGCATCCACTACCCCTGCTGCTTCTCTTAAGACCCTAGGATGCAAGCCATCATGTCCAGGGGATTCATCAGCCTTTAGTCCCATTATCTTACTGAGTACCACCTCCTTAGTTATTGTGATTGTGTTAAGTTCCTCCCCCCCTGTAGCCCCTTGACTATCCAGTGTTGGGATATTGTTTGTGTCCTCTACCGTAAATATTTGTTCAGAGTTTCTGCCATCTCAATGTTCCCCATTATTAATTCCCCGGTCTCGTCCTCTAAGGGACCAATATTTCCTTTAGTCACTCTTTTCCTTTTTATGTACCTATAGAAACTCTTGCTATCTGTTTTTATATTTCGTGCTAGTTTACTTTCATAGACTATCTTCCCTTTCTTAATAATTTTTTTAGTCATTCTTTGCTGGCTTTTAAAAGATCCCAATCTTTAGTCCTCCCACTAGTTTTGGCCACTTGTATGTCCTTGTTTTTAGTTGGATACCGTCCTTTATTTCTTTAGTTAGCCATGGATGGCTGTCTTTTCTCTTACTGCCTTTCCTCTTCACTGGAATATATTTTTCTTTAGAGTTGTGAAATATCTCCTTCAATGTACACCACTGTCCTACACTTTAATCTATTTTCTCAGTCCACTTTAGCCAACTCTGCCCTCATAGCTTCATAGTCTCCTTTATTTAAGCTTAGTACGCAGGTTAGAGATCTAACTTTCTCACCCTCCATCTGAATTTGAAATTCAACCATGCTATGATCACTCATTCCAAGGGGATCCTTTACTAGGAGATTGTTTATTAATCTCATTACACAAGACCAGATCCAAGATAGCCTGCCCCTTGGTTGGTTCCGTTACATACTGCTCAAGGAACCCGTCCCTTATGCACTCTATGAGCTCTTCCTCAAGGCTACCCTGATCAAGTTGATTTGTTCAATCAATAAGGAGGTTAAAATCACCCATGATTATTGGTGTTCCCTTTTTACAAGCCCCCACTATTTCCTGGTTTATACTCTGACCAACAGAGTTGCTACTGTGAGGGGGCCTATAGACTATGCCCACCAATGACTTTTTCCCCTTATTATTCCTTTTCTCCACCCAAACATCATGATCATTTGAGCCAATATCATTTCTCACTATTGCAGTGATTCCATCCTTTATCAATAGAGCTACCCCACCTCCTTTTCCTTTTCCTTTCTGTCTATCATTCCGGATTGTCAAATACACATGAGTATTTAATTTCCAGTCCTGGTCACTTTGCAACCACGCCTCTGTGATGGCTGTCAGATCATACCCATTTGTATCGTCAACTCATCCATTTTGTTACAAATGCTACGTGCATTTAGACAAAGTGCCTTTAAATTTGTATTTTCCCCTTTTTTCCTGCTAGTTTCCTCTCTCCTTCAAGTTCACTTTCTTTATTTTTGCTTTCTAATTCCAGCTTTACTCCCCTCCCGACTGACTCTATTTTCAGGTTTCCATCCCCCTGGCAAGTTAGTCTAGATTTATCTGCTCAAGTTCCTCGAGTGGGACTTGAACCCGCAATCGTCTGACTCAGAGGCGAGTGTGCTACCCACTGAGCCACAGATGTACACAGAAGAGGCAAGCAAGGTAAGTTTTAACATTTTTCTTGTGGATTAGGATAGCAGGAGTGACTTCCCTTGCCCTGTGCTTCACCGCCCCTCCCCCCCGCCCCATCTCCCTGATTGTGATCATCTCTGGGGACCCTCTCACCACTTACCTGATTGCCAGGGATTGTTCCCACCAGCCTGAATTCCTGCTCCCACCCAGCTGCCAGGCAGTGATTTCTGTTGGGTTCAGGTGGGAGTTGGAGCCTGAATATGGAGATGAAGCCCAGGAGTAAAATTTATTCTGGACCTCGGCATGCGATTTTGTCACTTTGTCGCTCATCCTGCCCTTTCTCTCCCACCCCCCCACCATGCACCGGTCTCATCCCGAGTTAAAATTGAGGCTATTGCATTTTTTTATTCTCATCTGAAATGTGTTCAATTTGAAGTCCTGCTTCAGGCAGTCCAAATAGGTTCAAAACTGCCATAGTATCATAGAAATTAAAGCACAGAAGGAGGCCATTCAGTCCATTGTGCCTGAAGATACTCTAATCCTATTATCCTGTCTTTCCTGTATCCTTTTACATCTATTTTTCAATTACTTATTCATTTCCTTTTAAAAAGTATTATTGTCTCTGTTGCAATAAATACTTATGTTAAAGTCCTTGGTCTCCATGAGTTAGACATTTTGGCTAGAATTTTTACCTGCCAACGCCCTGGGAGCTAGGGGCCGTAGCACGCGGGAATCCTGGAAGTAACAGCAATGCGTTTGTCAGTGGCTTTTTAACCCAGTCACTGCATTTGTATCTTAGTTGCGGGTTTCCCATCCAATTAACGCAAGTGGGCGTGATGACGACACGTATGGGTTTATTTCAGCTGAAGTATTTAAAGGAACACTGCAAAGGTGATAGTTTAAGGATTGTGTAGGTGGGGGAAACAGAGGAAGGAAGAATTTAATCTTAACATGCCAAGGCTGTGCCGCGATTCAATGATGCCTCCCTAGACCTGATGCTGCAGTGTATAAGGGCCTGCAGGGAAATACTATTCCCTGCTGATGGGAGGAAGAAGCCAGCCTCAGAGACTGGTATGGCTGGAGATCACCGAGGAGGTCAGCAGCAGGAGTGTAGTGCCACGCTCCTAGATACAGTGCCGGAAGCGGTTTAATGACCTAATGCGGGCAGGAAAGGTGGGTGCAATGGCACATTCAACTACATCCTGATGGTCCTGTCACCCCCATCCCCTCACTCTGCCTTCCCAAGCCTGCTCCTGCACAACACTCCTCACACCAGCCTACCTTTCAGGTGCACCCATCTCTCACTGTCTATGCACTTACTCACAACCCCATCTGACCACCCACCAATGAAATTCCCCCTCATCTTAATGCAATGTCATGCCTCTCTCTCATAGTCACCCTCTACAAATGTTGTCCATCCATCTGTTTTACTCATTCCATGACTCTCACTGAAAGGTCTCTTTCTTCCCTCCTTGCAGGAGAAAAGAGCACAGAACACCCAGGAGAGACAGAGAAACAGAGATGGCCCTCCAGTCATTGTCACACTGACAGCTGCAGAGAAGGATACGCTGGAGATAAGCCAAATGTTGGTATGCCAGGTGATTGGAGATGGAGGGATGAAAGCCTCCCAGCTACCTGGTGACAGAATTACATTTCACACAGCCACATGGAATGTAACAGTCACTCATGTTGACTTGATGTCACAGGCCAGTGAAATATGATCTTGTGCATAATGTGCTCTTAAAACATTCTTACCACGATGGTTCTAATTCATGTTTTTAATCTCCCACAGACCCATCAAGTGTCCCACAGGAGTTGGTGGTGGAGGAGGATGATGACTCCTCAGAGGAGATCACTCACTCTGAGGGTGCACTGTCACAGGACGCATGCAGACCACGCACGAACACAGATACACACATGTTGGTGGAACCAATAAGACAGATAGTTGTGTTGTCACCTGGTGTGTCACACATCACAAGTGAGCAAGAGCAGATGGTGGATACAGGGACAGCAGTGGAGAGTCTGTGTCAGAGGGTGCAGGACGCTCCAAGCTCTGCTCAGCTGGATCCAGATGCTGAACCTCGGGGGCCGTCGACAAAGAGGAATATTCTGGAGTGGCTGCAAAAAATGCGTGAGGTTCTGGCAGGATTTCCAGCTGCACTGTACATGCTTGCAGAGAGAATGGAGGAGTCTGCCTCCAGCATGAGTGGCATGATGTGACAGGCCTTTGCGAAGATGTCTTCGTCCATGGAACGAGTGGCCACCTGCATGGAGCATCAAATGCAGCAGTCAAACGAGTGCATGCTGGCCCTCACCAATGGCTTGCATGCTCTGAATTTCATCTTAAATAGGACTGATGAAACCATGGCCTTGCCTGTTGATCACCCCACTGATGTGCAGCAAAGTGCTCTTCAGCTCATTGCGAGCAGGGAAGTGTGGGTGGGCCATGAGTGGGAAGATGGTGAAAGGGGATATAGAACTGGGGACTCTGCTCAAAGCACTCCCACTTCTCAGCCGTTGTGCACCTCCGCTCAGTCAGTGCCCCACATGCTGCCTTGTGTCACGATGGCCAAGTCTACCCCTGCACAGGTGCTCCAAAACCCAGAGCATCTCAGCAGTCAGAGCAGGGATGTGAGCAGCCTGCCTCTATCTCTGATGAAACCACAGGGGTTGAACCATGTAGGAGTAGTAGAAAAAGGAAGATGAAAATGGGTGTTACACAACATTACATTGTTAAGTTTACATTTAAATTTTGAGCACTTAAAAATTATTTCTTTGCACCAGTTTCCCACCTTGCCCATTTTTGCCTGCAGCCTGCCAAGTGGCCTTCTCAGTTTTGATGAATGGTAAGACAAGACTTAAATCTGAACAATGGGTGTCTGTGAAAGGGATGCTTTGTTGACTGTAGGAGTGCTTTCAGCTGGGAGAGGGGTAGGTGGCATGTGGCTGCCAAATGGGTTCAGTGATGCAACCTATCTAATCATGCCATTATGAGTTCATCCGGGGCATCCTGGGCATCGTTGTATGCTGCTGCTGGTGTCATGACCACATGATGGTCCCCCTCCTCCTTCTGTTCCTAGTCTGAAGGGGAACTGTGCTCTGTGCCTTGCTCCTCCTCTTGCAGCTCCAAACCTCGCTGCTGCCCTTTGTTGTGCAGAGCGCAGCACATGACAAGCATTCTGGAGACCCAGGCTGGTGTGTACTGAAGGGCTTCTCCACATCTGTCCAGGCACCTGAAGCACATCTTCAGCATCCCCGTTGCTTGCTAAATGACACAAGACGTCATCGTCATATGGCTTTGATTGTAGCACTCTTCGGTCTCATTGCTTGGGCACCTCATGGGTATCATCAGCCATATTTTAAGTGATAGCCCTTGATTCCAAGCAGCCAGCCGGTAAGTCACTTCGGAGGTGCGAAGAGATCAGGGAGGGTGGACTGGCACAGGCTGAATGCATCTTGGCAGCTTCCTGAGAATCTTGCACACACTTACATAATTAACTTTTTATGGTTGCAGACGAGCTGCACATTGAGGGAGTGGAAGCCCTAATGGTTCACGAACAGTCCTGGATTGCCATGTGTGTGCAGTTAATGATGCCCTGCACCTGTGGGAAGCCAGCCAGAGCCGAAAACCGAAGCGTCCACCCAATAAGACTGGCTTAATCGGTGGCAAAGTACAAATAATTGCCTGACCTGGCAAACATGGCATCTGTTACCTGTGTAGTACATTTGTCGGCAGTCTACTGTGAAATCTTGAGAATGTCTCTTGCAGATCCCTGGAAGGAGCCTGAGGTAAAGAAGTTTAGGGAGGTGGTTACTTTGATAGTGATCGGTAAAGAGTGTCCACCAGGTCCAGTTGACATCAGGCCTTGTTCCAGCAGGCTATAAATGTCTGTCACGACCTGATGTGATAGCCTGAGCTTCCTGAGGCACTGGCATTCGCACATGTCAAGGATCCTCTGCCTGTATACCCTGTATTGTGGGTATTGCCTCTTGCGAGCTGCACCACCGCTGTCTTCCCCTCTGTCCTGTGGAGCGACCAAATGGTGAGGAGAATGCTGCTGCTGCTCCTGATGCTGCTGCTGGTGTTGTTGCTGCTGCTGCTCATCTTGGTTCTCATCTGAGGTCCAAGCTGAAACAACGTAAACAGCACCCATGCAGATGACACTAAGCTGGGTGGTGGTGTGAGCTGTGAGGAGGACGCTAAGAGGCTGCAGGGTGAGGTGAGTGGGCAAACGCATGGCAGATGCAGTATAATGTGGATAAATCTGAGGTTATCCACTTTGGTGGCAAAAACACGAAGGCAGAATATTATCTGAATGGCGGCAGATTAGGAAAAGGGGAGGTGCAACGAGACCTGGGTGTCATGGTACATCAGTCATTGAAAGTTGGCATGTAGGTACAGCAGGCGGTGAAGAAGACAAATGGTATGTTGGCCTTTATAGCAAGGGGATTTGAGTCTAGGAGCAGGGAGGTCATGCTGCAGTTGTACAGGGCCTTGCTGAGGCCTCACCTGGAATATTGTGTTCAGTTTTGGTCTCCTAATATGAGGAAGGACGTTCTTGCTATTGAGGGAGTGCAGCGAAGGTTCACCAGACTGATTCCCGGAATGGCAGGACTGACAGATGAGGAGAGACTGGATCGACTGGGCCTGTATTCACTGGAGTTTGAAGGATGAGAGGGGATCTCATAGAAACATATAAAATTATGACGGGACTGGACAGGTTAGATGCAGGAAGAATGTTCCCGATGTTGGGGAAGTCCAGAACCAGGAGACATAGTCTAACGATAAGGGGTAAGCCATTTAGGACTGAGATGAGGAGAAACTTCTTCACTCAGAAAGTTGTCAACCTGTGGAATTCTCTACCACAGAAAGTTGTTGATGCCAGTTCATTGGATATATTCAAGAGGGAGTTAGATGTGGCCCTTACGGCTAAAGGGATCAAGGGGTATGGAGAGAAGGCAGAAAGCTGGTACTGAGGTGAATGATCAGCCATGATCTTATTGAATGGTGGTGCAGGCTCGAAGGGCCGAATGGCCTACTCCTGCACCTATTTTCTATGTTTCTATGTTTCTAGATGGAAAATGGAGATCAGAGACACAAACTTACAAAGTAGTGAAAGTGACCTCCAATGTAGTAGAAATCACTTCCAAAGTTATCAAACGCACCTGCAAGCTTGTGACAGCAAACTCTCAGAACAAGTGTAGTGAGCAAAAGCCTTTTACAGCAGGGAAGCAGGTGTGATGTCTCAGTACTAATTGTATTTTTTGTTTGTCATTTGTTCATTCCCCTCAATTGCCGCTGTGTTCTGCCCTTGCTTTCATTGGCGAGGCGCCGGAATCCCGGGAGACCTGTGCACCCACAGTTAAAGTTGAAAACTTTATGATCTTATTGAATGGTGGTGCAGGCTCGAAGGGCCAAATGGCCTACTCCTGCACCTATTTTCTATGTTTCTAAAACCCCTGTTAAAAGCTTTTAACTACCTCTTAACTATCTCCTAATATATCTCCATTGGCAACCCATCTCTCCCGAGGGGGTTTCTCGCACGCAGACGAATGCGCTCTAGTGAAATGCAGAAGTTGCTGGGTTGGAGCCGGCTTCCCACCACGCTGTCAATTTCAGCGCCTTTAACCACCCACCAGGTCACTCTTTGCAGTTAAAATTCCCCTCTCTCAGTCTGATTAAATATTACAATTGTTCAAGGTTTCTGCACCCAGATTTATCTTTCTTTGTCTTTCACTCCAACTGGCAAATTCTTTACTCACTGACATCTGGTCATCACACCCTTGTGGACCAAATTGTATGACCTATTGTGTTCCACAAATACTCAATTGCATACTTCATTTTACTCTATCCTTGTCTGCAAGTGGCTGTCCAGCTGGGTAGCTGTGTGTTCTGCTCTGCAGACAGGACCTCATCAGTTTCCACAGAAGCTTTTAGACAAGCTTCCACAAATGCATGACTTCAGGAAACTTCCAGATTGTCATACAGTATTGATTCTGACTGAACAGCACAAACTGTTCTTCTTGTTCCATAGGGATACATTACCTGCATCGCTAATTTTGGCAGTGACTGCTTCTTTCTCCATTTTGTGCCCTTTCAAATTAAAGTGATTAGGGCTTCAAGTTTGAACTTCACTCCGAGGAAAATCTAGCACCTGGAAGATTCTCGGGGGGGCATTTTGAGCTTACCAACAGAGTGCAAAACCGATGATGCGGGATGGCGCCCATTATAAAAAATCCTGGCCGTAATTTTACGAACCTTGGCGGGTCTGTGGCGGGCGATGTCGGTGACGGGCCCCAACCCCGCTACTGGCTCCATCCCAGCCTCTGAAATGACTTTTCCTCGATTGTTAAGCCCGCCCAGTACGTTTCCTGGCCAATTAGAAGAAGTGGGTCTGTTGACGTCATTTGATGACGCATCATCAGCCGATTTCCTGAAAGTAACCATGTCCAACTTTAATTTGACATTTGTGCTGTCAGTGTTCGACAGCTTTGACATGCTGCAAACACTGACAAGCACTGCACCGAGGCACAGGGCTGCATCCAGGTTCTTCCTTGACTCCCTCCATATGCTAAGAGACCTCCCCAGGAAATCAAAACAGCCTGGTTGCACATTGCAGAGGAGGGCACAAGCAGGGATGTCAACACAGGGAGTACCACATGGTTGCAGTACCACAAACCTTTCAATGATTTCAGTCGATCACGAAACGTTAGTATAAAGCCACACTCAACCTCATCCTGCTGTGCCACTCATCACATCCTCATCACTCTGCCATCCCGACCCTACTCCTATACATCCTTACTCACGCCAATTTACCTTGCACCTCCGGCCATCTTTCTCTATCTACATTATCACTTCTCCATCTCACTACCCACCCCTCACACTCACGCTCAACCAAGTGCAATAATACCAACTAACAACACGCAAGGTTAGGCACTTGCGTGTTTTATGCAATGTTCATGTAAAGTTTCTGTTCATGTGGTGTCAAATATTGAAACCTTTATTTTCAACACTTTGTCTTCTTGCACAGATTTCTGTGCACCTCTGGAAAAAACATAGAAACATAGAAAATAGGTGCAGGAGTAGGCCATTCGGCCCTTCAAGCCTGCACCAGCATTCAATAAGATCATGGCTGATCATTCACCTCAGTACCCCTTTCCTGCTTTCTCTCCATACCCTTGATCCCTTTAGCCATAAGGGCTATATCTAACTCCCTCTTGACTATATCTAACGAACTGGCTTCAACAACTCCCTGCAGAAGAGAATTTCACAGGTTAACAACTCTCTGAGTGAAGAAGGTTCTCCTCATCTCGGTCCTAAATGGCTTACCCCTTGTCCTTACACTGTGACCACTGGTTCTGGACTCCCCCAACATCGGGAGCATTCTTCCTGCATCTAACCTGTCCAGTCCTGTCAGAATTTTATATGTTTCTATGAGATCCCCTCTCATTCTTCTAAACTCCTATGAATACAGGCCCAGTCGATCCAGTCTCTCCTCATATGTCAGTCCTGCCATCCTGGGAATCAGTCTGGTGAACCTTCGCTGCACTCCCTCAATAGCAAGAACATCCTTCCTCATATTAGGAGACCAAAACTGAACACAATATTCCAGGTGAGGCTTCACCAAGGCCCTGTGCAGCTACAGCAAGACTTCCCTGCTCCTATACTCAAATCCCCCAGCTATGAAGTCCAACATGCCATTTGCCTTCTTCACCACCTGCTGCACCTGCATGCCAACCTTCATGTACCATGACACCCAGATCTCGTTGCACCTCCCCTTTTCCTAATCTGCCGACATTCAGATAATATTCTGCCTTCATGATTTTGTCACCAAAGTGGATAATCTCACATTTATCCACATTATACTGCATCTGCTATGCATTTGCTCATTCACCTAACCTGTCCAAGTCACCCTGCAGCCTCTTAGTATCCTCGTCACAGCTCACACCACCACCCAGCTTAGTGTCAGATGCAAATTTGGATATATTACTCTCAATTCCTTCATCTAAATCATTGATGTTTATTGTAAATAACTGGGGTCCCAGCACTGAGCCCTGTGGCACGCCACTAGTCACTGCTTGCCATTCTGAACAGGACCCGTTTATCCCAATTCTCTGCTTCCTGTCTGCCAACCAGTTCTCTATCCATGTCAATACATTACCCCCAATACCATGTGCTTTAATTTTGCACACCAATCTCTTGTGTGGGACTTGTCAAAAGCCTTTTGAAAGTCCAAATACACCACATCCACTGGTTCTCTCTTGTCCACTCTACTAGTTACATCCTCAAAAAATTCTAGAAGATTTATCAAGCATGATTTCCCTTTCATAAATCTATGCTGACTTGGACCGATCTTGTCACTGCTTTCCAAATGCACTGCCATTTCATCTTTAATAATTAATTCCAACATTTTCCCCACTACTGATGTCAGACTAACTGGTTGATATTACCCGTTTTCTCTCTCCCTCCTTTCTTAAAAAGTGGTGCTACATTAGCTACACTCCAGTCCATAGGAACTGATCCAGAGTCGATAGACTGTTGGAAAATGATCACCAATGCATCCACTATTTCTATGGCCACTTCCTTAAGTACTCTGGGATGCAGATCATCAAGCTATGGGGATTTATCAGCCTTCAATCCTATCAATTTCTCTAACACAATTTCCTGACTAATAAGGATTTCCTTCAGTTCCTCCTTCTCGCTAGACCCTCGGTCCCCTAATATATCTGGAACGTTATTTGTGTCTTCCATCATGAAGACAGAACCAAAGTATTTGTTCAATTGGTCTGCCATTTCTTTGTTCCCAATTATAAATTCTGACTGCAAGGGACCTACGTTTATCTTCACTAATCTTTTTCTCTTCACATATCTATAGATGCTTTTGTAGTCAGTTTTTATGTTCCTGGCAAGCTTCCTCTCATACTCTATTTCCCTCTCCTAATTAAACCCTTTGTCCTCTGCTGAATTTTAAATTTCTCCCAGTCCTCAGATTTTCTGCTTTTTCTGGCCAATTTATATGCCTCTTCCTTGGATTTAACATTATCCTTAATTTCCCTTGTTAGCCATGGTTGAGCCACCTTCCCCGTTTTATTTTTACTCCAGACAGGGATGTACAATTGTTGAAGTTCATCCATGTGATCTTTAAATGTTTGCCATTGCCTATGCACCATCAACCCTTTAAGTATCATTTGCCAGTCTATTCTAGACAATTCAAGTCTCATACCATCAACGTTACCTTTCCTTAAGTTCAGGACCCTAGTCTCTGAATTAACTGTGTCACTCTCCATCTTAAGAAGAAATTCTACCATATTATGGTCATTCTTCCCCAAGGGGCCTCACACAATAAGATTGCTAATTAGTCCTTTCTCGTTACACATCACCCAGTCTAGGATGGCCAGCCCTCTAGTTGGTTCCTCAACATACTGGTCCAGAAAACCATTCCTTATACACTTCAGGAAATCCTCCTCCACCGTACTACTACCAGTTTGGTTAGCCTAATCTATATGTAGATTAAAGTCGCCCATGATAACTGCTGTACCTTTATTGCACGCATCCCTAATTTCTTGTTTGATGCTGTCCCCGACCTCACTACTACTGTTTGATAGTCTGTACACAACTCCCACTAGCGTTAGCTGCCCTTTGGTGTTCCACAGCTCTACCCATACAGGAAGTGGCTTTGTGAGTTGTAGTGAATGGTGAGAAGTAGCAGTACCCCCACAATGGCATTGAGTGTGAAAGGATTGGCTTGGGCATTGTAGGGATGCTTTATGGTGTTATTGTGGAGTGGTGTCAACCTGGCACATCATGTGGCAGCCAGGGTGTACAGCATCAATTGGAGTAAGTCTGGCCATCCCTGGCCTTCTGGGCAGCAATGTGGTCGGGTGCTGATGCCCTGTGTCCTGTGCAGCATCAGTTGATTGCGGAGAAGTTTGGTGTTGTTGGTGTTGCTGCTGCGCCTGGTGCTGCTGGTGTGCCTGGTGCTGCTGTTATGTCTGGTGCTGCTGGGGTTGGGGCTGGTCTTGGGGAGAGAGCTTCAAGGACACTCATGCTGATGTAATAGATGGCAGATGAAGTAGAGATGAGAGAAGCGGTCTGTCTTTGGTGGGAAAGGTAATGAGCTCAGACTGGATGGAGAACTTGTATAAAGATTTGCAACATTCTGAATCTGTAGTGGAAATGCAGTTTAGTGAAGCTAGCGGTTAAGGGAAAATTTCTCAATCAGCTAGGAGCTTTGACTTGACATTTGAAGCTGTCAACTCAGCTGATTCAATGGCCACTGACCTCCCTCCTCAGCTTCAGAGATGTGATTTAGGCACAGTGGAAAATTGATGGGCGACCTGTGAAATCCAAAAAGCTTGGAAAAAACTATTGATAAACAAATCACTAATAATTTTAATTGCACCCCCCCCCCCCCCCACTCACCTGCCCCTGCCTATTGGGTCTGCTAAATATCACTGGTGAGGGGTCCTTGCAGCTGTTGAACGAATGTTCAGCTGTGCGAGGTTAACACACCACATTAGCTCCAGCATTGAGGACAAAAATGCCAGTGCTGGCATCAAATCAGCATTGCACGCTGATTGACATCATGATCTGCCTACTCGGCATACTTCTGGAGCATGTTCCCAGTAAGTGATTGGCTGGTGATTGGTAAGTAGTTTTTTCATTTTCTTTTCTTTATCAGTAAGTAACCTTTAGCATTATTGTTGCCAAATTAAGTTCATCTTGGGGTTAAGTCATGGCAGGAGACCTCAGACACGTGTTATGCTCCTCCTATACTATGTGGGAAGTCAGGGACACTTCCAGTGTCCCTGACGACTACAAACGTGGGAAGTGTATCCAGCTGCAGCTCTTGACAGATCACATTGCGGCACTGGAGCTGCGGATGGATTCACTCTGGAGCATGCGCGATGCTGAGGATGTCGTGAGTAGCATGTTTAGTGAGTTGGTCTTACCGCAGGTAAAGGTTACACAGCCAGATAAGGGATGGGTGACCAACAGGAAGAGCAGTGGAAGGAAGGCAGTGCAGGGGTCCCCTGTGGTCATCTCCCTGCAAAACAGATAAACTGCTTTGGGTACTATTGAGGGGGATGACTCATCAGGGGAGGGCAACAGCAGCCAAGTCCATGGTACGTTGGGTGGCTCTGTTGCACAGGAGGGCAGGAAAAAGAGTGGGAGAAATATGGTGACAGGGGATTCAATTGTAAGGGGAATAGATAGACGTATCTGCGGCTCCAGGATGGCATGTTGCCTCCCTGGTGCAAGGATCAAGGATGTCTTGGAGCGGGTGCAGGACATTTTGAAGGGGGAGGGTAAACAACCAGTTGTCGTGGTGCATATAGGTACCAACGAGATAGGTAAAAAACGGGATGAGGTCCAACAAGACGAATTTATGGAGCTAGGAACTAAATTAAAAAGTAGGACCTCAAAAGTAGTAATCTCAGGATTGCTACCAGTACCATGTGCTAGTCAGAGTAGGAATCGCAGAATAGCTCAGATGAATACGTGGCTTGAGGAGTGGTTCAAATTCCAAGGATATTGGTACTGGTTCTGGGGGAGGTGGGACCAGTACAAACTGGACGGTCTGCACCTGGGCAGGACTGGAACCAATGTCCTAGGGGGAGTGTTTGCTAGTGCTGTTGGGGAGGGGTTAAACGAATATAGCAAGAGATGGGAACCTATGCAGAGAAACAGAGGGAAGTAAAATCGGGGCAGAAGCAAAAGATAGAAAGAAGAAAAGTAAAAGTGGAGGGCAGAGAAACCCAAGACAAAAAGCAAAAAGGACCACATTACAGTAAAATCCTAAAGGGGCAAAGGGTGTTAAAAATCCTAGCCTGAAGGCTCTGTGTCTCAATGCGAGGAGTATACGGAATAAGGTGGACAAATTAACTGCACAGATAGCAGTTAACAGATATGATGTAATTAGCATCACGGAGACATGGCCCCAGTGTGACCAAGGGCTGGGAACTCAACATCCAGGGATATTCAACATTTAGGAAGGATAGACAGAAAGGAAAAGGAGGTAGGGTGGCGTTGCTGGTTAAAGAGGAAATTAATGTAATAGTAAGGAAGGACATTAGCTTGAATGATGTGGAATCTGTATGGGTGGGGCTACGGAATACCAAAGGGCAGAAAATGCTAGTGGGAGTTGTGTACAGACCACCAAACAATAGTAATGAGGATGGAGAGAGCATCAAACAAGAAATTAGGGATGCATGCAATAAAGGTGCAGCAGTTATCATGGGCGACTTCAATTTACATATTGACTGGGCTAACCAAACAATGCGGTGGAGAAGGATTTCCTGGAGTGTATTAGGGATGGTTTTCAAGACCAATATGTCGTGGAACCAACTGGAGGGCTGGCCATCCTAGACTGGTTGATGTGTAATGAGAAAGGACTAATTAACAATCTTGTTGTGCGAGGCTCCTTGGGGAAGAGTGACCATAATATGGTAGAATTCTTTATTAAAATGGAGAGTGACACAGTTAACTCAGAGACTAGGGTCCTGAATTTGGGGAAAGGTAACTTTGATGGTATGAGACGTGAATTGGCTCGAATAGACTGGCGAGTGATACTTAAAGAGTTGACGGTGGATAGGCAATGGCAAACATTTAAAGATCACATGGATGAACTTCAACAATTGTACATCCCTATCTGGAGTGAAAATACAATGGGGAAGATGGCTCAACCATGGCTAACAACAGAAATTAAGGATAGTGTTAAATCCAAGGAAGAGGCATATAAATTGGCCAGAAAAAGCAGCAAACCTGAGGACTGGGAGAATTTTGTAATTCAGCAGAGGAGAACAAAGGGTTTAATTAGGAGGGGGAAATAGAGTATGAGAG
Source organism: Pristiophorus japonicus (assembly GCF_044704955.1). Taxonomy (NCBI): domain Eukaryota; kingdom Metazoa; phylum Chordata; class Chondrichthyes; family Pristiophoridae; genus Pristiophorus; species Pristiophorus japonicus. The sequence continues at coordinate 263,125,499 of NC_091978.1, read as the reverse complement.
GAAGCTTGCTGGGAACATAAAAACTGACTGCAAAAGCTTCTATAGATATGTGAAGAGAAAAAGATTAGTGAAAACAAACATAGGTCCCTTGCAGTCAGATTCAGGTGAATTTATAATTCGGAACAAAGAAATGGCGGACCAGTTAAACAAATACTTTGGTTCTATTTTCACGAAGGAAGACAGAAATAACCTTCTGGAAATACTAGGGGACAGTGGGTCGAGTGAAAAGGAGTAACTGAAGGATATCCATAAAAGCAGGAAATTGTGTTCGGGAAATTGATGGGATTGAAGCCCGATAAATCCCCGGGGCTTGATAGTCTGTATCCCAGAGTACTTAAGGAAGTGGCCATAGAAATAGTGGATGCATTGGTGATCATTTTCCAACAGTCTGTCGACTGTGGATCAATTCCTATGGACTGGAGGGTAGCTAATGTAACACCACTGTTTTAAAAAGGAGGGAGAGAGAAAACGGGTAATTATAGACCGGTTAGCCTGACATCAGCAGTGGGGAAAATGTTGGAATCAATTATTAAAGATGAAATAGCAGCGCATTTGGAAAGCATTGACAGGATCGGTCCAAGTCAGCATAGATTTATGAAAGGGAAATCATGCTTGACAAATCTTCTGGAATTTTTTGAGGATGTAACTAGTAGATTGGACAAGGGAGAACCAGTGGATGTGGTGTATTTGGACTTTCAAAAGGTTTTTGACAAGGTCCCACACGAGAAATTGCTGTGCAAAATCAAAGCACATGGTATTGGGGGTAATGTACTGATGTGGATAGAGAACTGGTTGGCAGACAGGAAGCAGAGAGTCAGGATAAACAGGTCCTTTTCAGAATGGCAGGCAGTGACTAGTGGGGTGCCGCAGGGCTCAGTGCTGGGACTCCAGCTCTTTACAATATACACTAATGATTTAGATGAAGGAATTGAGTGTATTATCTCCAAGTTTGCAGATGGCACTAAACTGGGTGGCGGGGTGAGGTGTGAGGAGGATGCTGAAAGGCTGTAGGGTGACTTGGACAGGTTAGGTGAGTGGGCAAATGCATGGCAGATGCAATATAATGTGGGTAAATGTGAGATTATCCACTTTGGGGGCAAAAACACGAAGGCTGAATATTATCTGTATGGCGGCAGATTAGGAAAATGGGAGGTGCAGCGAGACCTGGGTGTCATCGTTCATCAGTCATTGAAAGTTGGCATGCAGGTACAGCAGGCGGTGAAGAAGGCAAATGGTATGTTGGCCTTCATAGCTATGGGATTTGAGTATAGGAGCAGAGATGTCTTACTGCAGTTGTACAGGGCCTAGGTGAAGCCTCACCTGGAATATTATGTTCAGTTATGGTCTCCTAATGTGAGGAAGGACGTTCTTGCTATTGAGGGAGTGCAGCGAAGGTTCACCATACTGATTCCCGGGATGGCGCCTTACATATGAGGAGTGACTGGATCAACTGGGCCTTTATACACTGGAGTTTGGAAGGAAGAGAGGGGATCTCATAGAAACTCATAAGATTCTGACGGGACTGGACAGGTTAGATGCGGGAAGAATGTTCCTGATGATGGGGAAGTCCAGAATTAGGGGACACAGTCTTAGGATAAGGGGTAAGCCATTTTGGACTGAGATGAGGCGAAACCTCTTCACTCATAGCGTTGTTAACCTGTGGAATTCTCTGCCGCAGAGAGTTGCTGATGCCAGTTCATTGGATATATTCAAGAGGGAGTTAGATATGGCCCTTACGTCTAAAGGGATCAAGGGGTATGGAGAGAAGGCAGGAAAGGCGTACTGAGGGCAATGATCAGCCATGATCTTATTGAATGGTGCTGCAGGCTCGAGGGGCTGAATGGCCTACTCCTGCACCTATTTTCTATGTTTCTATGTTAGAACTCTGCCACCTCTTGCAACCAGACTTGCAGCCTCACACCAGGGCAAGAGCAGCGCTGTGAGTGGCTGTGAAGATGACCGTGACCCTGAATTTCTTTGTGTCCGGATCCTGCCAGGCTGGAGCAGGCCTCATCTGTATCATCTCCCACTTCGCCGTCCGCTGCTGCATAAGAGAAGTGACAGAGACTCCTTATGCCAAGAGGGGACTTCTTTGTCTTCTTTCTGACCAGTGGGAAGCAGGCAGAGCGTGCATGAGGCTTTTCCAAGATAGTGGACTTCCCCATGATCAGTGCACCATCGACTGCACACATGTGGCTTTGCCGGCCTCGCATCTAAATGCTGAGGTGTACCGCAACTGGAAAGGTTATCACTCACTGAATTTGCAGTTGGTTTGTGACCATGATCGGCACATCATAATGGTGAATGCCCGGTGTCCTGGCAGCTTTTATTCTGTGTCAGTCTGCTGTTCCCTCAGTCTTTGAGCCACCACATTAAACAAGAAGGTGGCTACTGGGCGGCAAGAGCTATCCGCTGACCACTTGGCTCATGACTCTGCTCCGTGACCCAACCACACGTGAGCAACCTATGTGCATTGAGAGTCATGCTGCCACACTGAATCTGATAGCGCAGACTACAGGTGTCCTTAAACAACATTTCCGCTGCCTGGAGTGCTCTGGATGAGCCCTGTAGTACTACATAAGAACATAAGAACATAAGAATTAGGAACAGGAGTAGGCCATCTAGCCCCTCGAGCCTGCTCCGCCATTCAACAAGATCATGGCTGATCTGGCCGTGGACTCAGCTCCACTTACCCGCCCGCTCCTCATAACCTTTAATTCCCTTATTGGTTAAAAATTTATCTATTTGTGATTTGAACACATTCAATGATCTAGCCTCAACTGCTTCGCTGGGCAGAGAATTCCACAGATTCACAACCCTCTGGGAGAAGAAATTCCTTCTCAACTCGGTTTTAAATTGGCTCCCCCGTATTTTGAGGCTGTGCCCCCTAGTTCTTGTCTCCCCGACCAGTGGAAACAACCTCTCTGCCTCTATCTTGTCTAACCCTTTCATTATTTTAAATGTTTCTATAAGATCACCCCTCATCCTTCTGAACTCCAACGAGTAAAGCCCAGTCTACTCAATCTATCATCATAAGGTAACCCCCTCATCTCCGGAATCAGCCTAGTGAATCGTCTCTGTACCCCCTCCAAAGCTAGTATATCCTTCCTTAAGTAAGGTGACCAAAACTGCACGCAGTACTCCAGGTGCGGCCTCACCAATACCCTGTACAGTTGCAGCAGGACCTCCCTGCTTTTGTACTCCATCCCTCTCGCAATGAAGGCCAACATTCCATTCGCCTTCCTGATTACCTGCTGCACCTGCAAACTAACTTTTTGAGATTCATGCAGAAGGACCCCCAGATCCCTCTGCATCACAGCATGTTGTAATTTCTCCCCATTCAAATAATATTCCCTTTTACTGTTTTTTTTTCCAAAGTGGATGACCTCACATATTCCGACATTGTATTCCATCTGCCAAACCTTAGCCCATTCGCTTAACCTATCTAAATCTCTTTGCAGCCTCACCAGAATGAGTCGCAATATTCATTATGGTCTGCTGAATGCTCCACAACATAGAAACATGGAAATTTACAGCGCAGAAGGAGGCCATTTTGGCGCATCGTCTCCACGCCGGCCGACAAAGAGCTGCACGGCCCTCAATCAGCAGTCCTTAAGGCTACATATAAACCCATGACCAATGAACAATGGCGGAAAGGCAAAGAGCACCCAGCCCAACCAGTCCATCTCACACAACTTCGACAACCCTTGTACTGAAACATTCTGCACTCCATCCTAACCGGAGCCATGTGATCTTCTGGAAGAGGCAAAAACCAGATAAAAACCCGGGCCAATTTAGGGAGAAAAAAATCTGGGAAAATTCCTCTCCGACCCATCCAGGCGATCAAAACTATCCAGTCTAATACAAATTACCAGCTTTAAGTCCATAACCCTGCAGGTCTTAAAAGTGGTGGGGGTTTCTGCATTCACCAATCTTCCAGTCAGTGAGTTCCAGATCCCCATGATCCTCTGCGTAAAAAAGCTCCCTCTCAAACCCCTCTAAACCTTCCACCAACCACCTTAAAACTATGCCCCCTTGTAATAGACCCCTCCACCAATGGAAATATTACTATCCACTATGTCCAGGTCCCTCAATATTTTGTACACCTCAATGAGGTCTCCTCTCAACCTCCTCTGTTCCAATGAGAACAAACCCAGCCTATCCAATCTGTCCTCATAACTAAGATTCTCCATTCCAGGCAGCATCTTGGTAAATCTCCTCTGCACCCTCTCTAGTGCAATCACGTCCTTCCTATAATACGGCGACCAGAACTGTATGCAGTACTCCAGCTGTGGCCTAACCAAAGTATTGTACAATTTAAGCATAACCTCCCTGCCATATTCTATGCCTCGGTCAATAAAGGCAAGCATTCCATATGCCTTCTTAACCACCTTATCCACCTGGCCTGCTACTTTCAGGGATCTATGGACAAACACTCCAAGGTCCCTTTGTTCATCTACATATTAAGTGGCCTACCACTTAATGTGTATATCCTTTCCTTATAAGCCTTCCCAAATTGCATCACCTCACACTTCTCTGAATTAAATTCCATTTGCCACTGCTCTGCCCACCTGACCAGTAGATTGATATCCTCCTGCAGCCCATGACTTTCCTCTTCATTATCAACCACACAGCCAATTTTAGTATCGTCTGCAAACTTCTTAATCATACTCCCTATATTCAAATCTAAACCATTGATATGTACCACAAAAAGCAAGGGACCCTGTACTGAGACCAGCGGAACCCCACTGGAAACATCCTACCAGTCACAAAAACATCCATCAACCATTACCCTTTGCTTCCTACCTCCAAGCCAATTTTGGATCCAACTTGCTACTTTGCCCTGGATCTCATGGGCTTTAACCTTCGTGACCGGTCTACCATGTGGGACCTTATCAAAAGCTTTGCTAAAATCCATATATACTGCATTGTTTGCACTACCCTCATCGACCCTCTTGGTTACCTCCTCAAAAAATTCAATCAGGTTGTCAAACACGATCTTCCCTTAACAAATCCGTGCTGACTGTCCCTAATTAATCCTTGCCTATCCAATTGCAGATTTATCCTGTCTTTCAGGATTTTTTCCAATAATTTTCCCACCACTGAGGTTAGGCAGACAGGCCTGTAATGACTCGGCCTATTTCTTTCTCCCTTCTTAAACAAGGATACTACATTAGCAGTCCTCCACTCCTCCGGCACCATGCCCAAATCCAAAGAGGACTGGAAAATGATGGTCAAGGCCTTTGCTATTTCCTCTTTTACTTTGCTCAACAGCCTGTGATGCATTTCATCCGGGCCTGGGGACTTATTTACTTTCAAAGCTACTAAACCCCTTAATAATTCCTCTCTCACTATGTTTATTTCATCCAGAATATCACACTCCTCCTCGATAGCAGAATCTGCATTACCCCTTTCCTTTGTGAAAACAGGAATTTTTCATGCTCTCTCTTAGCATTCCTAATATCCTTTGTAATTTTGCCTCTTAATTTTCTATATTCCTTTAAAGATTCTATAGTATTTAGCCGTTAGTATATGACATAAGCGTCCTTTTTTTTCTTTATCCTCCCCTGTAAGTCTCTAGACATCCAGGGGGCTCCAGACTTATTATTCCCAATTTTTTTCTTTAAGGGCACATGTTTTGTCTGAGCCTTCCGGATCTCCTCCTTGAATGCCTTCCACTGTTCCGACACTAATTTACCCAAAAGTAGCTGTTTCCAGTCCACTGTGGCCAAAATCACTCCTTAATTTAGCAAAATTAGCTTTTCCCCAATTTGAAACTTTTATTCCAGGCCTATCCTTGTCCTTATCCATAACCATTTTGAATCTGACTGAATTATGGTCACTGCCACCCAAGTGCTCTCCCACTAATACCCCTTCAACCTACCGAGTTTCATTCCCCAAAACTAAATCCAAAACCGCCGCCTCTGGTGTTGGGCTTGCTACATAATGACTAAAAAAGTTATCTTGAATGCAATTCTATACCTCTATACTCTTCACACTATATTTGTCCCAATCAATATTTGGATAGTTAAAATCACCTACTATTATTATCCTATGGTTTTTGGACTTCACAGCAATTGCCCTACATATTTGCTCCTCTATCTACCTCCCACTATTTGGGTGTCTAAAATACATGCTCAGCAGTGTAATTGCCCCTTTTTTATTTTTCAATTCGACCCATATGGCCTCATTTAATGATCTCTCTAACATATCATCCCTCCTCACCGCTGTAATCGTTTCTTTAATCAGTACCGCAACCCCGCCCCCCTTTTTACCCCCCTCTCTATCTTGTCTATAAATCCTGTAGCCAGGAATATTGATCTGCCAAACCTGCCCCTCTTTCAGCCATATTTCTGTAATAGCTATAATGTCATACTCCCAAGTGTCTACCTGTGCTCTTCGCTCATCCGCCTTATTCGCTATATTCATTGCATTAAATTATATACCATTTAGCACAGGAAGACCTTCTTGCTTACTACTTACTAAACCTTGTCTCCTCTGTCTTACAGATTCACTTTCTAGATTCTTGCTATCCAAGTTCTGTTTAACTTCCTTCCCTTTTGAATTTGTTCTCAGGTTCCCATCCCCCTGCCAAGCTAATTTAAACTCTCCCCAACAGCACTAGCAAAACTCCCCATGAGGATATTGGTCCCGGCACTGTTGAGATGCAACCTGTCCGGTTTGTACAGGTCCCATCTCCCCCAGAAGCGGTCCCAATGCCTCAAGAATTTAAAGCCCTCCCTACAACACCAACTCTCCAGCCATGTGTTCATCCTCTCTATCCTTCTATTGTACTTATTAACACGTGGCACCAGTAGTAACCCAGAGATGACTACTTTTGCGGTCCTACCCTTTAATTTTCTTCCTAGCTCCCTGAATTCTGCCTGTAGGACCTCATCCCTCTTTTTACCTATGCCGTTGGTCCAATATGGACCACAATCTCGAGCTGTTTACCCCCCCCCCCACCCCCCCACCCACCAGAATGCCCTGCATCCGCTCTGTGATATCCTTGATCCTGGCACCAGAGAGGCACCAAACCATTCAGGAGTCATGTCAATGGCTGCAGAAATGCCTGTCTGTTCCCCTAACTTTAGAATCCCCTAAAAGCCAGAGCTTTTATATTCTTTGTCCCTCCCCCCCTGTGCAGCTGAGCCACCTGTGGTGCCTTGGAATTGGCTCTGGCTGCACTCCCCAGAGGCACCATCGCCCTTAACGATACTCAAAAGTGAATATCGGTTTGAAAGCGAGATGGACTCACGGGGGGACTCCTGCACTACCTGCCTAGCATTCTTACTTCGTCTGGTGGTCACTCACTTCCCCTCTGCGTGCAAGCCTTTAAGTGGCGGGTGACCACCTCCTGAAACGTGCTATCCACGTAGCTCTCAGCCTCACGGATGCACCGTATTGACTCCAGCTGCCGCTCTAGCTCCGAAACGCAGAGCTTGAGTAGTTGAAGCTGGAGACACCTTCTGCACACATGGTTGTCTAGGCTGTGCGAAGCGTCCAGGACTTCCCACATGCCACAGGATGTGCACTCCACGGGACTGAGCTGCCCTGCCATCCCTCTAGTTAGACTTATCTAGTTTAAAATCTAATTTAAAGAGAGATAGTTACCAACTCACCTCACCAACCTCTGTGGCCTCCCGAACTCACCGATCTCTGTGGCCTCCCAAACTCACCCACCTTTGTGGCTTCCCGAACTCTCGGAATCCTGACCTCCTGAACTCGCGACCTCTGTGGCCTCCCGACCTCTCGGCCTCTGAACTCCCGACCTTTGTGGCCTCCCCATCATCATGAGGGCACAATCTTTGCTACCAGTAATACAGTGACCAGCTGAGGAGGAGGAGGAGGAAGAAGCAGAAAGGAGGAGGCAACCCAGACAACCTCTTCCTGCCCTGGCTCTCCGTGATCGACTCATCTGACTGCAGTTCAAAAGAACGTAACCCCAGTTCCACATTCAACAATAGTCCCACACCTTACTTTGCTATTGTTACTGGCCATCGCAACATCTTCTTGGTCACAATGCTGAAATAAAAGCCACCACAAAAGAAACATTCCAGTGCAATTTTATCTATCAATCCATATTATATAACAACTTGAACTAATCACCCTTGTGCACTGCTTTAGTGCCTGTCTTCAATTTGCCTTTGTCTGTCGTAGTGCTCCTATGAAGTGCTACCCCAGTGGCAGCAGGATAGCTGGTGGAAGGCTGCTGACTTTCAGTGGGGGAGACTGCAGATGGCCTTGCAGGTTGACCTTGAGGCACTCTGGGTCTAGAAGGCCCGGCTGTAGACTGCACCACCTTAGATGGGCAGCAGCAATCTGGGCTGGTTGGCTGACAGGCAACAGCAAGGGCACTGGCAGAGTGGTAGGGGTAGGAGGGCGAATGCTGTCATCTTGAGCGAGGATAGCAGGTTCGTGCTCCACTGAGCCACTGCCACACCCCTGGGGCGGTGCCTCAGCATTCCATTGGAGGACAGATTGCTGGATTGCTGTGACACCCTGCAAGTCCCTTTCCACACTCATAAACCCAGCCACGACGGCAGCAGTGTGAGCTTATGTGATAGCAAGCTGAACCTGCATGAGAGCAGTCTGAGCTTGCATGACAGAAGTTTGAGCTTCCACTGCAGCATTCAGACGTAGGCTGGCATGTGCATGTGCTGTAATGGAAGCTGAGACATGATAGTTGAGTTCACAAGTCCTCTAATGGAGCTGCCTACGCCTTCCATGCTGGAAATCATGGGCACAAGCTCTGCGCAAAGCCCTGTGCAAGGTTGGTGCCGGATCGCTCCATGCTCCTTGACATTGCACTCAGGCTTTCTGGCAGGCCTGCCAATGCACCAAGCATTTTGTTGTGCCGACCCATCAGCTTTCTTCTGTAGGCCGCCCCATCAAAGAAATCATCTGAGTCCTGTGCAGCAGAGATCATGTGTGACCTCGCCTTCCAGGGAACTGGCACCTGCACTGCCCATTCCACCTGTGCTGGCTGCAGTCCACTTGCATCTAGTAACTCACCATGTGCAGATCCCACATCTATGCTACCCCTCTATACTCCGTGCAGTGCAAGCATCTGAGCTAGTGGCTGCGAGTATCAGATCAAGTGTTTCTTTTTCTTCATCACTCTCCTCTCCCTTTACTTCTTGAACCACTCGCTGGGCAGGTTAGCTTTCTTGGGTCTCTGAAATGAGAAAGGCACAAGGGTAGGGTTGTGATGAGGGGATGGGGTAAAGCAAGAGGTGCATGTTTTCAGCATGTGCAGCTTGTAAATCAGAAGAGATTGTGTGATGAGTGGAAGTGGGATGTGAGGAGGATAATATATGAGGATACCAGCATCTTGTATTCTTTCAGCCCCACCGCTGGCCATGGGCTCAGCCATGCACCTCCCAAGAATGGCCAACACCGTCTCCGTGAGGGTGAGGCGATGCAGGTGAGCCTGTCCCCCGCTGGTTAGGTTCTGCTGGCGTTGGTTATGCCTCACTTTTTCCTGCAAGCGAAAGTGAAATGTATCATGGAGTCTGGTACACAGTGTTGGGTGATGTGCCTGTTATAGTTGAATAGCTGCCACTATGTGCAAGCTGTAAATTTTGAGGGTGAGGCTTGCAGCTATGGCAAATGTATAAGGGTGAGCTGAAGCTATGAATGCGAGATATGAGTCATTTTTGGTAGAGATTGTTGGTAGGTGTTTGATGGGGGTGCGGTGCATTGAGCAGTGTTTGAGGTTCATGGTGGAGATGGTGGGATATGGCATTTGACGATGAATTCACTGACCTTGACTACTCATGTGAGGTCATTACACTTCTTCCTGCACTGCATCCATGTCAATCTCCTCCCACTGCACTTTACATTGTTGCTTGGAGGGCCTCCTGCCCCCCTGGTGGAACGAGGACCTCTCTCCTCCTATCCAGTGCAGCATTGGAGAACCTTGGTGCATGCTCTCTCCCCTGTTGCGCACTCATTAATTGCTCTTTTCCAATGTCTTCCTTAGTCAATTCAATGATCTGCTTCAGACAGAATACACCTCCCCATTAAGAGGTGCAGGCTGCTTTTAATTAGTGCATGCTGGCTATAATTGGAGCTTGCCTTGCACGAGCTTGGGCCCCTTGCTGAGCATTCAGCCAATCAGCAGCATGTTCAGTGCTGGGCTGGATGCCACAATCATGGAAATGAACAGGCAACACAAAGTTCGCGTGCTGCCTGCAGTCCCCCGAACGGGCAACGATCTGCACGTCCGTTTTCGGGGGGAGGGGCGCAAACCAATTTCTAGGCCTTGATTCTCTGAATGAAATGCTCAGCAAAGCAGAGATTTTATCAGGCAGAAAAGCAATGAGGGTCGACTCCTTAAGATTTTTATTTCAGTGGCATGGGCTGATGGGGACGTGCACTGATAAAGATAATGGGGAGAAAATTGCGGTCGGAGGCTTCCCTCGGATGAACTCCTTGGACCCGAAATTTTTTAACGAAAATAACTGGTGGTCATGGAGGCACCTTCGATTCTGGTCTGAGGCCTTCATTCGATGTGCAGCATATGGGGAGATGACTTCCCTGCACATCATCATCATCATCATCATCATAGGCAGTCCCTTGGAATCGAGGAAGACTTGCTTCCACTCTTAACATGAGTTCTTAGGTGGCTGTACAGTCCAATACGAGAGCCACAGCCTCTGTCACAGGTGGGACAGATAGTCGTTGAGGGAAGTGGTTGGTGGGACTGGATTGCCGCACGCTCTTTCCACCTCCTGCGCTTGGTTTCTGCATGCTCTCGGCGATTTGACTGAGGTGCTGCTCAGTGCCCTCCTGGATGCACTTCCTCCACTTTGGGCGGTCTTTGGCCAGGGACTCTCAGGTGTCAGTGAGGATGTTGCACTTTGTCAGGGAGGCTTTGAGGGTGTTCTTGTAACGTTTCCGCTGCCCACCTTTGGCTCGTTTGCCATGAAGGAGTTCCGAGTAGAGCGCTTGCTTTGGGAGTCTCGTGTCTGGTATGCGGACTATTTGGCTTGCCCAGCGGAGCTGATCAAGTGTGGCATACAGAAATGCTGGAGTCACGTGGGTCTGGACCACAAATCACCAGGTAGTATTCTCATTAATAAAAATTGGATCACTGTTTTTAGGGACTCCCATTACTATCCATGAGGAAACCCCCCCTAAAACAAGAAACACAGCATAATAAATTAAAAAAACACCTCATACATTTAAAATTAATTGAAATTAAATGCAATTAAATGTTTTAGAAAAATATATATTTTTTGGAATTTTTTTAATGTGTTTTGATAGGGCTAAAAATAAACTTACCTTAATGGACAAGGTTTTTAACAAAAAAATGAATGATTAAATTTAATTTTTATATGTTTTAAAACTCTTGCTATGTGCCTGCTTTTACCAGGCATAAAAGTTTGAAGGACATTCGCTGGGCATGAGTTGGGCAAATAGCCAAATCTCTGCTGTGCGGATGTCCTTCTCCCGGGGATGTGTAGAATCTCTCTAAAGAAATTTTGACGGATCGGAAAAGCCGGTTTTTGGTGCATGCACATCTCGCCCCAAAAACCAGCTTTTCTGAGGTCTCGCCAGGTGGGTGCACACTTCGTACGGACCTGGCGAGACCAGAATTTTCACCCCATTGAAAGCCTGGTTGTTTTTTTGTCTCTCTCACTTCAGAGCCTCTGCATAGTCTTTCATTCCAACATTCTGCTTTGTGCCCTGAAGTGTTTTTTTAGTAATTTGTAGATGAATGAATCTGGATGACATATATTCTCTTTGCTAAACTACACTGGCTTATTGTACTCAGTAAATCAACTTCGAGAGTCTTGTTCTTATCTTCATATCACTCCATGGACTCCACCTTATTTGAGCAATATTCTCCAGCTGTACATACCTCCATTACATTCCATTGACACTGGATTACTCCTTGTTTCTGCACTCACTGCCCCAGTGCAGGCAGCATCTTCAGTCACTACATCCCTCCTTTCTGCAATTCTCTCCCCAAATTATGTTGTCTTGCTACCTCCCTCCATGCTTTTAAAACCCTGCCAAAAACCATGCTCTCTTATCATGCCTTTAGTAACCATGGGCTAGAACTCCACTTTTTGTGCATGCTTAACACCCACTTAACACCCATTTTACCGCTGAAATGACGTATGACGCCCATATATCACCCATTTTGGCACAAAATGGAAACTGACGGACATTTTTAGGAAACTTATCACCGAGCGTTACTTTCCCCATGGGCTTAACTCCAGGAAAAAATATTACCGCCCGCCCACTTTTTTGGGGCGGAATCAGCAGAATCGGCGAAATCAACGCCCATAATATCGCCCAGCGTTACTTTCCACACAGAATTAACGCAGAGATTCAATAATACCGCCCGCCCACTTTTTTTTGTTGTAACGAGCACATCTGGCGAAACTAACGCGCAGGAGATCGTCCACCGTCATTTTCACCACCTCGCACACATATCGCCCACAATATCACTCACCCAAAAAACTGCCCACAATAAGTGGAACTGTTGTGAATGAACGCCAGCGGTGTGGCTGGCATTTTTTAAAATCGCACTCTTATGTGAGGAGCTGATACCTGAACGATTTGCCTGAAAGAGCGTTGATGTGAGTGACAACGCTGACACACTGCTGTGTGCGTGCAGCTCAGACATCAATGGTGCCCATCATCTTGGTGCCAGTTAAAGTTTACATTGATTGATGTTAAGTTGTATTTAACCCTTTCATGTTAAGGAATCACCAGTGTGCTATCTGAGACAATGCGCAACAAGGTTATGTTCAATAACAAACATTTTACACCAACATTGGTCTGAAATCATAAGTATCACAGCCAATAACACCCCTCTTTTTCCATCATTGACATCAATCAAATGTTCAACATGTCCAGCAACACAGAATAAAAAGGTAAAGCAGGAGGGTGGTCCCCAGCCCCCATACATTACAACAAATTGCATACACCCAGATGGAGATATAACACAGCCATCACCTACGGACATGCACTTCACTTTCCTTCCCCCCTCCCCTTCTTCTCCCCACCTCTACTCCTTCCCCTCCACGGTGCTCCCGCCAAGGAGCTCCTCATGCGGTGCCTCATTGGGGGGTATGAAAGCAGATGGCAGCTGCGGTGGTTGCACGGGTACGGGAGCAGGGGGTGCCGAGGGTGCAACATTCTCTGATGCAGAAGCAGGATCTTGGTCCTTGCTCTCATCTGTCATTCACAGTGGTGATGCAGAACCTAGGGGTGGAGTGCCATGCTCGGGGACCACTGGGAGGCCAGTGGCAGCAGTGTTCCTGGCTATCGCATCCAGGGCCTCCGTCATGCGCGGTATGTACTCGGTCGTGGTGGCCAGCTGTCGGGATATGCCCCCCAATGCCACGATGAGCTGTCACCAATGTCTACAGTCCTCCTGGACAACTGTACCATCTCTCCACTGTCATGTGGCGCTCGTGGAACAGACCTGCTGCATCGATGAGACCTCTGCAGGGTCGGCGCCGTCCTGGGGACAAATGGGGTGCCCTGTGGCGAAGTGCGGGGGCCGGTACCTCCAGAGTGGAGCCAGAAATGACTGGAGGACCACTAGATGGCCTTGGAGTGGAAAGGCTTCTAGAGCGTGGCGATGCAGGTTCCTCGAAGTTGGTGCTCTCATCCGTGGAGAACAGACCCAGCGGATTGACGGAGCATCGGAGCTCCTCAGCACCAGATGTAGGATCATCCAGAGAGTCAGGCCCCATGCCCCCACCTTCTGGGGTCTGTGGTCTTGCCTTGGGACATGCTGCTGGCTGAGCTGCAAAGCACAAATTAGATTAGTAGAGGAGAAGGGGGTGCTAGGGTCACAAGTTGAGTCCAGCGCTACATACAGCATATGCACGACAAAAGCACCACCGCTATCAAAATCTTCACAGACATCACATTTCGTGACCATCAACACATTGCATTCCAATGATTTTCATCAGGCCATCATTATTTCTATGACAATTTTAGAACTCATCTATCATATATGATTGTTCAGATATGAGCGGGTGTGGCATCTATTGACTTTACATCACGCAATGGTGTAAGCTTTACTCACGTGGCATCACTTCAGGGTCTGGAGATGCGTCCGTGGCTGTCCGGGGGTGCTTCCCCATGAATGCAAGCACTCGCTCCTCCATCTCAGTGATGTCACTGGTGACTGGTGGTCCCCCAGCCGTTCGCCTCTGCACGGACCTCATCGTCGATAGCTTCTTCTGTAAAAGGTGACAGGACAACATGGAATGAGATCATTGCATGATATCATTGTTAGGCACTGTCACAGAGACGGATACAACACATAACCGACAGATGTAATCATGATTATTATGAAAATTATCAATCTTTACCTAAAGATGTACATTGTGACCGCTGGCTTAGAGTAAAACATTCCTGGTAAAAGTGAAAGACCTCACATCTGATGATAGTCACTCATGACTGTTACAAATCAAATTATATAAATATATAAGTACATGTAAATCAATGTAATACTTACTCTTGTGGATTTCACAAGGTCATTCCATCGTTCGCGGCATTGGTTGCCCTCACGACCCTCGTTGGTCGCCGACGAGACAATCTCAGCTACCTCGGTCCATATCCTCTGGTATGCTTTTGGGGTGAGCTTCCCATGCGCTTCCTGGTCAAATCACCCCAGAGTGACTCAACCTCCTGCAAGAAGGAGGCATTTGCCTCATCCGCGAACCTCCTGGCTCTATTGCGCCCTCCAATGTGCTCCTCTCCCACTTCACTGCTCTCTCCAGCGTCAGTCTCCACAGCGTACTGTGATGCCTCCTCCTCTCTCTCCATTCTAAGCCAAATTCGGGCAAATATGTGGCTGGTAACAGCTACTTTTTGTTTGCCTCCTTGCTGTGAAGCTCTAAAGTCTCCCTCTTTCCTCCCAAAGCAGCCACACCACACCCAGACACGCCTTCAGTCTCTCTGAGCTCCCTCTCTCTGTGTCTCCTCTTCTGCGCATGTCATGATGACCCTTGACCTCCTGAATCGCGGAAATCAAGTGTTGCCATGTCGTTTCTAAGGACGGCGACACTTTACGGCAGAAGGTCAAAAAAATTTTACGCTACCGCCCATTTTATATCGCTCGCGGTAGCGCCCATTTTCAAAAATGGAGACTCAGTGATTTGAGAATGGGTGAGAAGCCGGCAATCTGAAAATCCTTTTTTAATGCCCAGAAATATCACCCATTTTTGGGCGATAACCACAAAAGTGGCGGTTCTAGCCCCATGTCCTAAATTGATTATCATGATTTCCTACTTGGTGTCCATCTTTTCTGAATAGCTACGCATTCTTTTATGAGAAGTACTATATAACTGCAAGTTGTTCTAATAGTTGCAGTAATTGTTATCACAACCCATTTCACTTAGGATACATCAGGTTCCATTCTTGAGTCTAGTTGAGGTCATCCACAGCATCTCCTGGATCAGTATTGCTATCTCATTCATCAGATTACCAGTGAAGGTCACACTAAAGTACTATTTTGCTGATGCCCACTTGACAAGGCAGGGTGGCAAACCTCAGTTTCACTTTTAGTCATTGCTGCCTTTGATTGCCAGGATAACCACTGTTACTATATAAAAAAGAAAGAACTGCATTTATATAGCACCTTTCACGATCACTGGCTGTCTCAAAGCACTTTACAGCCAGTGGAGTACTTTTGGAGTACTGTTGTTGTCATGTATTCAACTGTCATTGTAATCCATGTATAAGCTGACCTAAGTTGTACACTGTGAGAACACTGACCACTAGGTGCTGAACTTGTGGGAGACACTCCCAACCTGGACTTTCAGGTATAAAAGGGGAAGCTCCAGCCATCTTCTCCACTTCAGTGTTGGCTAATAAAGGTAACTGGTCACAGAGTGACCTTCTCTCTAGTATGGGCCTCGTGTGCATTTGTACTGTATAGTAAGGACATATTATTGGCGACGAGGATGGGATTTAAACCATGTGAGCATGGCCACTAGCAACACAGAAGAGAGGTACTGTGTTGGTGATGATTGGGACGATTTTATTGAGAGACTACAGCAAAGTTTCGTCACTAAAGAATGGCTGGGACAGGATTCGGCCGACAAACGCAGGGTTCATCTCCTGATGGTTTGTGGATCCAGGACATACTTCCTGATGAAGGAACCTCTAGCGCCAGAGAAGCCGGCAGACAAGACTTTTGAAGAGCTCAGTAAGTTGATCGGGGAACACTTTAAACCGGCGAGCAGCATGCACATGGCGAGACACCGGTTTTACACGCACCGGGGGCGAGAAGGGCAAAGCGTTCCAGGCTTCGTGGCAAACCTCCGGCAATTGGCGAACCTATGTAAGTTCCCAGATGCATGCAGAGCGGAGATGCTGTGAGACTTTTTTATTGAGGGCATCCAGCATGCTGGGGTTTTCAGGAAACTGATTGAGACCAAAGATTTGACCCTGGAAACAGCGGCTTTGATGGCCCAGACAGTTATCTCAGGGGAGGAAGAGACCAGAATGATGTTTGACAAAAATCTTGGTTTAAATGCAGCAAATGGACAGGGAGTCAACATTGTTAACGCGGCACACAGTTCTCCAGGCAGACAGGGGCAATCAGACATGCCCGAGCATGCAGTCAAACCCAAAGGGGGAATTCAACAGAGACAATGATTAGCTGAACGGCGATTCATGCCATCGCAAGGGACAATGCGGCCTATAATGGGGCCATCAACACCTGTCAATGGTGCATCTAAGGACAGTTACAGAGACAGTCAGAGACGATCGACTGGTAATTGACCTTTTGTTTCCAACAACGACTCATGTTGGAGGTGTGGAGGTAAACATACAGCCAGAGCTCGCAAGTATCAGCAATATACCTGCAGAAACTGCAACGTCAGCTGTCACTTGGCGCGTATGTGCAGGAAGCCTGCAGCCAGGTTGATGTATGAGGAGGACGGGCCCGATGTAAGCCCTATGAGGCCAAACAGACACTAGGGAAAATCGCTGGAAGCTGAAGTTCAGTGAGTTCATCAAAGCCGCCGTTTCCAGGGTTAAATCTTTGGTCTCAATCAGTTTCCTGAAAACCCCAGCGTGCCCGATGCCCTCAATAAAAAAGTCTCGCAGCATCTCCGCTCTACATGCATCTGGGAACTTACATAGACTCGCCAATCGCCGGAGGTTTGCCACGAAGTCTGGAACGCTTTGCCCTTCTCGCCGCCGGTGCGTGTAAAACCGGTGTCTCACCATGTGCATGCTGCTTGCCGGTTTAAAGTGTTCCCCGATCAACTTACTGAGCTCTTCAAAAGTCTTGTCTGCCAGCTTCTCTGGCGCTAGAAGTTCTTTCATATACAGTTCATACACCAGCACGCCACCGATAATGATGAAAGTGCTCCTCAATGGCATCCAAGTATCAATGGAGTTAGACACGGGGGCCAGCCAGTCCCTGATGAGTATCAAATAGTTCGACAAGTTGTGGGTGTCCAAGGCTCGGAGGCCAAAATTATTGCCGATTGACGCACAGCTATGGACATAGACAAAGGAGATCATTCCGGTGCTAGGCAGCGCCACGGTATTCGTGACCCACAAAGATTCGGAGAACAGGTTGCCACTCTGGATTGTCCCGTGGGACGGTTCCGCACTGCTGGGGAGGAGTTGACTTGCTGTCATGAACTGGAAATGGGGCGATGTCAATGCAATTTCTTCTGTGGAGCGAATATCATGCTCACAGGTCCTGGCCAAATTTGACTCACTATTTCAACCCGGCATTGGCACTTTCATGGGGATTCACATAAACCTGGACGCCAGGCCAGTACACCACAAGGCCAGAGCGGTGCCGTACGTGATGCGGGAAAAGATAGAAGGCGAATTGGATCACCTGCTGAGGGGAGGCATCATCTCGCCAGTCGAATTCAGTGACTGGGCGAGCCCGATTGTGCCGGTGCTCAAGACGGATGGGTCGGTCAGGATATGTGGTGATTACAAGGCCATCAATCGCGTGTCACTCCAAGACCAGTACCCGTGACCTAGAGCGGAGGACCTCTTTGCGACGCTATCCGGTGTCAAACTTTTTTCAAAATTGGACCTGACCTCAGCTTACATGACCCAGGAGCTGGTGAGTGAGTCGAAGAAGCTGACCACCATCATGACACACAAGGGGTTGTTTGAGTACAACAGATGTCCATTCGGGATTCGTTCGGCCGCCACGATCTTCCAACGAAATATGGAAAGCCTCCTCAAGTCGATTCCAAGGATGGTGGTTTTTCAAGACGACGTGCTCATCACGGGTTGCGATACTGAAGAACACCTCCACAACCTGGAGGAGGTGCTACGCAGACTGGACCGGGTAGGTCTGCGACTGAAAAAGGCAAAGTGCGTCTTCCTAGCTCCAGAGGTAGAATTCCTGGGGTTGAGAGTAGCAGCAGCCGGGATCAGACCTACTGCGTCCAAAACGGAAGCGATCCAGAGAGCACCCAGACCCCGTAACACGACGGAGCTGCATTCGTTCCTGGGGCTCCTGAACTATTTTGGTAACTTTCTTCCCAGATTGAGCACGCTGTTAGAGCTGCTACATGTGCTCCTACACAAAGGTTATGAATGGATCTGGGGGGACAGCCAGGAAAAGGCTTTTGATAGAGCACGCAATTTGTTATGCTTCAACAATCTGTTAACGCTATATGACCCATGTAAGAAACTTGTTTTAACGTGCGATGCGTCGTCCTATGGGGTCGGGTGTGTGTTGCAGCATGTTAATGTCAAGGGTCAGTTACAGCCGGTAGCTTATGCCTCCAGAAGTCGGTCCCAGGCAGAAAGGGGCTATGGGATGGTAGAAAAGGAAGCGCTTGCATGTGTATATGCAGTAAAAGAAATGCACCAGTACCTGTTTGGCAGGAAATTTGAGCTGGAGACAGATCACAAACCCCTAACGTCCCTTTTGGCCGACAACAAGGCCATAAATGCAAATGCGTCGGCCCGCATACAGAGGTGGGCACTCATGTTAGCCGCCTATGACTATACAATTCGGCACAGACCGGGCACTGAAAACTGCGCCGATGCACTCAGCAGGCTCCCACTAGCCACCACCGAGGGGGCAACCGTGCATGCTGCTGAGATGGTCATGGCTGTTGAAGTTTTCGAAAGTGAAGGCTCACCCGTGACAGCCCGTCAGATCAAAGTCTGGATAAATAGAGACCCGCTACTGTCTTTAGTCAAGAAATGTGTCCTGAATGGGGACTGGGGAGCCACGTACGGGGCATGCCTTGAGGAATTGAAACCATTTCACAGGCGCAAGGATGAACTCTTGATTCAGGCTGATTGCCTACTATGGGGAAACCGAGTAGTCATGCCCCAGGTGGGCAGAGAGGCGTTCATCCAAGAACTCCACAATGAGCACCCAGGCATTGTCATGATGAAGGCAATTGCCAGGTCACATGTTTGGTGGCCCGGGATAGATGCAGACCTGCAACTTTGTGTTCGCAGGTGCAACATGTGTGCCCAGCTCGGCAATGCACCCAGGGAAGCCCCTCTTAGCCCCTGGTCCTGGCCCGCCAAGCCATGGTCACACATCCACGTGGACTACGCAGGTCCTTTCATGGGAAAAATGTTTTTGGTTGTAGTAGACGCCTACTCCAAATGGATCGAGTGTGACATTCTCAATTCAAGCACATCCTCTACCACGGTAGAAAGTCTACGGGCAATGTTCGCCGCTCATGGTCTACCGGACGTCTTGGTCAGCGACAATGGCCCGTGCTTTACAAGCATTGAATTCCAGGACTTCATGGTAGGAAATGGTATCAACCATGTCAGAACGGCACCGTTCAAGCCGGCCTCAAACGGCCAGGCGAAATGAGCAGTGCAGATAATCAAACGGGATGCTCAGTATCCAAGGGGGTTCCCTACAAAGTCGCTTATCACGTCTCCTGTTGGCCAGTAGATCCCGACCACACTCGCTCACAGGGGTTCCTCCTGCAGAGCTGCTAATGAAAAGGACGCTTAAAACCAGGTTATCCCTTATACACCTCACCATGAAAGAAATTGTTGAGAGCAGGCGCTGATCACAATGTGACTACCATGACGGGAATGCGAGGGCGCGATGTATTGATGTCAATGACCCTGTCTTTGTCCTTAACTAAGCTGCAGGGCCCAAATGGCTCACAGGCACTGTGATTGCTAAAGAGGGGAATAGGATTCTGGTAGTTAAACTTACCAATGGACAAATCTGCCGCAAACACGTGGATCAAACAAAAAGGAGGTTCAGCAACCCCATAGAAGAAGCAGAGGAAGAACACAATGTAGAGTTCACTCCACCACAGGTGACTGAACACCGGAACCAAGTGGAGGAGAGCCCAGTCACTGTGGGTAGTCCAGACAGGCCTGAGGCACCGCAAACAGCAGACACTCAGGCCAACGCCCAACAACCGGAGCCCCAACTCAGGCGCACTACAAGGGAGTGTAAACCACCAGCGAGACTTCACCTGTGATCCCAATAAGACTTTGAGGGGGAGGTGATGTCATGTATTCAACTGTCATTGCAATCCATATATAAACTGACCTAAGTTGTACACTTTGAGAACACTGACCACTAGGTGGTGAACTTGTGGGAGACACTCCTAACCTGGACGTTCAGGTATAAAAGGGGAAGCTCCATCCATCTTCTCCACTTCAGTGCTGGCTAATAAAGGTTACTGGTCACAGAGTGACCTTATCTCTAGTATGGGCCTCGTGTGCATTTGTACTGTATAGTAAGGACATATTAGTTGTAATATAGGAAATGTGCCAAATATTTGTGCACAGCAAGCTCCCACAAACAGCAATGTGATAATGACCAAATAATCTGTTGTTGTTATGTTGATTGAGAGATAAATATTCACCAGGGCACTGGTGATAACTTCTCTGCTCTTCTTCAAGATAATGCCATGGGATCGTTTACATCCACTTGAGAGAGCAGACAGGGCCTTGGTTTAACGTCTCATCTGAAAGACGGCACCTCCGACAGCACAGCACTCCCTCAGTACTGCACTGGAGTGTCAGCCTAGACTTTTGTGCTCAAGTCCCTATATATATCTTTGCCACCTTATACAATATTATTTGTGAGGTTTTATGTACATAAAATTACATCCAATTTACAGTATAGAAATAGGCAATTCGGCCCAACAGGTTTATGCTCTACATTAGCCTACTCCTACCTTACTTCATCTCACCCTATCACCATATCCTTTTATGATTGTATTGGATTTAATTGAGGATATTATTGCGTTTCACAAGACTGCAGCTGGCTTACTTTGAGCATCACATGACTCCTCGTGTTCTTTCATTCTGAAAATATATTGAAATGCTATATAGTTACATTGTCAAAAGCTACATGATTAGTTTTAACATTCTGTCAGTTTCTGGCAGTGAACTTAGTGAAACCTAATCTATCTTTAGAGTCTACTGACGAAACATCTCAGCTGTCTCCTGAGCTCCTCTCTATTCTTTCCTTTGAAATTCATTACTATGAACAGATGATAGTCATAACTGTAATGCCATAAGCTAAAAAATGTAATAAGCTAAAAAAAAACGGATTTGCTGCGAAACACATCTATTTTCTTTCACATGCTGTAAAACAATTCTGACTAGCTATTGTTTCTGTGGTCATTATGTGCAAAGTCTAATTAGTGTCAAGGAGAAGGATAATCCTTCCACTCCACAGCTTGCAGTGCCTTTGATTGACCTCATTAGTGAGGGAGGTGAGATAGATCAAAACAAATTAACTCCTGCCATGTTTTTTTCTAATGGCATATCTCACTGGGGGAGGGGTGAGGAAACTTTTGGTGTGGGACTATAAACAGTAAATTGAGTTAGCATACAGTCTTTCATTTCAGCCACAAATCTAAACCACACTGGCTCTCTTTTTGCTGAGATTGGGCAGTCTCAATCCAGTTCTTTGTGCACATGAACCCATAGCACAAAAGTTCCCATAATCTGGCACAAATTGGTAATATTCACAAAATCTGAAATAGAAAAATCATACAGTTGCAGTGTAGGGTATTTAAGGCACATTGCTTAATAGAGGACATTTGCATACGAGATTTTGAATGTATAAAAAGCTGTATCTGTGTACCTTTCATTATCAGCAACATTTTGCACAACTGTACAATTTGCTACATCTTGTTCTTGGTCACATTATCAGCAGTACCTGGTATAGAATCATAGAACGGTTACAGCATAGAAGGAGGCCATTCGGCCCATCGAGCCCCTGATGGCTCTCTGCAAGAGCACTTCAGCTAGTCCCACTTATCCACCCTTTCCCCATAGCCCTGCAAATTTTTCCTTCAGGTACTTATACATTTCCCTTTTGAAAGCCATGAATGAATCTGTCTCCACTACTCTCTCAGGCAGTGCATTCCAGATCCTAACCACTCGCTGCGAAAAAAAGTTTTCCCACATGTCGCCTTTTGTTCTTTTGCCAATCACCTTAAATCTGAGTCCTCTGGTTCTCGACCCTTCCGCCAATGGGAACAGTTTCTCTCTATCTAGACCTATCATGATTTTGAACACTCTATCAAATTTTTCCTGAACTGTCTCTGCTCTAAGGAGAACAACAGCTTCTCTAGTTTATCCACTTAACTGAAGTCCCACATTCCTGGAATCATTCTTGTAAATCTCTTCTGCACCCTCTCTAAGGTCTTCACATCCTTCTTAAAGTGCGGTGCCCACAATACTCCAGTTGAAGCCGAACCAGTATTTAATAAAGGTTCATTATAACTTCTTTACTTTTGCACTCTATGGGGGAGAACTTCAGGAGCACCCCGGAGGCGATAATGGGAGGCGCGAAGTAGGTCAATTTCTAGGCCTATGTCTCTATTTATGAAGCCCAGGATCCTGTAGGCTTTGTTAACTGCTTTCTCAACCTGTCCTGCCACCTTCAGCAATTTGTGTACATATACCACCAGGTCTCTCTGTTCATGCACCCCATTTAGAATTGTACGCTTGAGTGTATATATTCTCTCCTTGATATGGCACTGAAAGGATAAACAAAAAACAAAAAAACTGCAGACGCTGGAAATCTAAAACAAAAACTGAAAATGATGGAAGCACTCAGCACGTCAGGCAGCATCTGGAGGGAAAACAGATGTGCAGCCAGTGCTCCCCACGCTATTCAATGGCTGCACTCATCAGCAGAGGGCACGATATGATGAGTGCCTCACGGTACTCAAAGCCAGCCTGCACCTCTTAAAAGGGCGGTGCATTGTGACTGGTATAGTTGCCGGGAGTACTTTCAAAAGTGTGCTGTGGAAGATTCAACAATGGCTGACTATGGTAGAGAGCATGCATCACAGTTTTCAGACACTACACTGGAGGTCTTTGTGTAAGAGGTAGAACGGAGTAGACATTTCTTGTATCCTCAGCGGAGCCAGTGGCCCTCCAGACACATGCTCAGGAGGTAGTGGGAAGAGATAGTGGCGGAGGTCAATGCCAGGAGTATAGCTTGAAGGACCTGGATGCAGTGCAGGAAGAAGATTAATGATCGCATACGAGTTGTCAAAGTCAGAGAGTTTATCTTCAAATGGCCTATCCTTCCAACTTCACCATTAGCCTCATCCACTGCTCAGTTCATTATATCCCCATCACCCAGCTACCAACAATCTCTATCAATCAGGGCTCAACCCTACCATTCATATGCTTTACCTCGTCCTTACGCACACTTAGCACTGTTGCAAGCCTCACACCCTCATCTTACAGCTCGAACACACTGGCAGCTTTTCAACTATGACAGCCACATCACCCAAACATATTACATGATACTCACGGACACACATTCCTCTTTCTTGCAGGAGGTGGCACATAACAGGAGGCAACAGGAATTAATTGGAGTGGGACACCGCTTTTGCATGTTTTAACCTCCAAAGAGGAAACAATGTTGGCTATCATGGGAAGGTACATTGCTGAGACCATGGCCACTGGCAGGGTTGGAGGGATTGATGATGAGGGTATCTATATATACCTAATCCTCCTTCTCTCATCCCACTTCTCCCTCATCCCTCAATCTCTTCTGACTGAGAAACTGCAGAGGGTGTCAGCAGGCACTTCTTACTTTCTCCTCTCCCGTCACCACAACCTAAACCCTGTCTTTTTTTCATTTCAGATACTCAAGAGCTGAAACTTGCCCAGTCAGTGGAGGAAGAGGAAAAAGAAAGCAAAGATGATGAAACACCATCACTCGATCTCACAGTCGCAGCCACCAGCTCAGATACTGACACTATGCGTATTTTAGAGGTTAAGATAGAGGAGGGATCTGCACATGGTGAGGCACCAGGGACAAATGCAGAGGAGCCAGGGCTGGGGGAAAGCACAGCGCAGGTGCCAACTCGTCGGAGGCGAGGTCGTACACGTGTTCTGCTCCAGCGGACTTAGATGAGGACTTTGATGGGCCAGGCTACTGAAAATGGCTGATGGGTGTACATACCCAAGTGCTTGGTGCCTGGAAAATCCGCCGGAAAGCCTGCATTCAATTTCAAGGAGCATGGAGGAGGCCTGCATCAATTTGGTGCATGACTTTGCGCAGAGTTTGGAGCCCATCCTTTTCAACATGGAACAGGTGGTTGCCTCCAACTTCACACCTGTGGAACCACTATGATGCATCGTCTGATGACCAATGTTTCAGCTGCCATGAAAGTCTGAGTGCTGCAGTGGAAGCTCAGACTGTTGTCATACAATCCAGACTGTTATCATGCAATCTCAGCTTCCTGCCATGCAAGCTCAGACTGCTGCCATCATGGCTCTGGATAGGGGCGAAACTTGGTAACGCCCGTTTGGGGTGTTAACTTTTAAAAGTTTGAAAATCTACTACCAGGCGCAAACGATTGGTAACATCTGCTAAATTGGACTTTAGCGCCCATGGAAGGAAACATAGAAACATAAAAAATAGGTGCAGGAGTAGGCCATTCGGCCCTTCGAGCCTGCACCACCATTCAATATGATCATCGCTGATCATGCAACTTCAGTACCCCACTCCCGCCTTCTCTCCATACTCCCTGATCCCCTTAGCCATAAGGGCCACATCTAACTCCCTCTTGAATATATCCAACGAACTGGACTTGACAACTTTCTGTGGTAGAAAATTCCACAGGTTCACCACTCTCTGGGAGAAAAAGTTTCTCCTCATCTCGGTCCTATATGGCTTAGCCTTTATCCTTAGACTGTGACCCCTGGTTCTGGACTTCCCCAACATCGGGAACATTCTTCCTGTATCTAACCTGTCCAGTCCCGTCATAATTTTATATGTTTCTATGAGATCCCCTCTCATTCTTCTAAATTTCAGTGAGTATAGCCGATCCAGTCTTTCTTCATATGTCAGTCCTGCCATCCCGGGAAATAGTCTGGTGAAACTTTGCTGCACTCCCTCAATAGCAAGCATGTTCTTCCTCAGATTAGGAGACCAAAACTGCACACAATATTCAAGTTGTGGTCTCACCAAGGCCCTGTATAACTCCAGTAAGACTTCCCTGCTCCTATACTCAAATCCTCTTGCTATGAAGGCCAACATGCCATTTGCTTTCTTTACTGCCTGCTGTACTTGCATGCCTACCTTCAGTGACTGATGTACCATGACACCTAGGTCTCGTTGCACCTCCCCTTTTACTAATCTGTCACCATTCAGATTATAATCTGCCTTCCTGTTTTTGCCACCAAAGTGGATAACCTCACATTTATCCACATTATACTGCATCTACCATGCATTTGCCCATTCATCTAACCTGCAGCCTCTTGGCATCCTCCTCACAGCTCACACTGCCACCCAGCTTAGTCTCATCTGCAAACTTGGAGATATTACATTCAATTCCTTCGTCCAAATCATTAATATATATTGTAAATAGTTGGGGTCCCAGCACTGAACCTTGTGACACCCCACTCGTCACTGCCTGCCATTCTGAAAAGGACCCGTTTATTCCCACTCTTTGCTTCCTGTCTGCCAACCAGTTCTCTATCCACGTCAATACATTACCCCCAATACCATGTGCTTTAATTTTGCACACTAATCTCTTGTGTGGGACCTTGTCAAAAGCCTTTTGAAAGTCCAAATACACCACATCCACTGGCTCTCCCTTATCCAGTCTACTAGTTAAATCCTCAAAAAACTCTAGAAGATTTGTCAAGCATGATTTCCCTTTCATAAATCTATGCTGACTTGGACCGATCCTGTCACTGCCTTCCAAATGCGCTGCTATTACATCTTTAATAATTGATTCCAGCATTTTACCCACCACCTAACCGGTCTATAATTTCCTGTTTTCTCTCCCTCCTTTTTTAAAAAGTGGGGTTACATTAGCTACCCCCCAATCCATAGGTACTGATCCAGCATCCATGGAATTTTAGAAAATGACCATCAGTGCACCTACTATTTCTATGGCCACTTCCTTAAGTACTCTGGGATGCAGCCTTCAGTCCCACCAGTTTCCCTAATACCATTTCCTGGCTAATAAGGATTTCCTTCAGTTCCTCCTTCTCGGTCCCTTAGTATCTTCGGGAGGTTATTCGTGTTTTCGTTCGTGAAGACAGAACCAAAGTATTTGTTCAATTGGTCTGCCATTTCCTTGTTCCCCATTATGAATTCACCTGATTCTGACTGCAAGGGACCTGCATTAGTCTTCACTAATCCTTTTCTCTTCACATATCTATAGAAGCTTTTCCAGTCAGTTTTTATGTTCCTTGCAAGCTTACTCTCATACTCTATTATTCCCCATCTAATTAAATCCTTTGTTCTCCTCTACTGAATTCTAAATTTCTCCCCGTCCTCAGGTTTGCTGCTTTTTCTGGCCAATTTATATGCCTCTTCCTTGGATTTAACACTATCCCTAATTTTGCTTGTTAGCCACGGTTGAGCCATCTTTCCTGTTTTATTTTTACGCCAGACAGAGTTGTACAATAGTTGTTATTCATCCATGTGATCTTTAAATGTCTGCCATTGCTTATCCACCATCAACCCTTTAAATATCATTCGCCAGTCTATCCTAGCCAAATCACGCCTCATACCATCGAAGTTTCCTTTCTTTAAGTTCAGGACCCTAGTCTCTGAATTAACTATGTCGCTCTCCATCTTAATGAAAAATTCGACCATATTATGGTCACTCTTAACCAAGGGGCCACACACCACCAGATTGCTAATTAATCCTCTCTCATTACACAAGAACTAGGATGGCCTGCTCTCTAGTTGGTCCCTTGACATATTGGTCTAGAAAACCATCCTAGATACACTCCAGGAAATCCTCCTCCACAGTATTGCTACCAGTTTGGTTAACCCAATCAATATGTAGGTTAAAGTCACCCATGATAACTGCTGTACCCTTATTGCATGCATTCCTAATTTCCTGTTTGATACCTCCCTACTACTGTTTGATGGTCTGTATACAACGCCCACTAACCTTTTCTGCCCTTTGGTGTTTCGCAGCTCGACCCATATAGATTCCACCTCATTCAAGCTGATGTCCTTCCTTACTATTGCTTTAATCTCCTCAGTAAATGAGGCACTAATGACCTCAGTGGGGCACTGCAGGGGCACTAATTACAGAGCGCTACCCAATTTCAGATGACTTGTATTCAGCAATCATCCTTCAATCCTTCATACTGTCTGATTCCAGCTCTTAAAGGGGAGGTAATATCAAGCTGCTCCTGCTCATTTTCAGCATTGATGCATTTGAGGGAGACCTGTGAGCTACTGAAACAACTTTCTGGGATGGTTGCTGGAAATCCTGCTGCAAGGGGCAGGGCCAGGCATTTCAATGAAGTGGCATTGGAGACATTGATGGGGGCAGTGGGGGGGGAAGGAGGGATTCACTGCTCCCCACATCTGGAAAGAGGCTATTGCCACAGATCTTCAGGACTATGTGGAGAGAAGCGGCCAAGTGGGTGTTGGCCAGCACTGTTGTTGATCGACCCCTGACACAGTATCGCACAAAGTTGAATGACCTCAGTCGGGTGGTGAAGGTGAGCACATGCTTCCACATCTCCTACATACCAGTTTCTGAACCTGTCTGTGCACACTGAGCAAACCACCACTCACCCATAAAACATATACAGCTACTTAAACTCACATCCTCATCGCAAACCTTGCCTACATCATAGCTATTCAATCACAGCAGGCATATCTCCCACATACATAGCTGGACTCATACTCACACAAGTTACTTTCTTTTGCAGGCTAAGATGGCACATACTAGGAGACAGCAGCAGAGGACTGGCAGGGGTGAATCTCAACTGCAGGTGCTCTTTGACCTGGAGGAGCGAGTGCTGCGGCTCATTGCGCCACAGGTGGTGGGCACTGTGGCCGGCAGAGACATCGACCTGCTAGAAGCAACAACAGTATCTTTAAGCCCTCTCCTTTTCTCATCACACTTCACAGTCACACCAGAAGGCTTTATCAGTTTCCAGCTCCTGATACTGTCTGCCTTCCTTGCTCCATTCCTGCCCCTGTGCCCTCACCTGAATGAGAATTGTTAAGTATGGAAGAACTCCACATGACTGAGTACTGTGAGCTAAAACTGATATGACATTAGTCTCTTTAATACAACTCCAGAGTGCCTAAACAGCATGGCAGACAACCTTTTATACTCCCTTACACGAGGTGTGCAGGTGACCCTTGGGCCTCCAGCAGTTGCACCCTCTGATGGCAAGTCTTACACCGTTACTATGTTTACATACATAACATCACTCCCCCACCCCCCCAAAGTCTTTGATACAAATTATTTACAAGTTGAGACGATCCGGGGCCCTATGCTCCCTGGTTGATCGTCTGAGTTCAAACTCTGGCATGGGTGAGTTGGTCGGACCATTGCTGCACTGCGGCGCGGCTGGTCTGACAGGACTGTTGGGAATGGTGGGTTCATCCTCTTGATTGACAGCGAAGTCGATTGCTGGTTGGGTGTGTGTTGGTGGATCGATGATGGTGATGTCCTCTTCAGGTTGTTCCTGGTTGTCGATGAACCACAGTTTGGGCTGATCCAAATGCTTTCTACACGTTTGTCCATTCAATAGTTTGACTATAAGCACTCTATTCCCCTCCTTGACCAAGACAATGCCAGTGACCCATTTAGGACCATGACCATAATTAAGGATAAACACAGGGTCGTTAACATCAATGTCACATGATACAGCCGCGCGATCGTGGTACATGTTTTGCTGGTGACACCGGGTTTCCACATGATCATTTAGATCTGGGTGGACTAGGGAGAGCTTGGTTTTGAGTGCTCTCTTCGTTAACAATTCTGCAGGGGGAACCCCAGTGAGTGAGTGGGGTCGCGTCCGGTAGCTGAGCAGAACCCGAGATAAGTGGGTCTACAAGGAGCCTTCTGTCACGCGTTTCAAGCTCTGCTTGATAGTTTGGACTGCCCATTCTGCTTAACCGTTGGATGCGGGCTTAAACAGAGCAGACCTGACATGCTTGATGCCATTGCAGGTCATAAACGCATTGAATTCCGAGCTGGTGAAACACAGTCCATTGTCACTGACAAGGACATAGGGCAAACCATGGGTGACGAACATAGCCCGCAGGCTTTCAATGGTGGCAGTGAATGTGCTGGATGACATGATTACGCATTCAATCCATTTAGAGTAAGCGTCCACTACAACTAAAAACATCTTTCCGAGAAAGGGGCCAGCAAAATCTACGTGGATCCTGGACCACGGTTTGGAGGGCCATGACCACAGATTCAATGGAGCCTCCCTTGATGCATTGTTCAATTGTGAGCATGTGTTGCACTAGCGTACGCGTGACTCTAAGTCCGAATCAATGCTGGGCCACCATACATGCGACCTGGCTACAGCCTTCATCATGACAATGCCTGGGTGGGTATTATGTAGGTCGCGTATAAACGTTTCCCTGCCTTTTTTTGGCAAAACCACGCGATTACCCCATAAGAGACAATCCGACTGGATGGACATTTCATCTTTGCGTCAGTGAAATGGCTTAATTTCATCTTGCATTTCCCCGGGAACGGCCGACCAGCTCCCATTGAGGACGCAACTTTTTACAAGTGATAGCACAGGATCCTGGCTGGTCCAGATCCTGATCTGGCGAGCAGTGACGGGTGACCCCTCGCTCTTAAAAGCATCCCTGACCAGAAGCAAGTTTGCGGGCTGCGCCATTTCCACTCCGGTAGTGGGCAATGGTAGCCAACTGAGAGCATCAGCATAGTTCGCCGTGCCTGGTCTGTGGTGGATATTATAGTCATAGGCGGATAATGTTCGTGCCCATCTTTGGATGCAGGATGAAGCATTGCTTTCTGAAAACAGCGGAATGAGCGGTTTGTGGTCGGTTTCAAGCTCAAACCGAAGTCCAAATAGGTATTGGTGCATTTTCTTAACCCTATATACACATGCTAGCACCTTTTTCTCAACCATACTGTAGGCTCTTTCAGCCTTAGACAGACTTCTAGATGCGTATGCAACCGGTTAAAGTTTGCCCGATACATTGGTTTGCTGTAACACACAGCCGACCCCATACGAAGATACATCACAAGCTAGCACTAATCGTTTACACGGGTCATACAGCACAAGTAATTTATCAGAACAAAATAAGTTTCTGGACTTCTCAAAGGCTGTCTCTTGAGATTTACCCCAAACTCAGTTGTCACCCTTATGTAGCAACATGTACAACGGTCCCAACAAAATGCTTAACCCGGGTCGAAAGTTACCAAAATAATTGAGGAGTCCCAGGAAGGAATGCAGCTCCGTCACATTCTGTGGTCTGGGTGCATTCTTGATGGCCTCTGTCTTTGAGTCCGTGGGTCTGATGCCGTCTGCCACAATCTATCTCCCCAAAAATTCGACTTCCGGCGCCAGGAAAACACACTTGGAGCGTTTCAGCCTGAGTCCCACTCTGACTAGTCGACTTAGAACCTCTTCCAGGTTGTGCAGGTGTTCGGTGGCGTCACGACCAGTGATCAGGATGTTGTCTTGAAACACAACGGTGCGCAGAACCAATTTCAGCAGACTCTCCATGTTCCTCTGGAAGATGGCAGCAGCCAAGCGAATCCCAAAAGGGCATCTGTGGTATATAAACAGTCCTTTGTGCGTGTTGATGCACGTCAATCTTTTCGAAGATTCAGCCAGCTCCTGTGTCATGTAGGCGGAGGTTAGGTCCAACTTGGTGAACGACTTCCTCCCCGCTAACATTGCGAACAGGTCATCCACCTTGGGTAGCAGGTACTGGTCTTGTAACGAGACTAGGTTGATCGTTACCTTGTAGTCTCTGCAGATTCTGACTGTGCCATCGCTTTTCAACACCAGAACAATCGGACTGGCCCAGTCGTTGAACTCGACTGGCGATATGATTCCCTCGTTGAAATCTGTCCAGTTCGATCTCGACTTTCTCCCTCATCATATATGGAACCGCTTGAGCCTTCTGAGTCCTTGCATTGGGGACTAGATGGATCTGCACCTTAGCGCCTGTGAAGTTGCCGATGCCTGGTTCAAATAGCGACGGAAACTTGCTCAGCACTTAGGTGCACGAGGCTTCATCCACTGAAGAGAGTGCTTTGATGTTGTCCCAGTTCCATCGAATCTTTCCCAGCCAGCTTCTGCTGAATAGCGTTGGGCCATTGCCTGGTACAATCCACAGTGATAAATTATGCACAGCTCAATCGTACGATACCTTAACTGCCGCACTGCCAATGACTGGTATGAGCTCTTTGTCTGAATTGGGCTCAATTTGGGCCTTTGCGCCTTGTTGCCTCACAGTTTCTCAAAAGCCTTCTGGCTCATAATGGACTGACTCGTCCCCCATGTCCAACTCCATTGATACCGGAATACCGTTCAATTTGACTATCAGCATAATAGGCGGGCTCTTGGTGGTGAAGGTGTGTACACCATACACTTCTTCCTCGGGTTGAGTTGCCTCTCTTTTTTGTTCTGCGTGATCCGTGCCGGATCGATCATCCTCTACCGACTCTGCCACGTGGTGAGTCGCAGCACTCTTGCACATTCGCTGGAGATGCCCCATTGTTTTACAGCCTTTGCACACGTAATGCTTGAATCAACATTGATGTGCTCGATGATTACCCCGCAGCGCCAACATGGTGCTAATGGATTTGCATTCACGCCCGATGACAGACTCTGAGTCATCCTAGGTCTTGCAGCTGCAGATGTGTAGGCCCTGCCACATGCAGTTCTGCCTGCGAGCGAAGTTATTTTATGCACAGTACTTGCCGGTGAGCTTCGATGCTGGGAAAATATCTGTCTGGTATTATCGCTCATGGGTATGAATGCCTGGGCTATCGTGATGGCCTTGCTCAGGTCTAGGGATTCGGCGGACAGCAGCTTGCGAAGAATGACCTTGTGGCCGATGCCAAGAACAAAAAAGTCCCGCAACATTTCCCCCAAAAATCCAGCAAATTTGCAAGTTCCTGCAAGGCGTCTCAGGTCGGCGACATAACTCGCAACGTCCTGGCCCTCAGAGCAGTGGTGCATGTAGAAGCGATATCTGGCCATTAAGATGCTCTCCTTTGGCTTGAGGTGGTTCTGAACCAGCGTACACAACTCTGTATATGTCTTCTCTGCTAGTTTCTCCGGTGCTAGCAGATTGTTGATGAGGCGTGTATTGTGGACCCTCACAGGGTGAGGAGAATCGCCCTGTGCTTGGTTGCTTTATCATCCCCATCAAGCTCGTTGGCCATGAAGTACTGGTCGAGATGCTCAACGAAGGCTTCCCAATCATCGCCATCTACAAATCTCTCTAAAATACCAACGGCAGCCATGACCGTGTGAAAGTTCGTAATCTGTTACTTGTCGCCAATTGTTAAATATGGAAGAATGCCACAAGACTGAGTACTGTGAGCTCAATCTGATGTGACCTTCGTCTCTTTAATACAACTCCAGAATGCCTAAGCAGCATGGCAGACAACCTTTTATAATCACTTGCACGAGATGCGCAGATGACCCTTGGGCCTCCAACAGTTGCGCCCTCCGGTGGCAAGTCTTACACAGTTACAATGTTTACATATATAACAAGAATCTTGTGCCATTTATGTTTTGAGATAATCAGAAAGCATATGTGCAGCCTGTACCTGAGTCTCCATCACACCGAGGAGGGAGAAGAGGAGGAGGACCAAAGTACCACGTCACTGTATCTCTCACCCACAGGCATCACCTCAAAAACTGGCACTACACGGTCCTTAGAGGTTAGCTTAGCAGAGGGGTCTGCACTGGATGATGTATCGGGGCCTCACGGGCTGCAGCAAGGTCAAGGGGAAAGGGTAGCTCGGGGGCTAACTCCCTAGAGGGAGAGATTGTGCGCGAGTTCTGCTGCACAGGACACATGAAGACCTCAATGGAGAGGTGTTCACAAGAAGAGTGATGGCCATGCACTCCGACATGATAGGTGCAATGGCAAGGGTGCCTGACAGTCTCTCCACTATCATAAGGAGCATGGAGGAGTTCCCCTCCAAAATTGCAGAGCTCTGTGCACACCATGGAATCCATCATTTCAAGTCTACAGATGATGGTGGACTCCCAGAGAGACCGTGCGGATCCAGACCTCTGTCATGGACGATGTGGCAGCTTCCATTGCAGCACAGGCGAAAGTGACACAACGTCTTAGTGCTGTCATGCAGACAATGGTTGGTGGCATCGAATCTCAGACTGCTCTCATGCAGTGTCAGCTAGATGCCACGCAATGTCTTGCTGCTGATATGCAGTCAATGACTGCTGGCATCGAGTCTCTGACTGCTCTCATACAGTCTCAGCTGGATTCCACACATACTCTGACTGCTGCCATTGCCGTTGGGTCCACCAGGGAACTCACGGTTTTGCTGCAGGCCACCAATCTCTGCTCCATCAAATTGATGGGGATGCCAAGGTGCTGCCCAGGGGGAGTGGCACTGGGTCAGTGGAGCAGGAACCTGCTGTCCTCTCAGGATGACAACATTTCTGACTATTGCACTTGTCGCTGCCTGTCACCCAGCCAGCCCAGACTGCCGCTGGCCAACTTGAGGTGTTACAGTCTACAGCCAGGCCTTCCAGGCCCAGAGCTGTTTGAGGCCATCCTGCAAGGCCATCTGTAGTCTCTGGCCCTGACACACAGCAGCCTTCCACCAGCCGTGCTGCAGCCACAGGGGACACACTGCTGAGGAGCTGTAGTTAAACCGAATGTTAAGAGTTGATATAATGAAATGCATGAAGATAATTGTTAAATATATTCGTTCTTTATGATTTGTTCTCTTAAATGTTATGACATAAATTTGATTTGGAATGTTGCAGCTTTGGTGATGTCTCTCATTTCAGTTTTGGGGCTTTGGTATGGAAAGGGAAATTGATTTGCTGATGGGGACGCTCAGAGGAACCGGGAAGTGGGATGGAATTCAGTGGAATCGAAATCTGATGGGATGGTCACGGACCGTCCTTGCAGAATCGCAATTGTTTGCCTGCCTCCTCCGTCGCTGATGTTGATGCTCGTCTTCTTCCTCGTCCTCCTCCTCTTCCTGAGGTAGTGCAGCTATGGTGGTAATGGCTGCATCCTCATGATGGACCAGTTTTGCAGCATGCAGCAGACAATGACGAATAGGGACACCCGCTCATCTGAGTACTGAATGGTCAAGGCAACAGACCCGTTGCTTGCGCACTCCGATGGTCTGCTCAATGATGTTGCTGGTGGCAGCATGTCTCTCATTATATGAGAGCTGGGCAGGAGTGTTGGGGTTGCGGAGGGGAGTCATGAGCCAGGTCGGAGAGCTGATAGTCCTTGTCTCCGATCAGCTAGCCGTGAGCTTGATCTGGTGGCTGGAAGAGAGCTGGCACACTGGTCTGGCGCAGGATGAATGCATTGTGGCTGCTGCCAAGATAGCGGGCATTAACGGTGAGGATTTGGCGTGTGTGGTCACACACAAACTGTACATTCAATGAGTGGTAGCCTTTGCGGTTACAGAATACCTCAGGATTGTGATGCGGTGCCAGCAAAGCCATGTGGGTGCAGTCAATGGCACCCTGCACCATGGGGAAGCCCACTATCCTGGCAAAGGCACATGCACGCTGCAGCTGCTTCTCTCTGGTCATGGGGAAGGAACTATATTCCCTTCTCCTTCTGTACAGAGCATTTATGGCCTCGCAGATGCAGCAATGGATGGAAAACTGGGAGATGTTGGAGATGTCTCCTGTTGCACACTGGAAGGATCCGTTGGCATAGAAATTGAGCGCGACGATGAACTTGACTGTCACTGAGAGAGCCGCCCTCATCCTGACCTGAGGCTTGAGGTCTGGTTGCAGCTGATGGCAAAACTCTGTGACCACGTCCTTAGAACATACTACTCCTCAGTGAAATTGATGTAGGAGAACTGCTGCCAGAATAACCTAGGAGTATAGGGTCACCTGTAGCCTGCCCTGTTGGGCCTCCATCCTCTGGTCAGATTTTGCTGTCTTTCTCTCTGCCTTTCTCCCTGTCTGTTGTCTCCGATGGTGACATCAGGGCAGAAGCTTGAGTGCAATCACAGCCCTCATGAAACGATATTAATGCTGTAATTTCAAATCTGCCCTTAAGGAAAGACAGGAATGTTTAAGAGCCAGAACACTTCATCAACTGAAAATCGCTCAAATCTGCAAACAATATTGGCTGACTAAAAATTTTTCTAAAGATGGCGCCTTTAAATAGCACTCCTGCAGCCGACTACCGACCCAAACATGACTGTTGAATCTGATGTTGTCAGCACCAGCCGGTAAGACAGGGGGCGCAACTGAATTTAGCTTCGGAGCGGTAACGGAGCACTATGCATGGTGATGACATCATCATTGCCCAGCGCATCCAAGAGGGGCAATACATGTTAGTGCCACCGCAAACCACACCACCCAATTTAGTGATAATTGTTCTTTTCGTCGCACCCGGGTAATAATCATTTGCACCCCAATTAGCGCCCACCCAAATTTTGCCCCAAAGTGTTCAAAAGAGCTTCCAGGGAAACACAGCCTCCAGCAATCTGTTCTCCAGCAGGTTAGTAGGATTGCTGTGGCTCTGTCCCAGGAGAGTGGCTGTGGCTCCATGGAGCACGAACGTGCTGTCCTCTCTTAGGATGACAGCATTCCTGCCACCCCACTAGTGCCCTTGCTCTTGCCTGTCAGCCAGCCCAGACTGCTGCAGCCCAGGCCGAGATAGTGCTGTCTGAAGCCGGGCCTTCGAGGCCCAGAGCTGCTTGAGGTCGCTTTCCATGGCCATCCGCAGTCGCCTTCACTGAAGGAAGGTCAGTTGTCTTCCACCAACTGTAGCCACTAGGGAAGCACCTTGTAGGAGCACTAGGAGAAGCAAAGGCACACAGAAGAGGAACTAAGGGAATGCACAAGAATGATTCGTTTATTTTTGTATGCATTATGTAATGATTTAATTTATAAATTTTAATTGAAATGTGCATTTTGTGTTGGCTTTTATGTTTGCATTGTGGGAAAGAGGAAACATTGCTTGAGGAAGCCGATGGTGCACCCTATAATATTCCTTATGGCATCATCTCTCATTGTACACTTACTGTGCACGTGTGCAAGGGTTCCGGACTGGAGTCATGAGCTATGTTACAAGTGGATAACCATTATTGGTCTATATCCACCCTTTAGTTTTCTGTGGTGGCTCAAATACAGGTGGCACAGAGGCCTGCCACAAAATGAACAATTCGGATAACGGGCATTCACCTGCATGATGTGCTGCCTGTGGTCGCACACCAGCTGCACATTGAGGGAGTGGAATCCCTTTCAGTTCAGGAAAATGGCAGAGTTGACATGAGGCACAAGCAAGGCAATGTGGGTGCAGTCAGTGGCACCCTGCACCATGGGGAAGCCTGCAAATTCAGCAAACCACGGTCACCTTGACAGCCATGGACAAAGCGATCCTTGCCTGAGGTTGGAGTTGTGGCTGCAGTAATTGGAAAATTTCAGTCATGATCTCTGTAGTGAAGTGCAGACGTCTCAAGCATTGCTTGTTGCTGAAGTTCAGGTAAGAGAATTGCTCCCTAAAGACCCTCTGCGGTTATGGCCTTCTGCTGAGAGCCCTTCTTCCCCAAAGTTCTACTAGGCCACCCATGTCCAGAAGCAACTGGTTTGTGTACAAGCCTTTAAACCACCAAAAAGTATTTCAGCACCAGCCAGACCATTTCCTGTAGATTATTGAAACTTTAAAGAAATATGGAAAAGCTCCCAAAATGTGTAGAATTGCATCAAAGTCAAAATAAATCATCAAGCAACTAACCTGTAAGTAGTTTATGATCCCTTTAAGTAGCGCTGGAGGGGAGTCCTTCATGCTATTTAACATCATGTTCAGCTGTGCGAGGTATGCTGGAGCATAGAGTTTGTAAATGGCAGTGCTGCTGTTAAATCAGAGCTGCATGCTTATGATCTGCCTGCTCTGCTGGCGGTCGTTAGGTGCCCTTTATAGGTCGAGTGGAAAGCCCTTTATAATTATGGTGTACTTCACGTTGAAAGTATGCATGTGGATTGTGGATGCCATTTTCAAACTTCAGAAGGCCTCTTGGCACCCAAGAAACGGGAGCTAGAGCCTAATTTGTCCCCACCCTCAACTATGTGTGACAGTATAAAACAAGCAACCCACCCTCTATCACCCGTTGAACACTATCGCGCAAAGTCCAGATCTATCCATAGATAGGTACAGGTGCAGCGTCAAAAATCTGTAGCTCTGGAATGTTCCGGAATCCGGAATCCGGACTCCAGACCGATCAGTGATAGGGTCGTCCGGAATCCGTAAAATATTCCCGAAACCAGGCCTGCCGACCGTGCCGACCTCGGGGTCCCGCCACTGCCCGACCTCGGGCCTCACCTCACCGCCCCTTGCCTTGCCCCACTCACCGCCACTGCTCTTACCTCGGGGCCTCCTCGCCAGAACAGCTCCTCCATGACTGGGCCAGCTGAA
The DNA here is from genome assembly GCF_044704955.1 of Pristiophorus japonicus. Lineage (NCBI taxonomy): Eukaryota > Metazoa > Chordata > Chondrichthyes > Pristiophoridae > Pristiophorus > Pristiophorus japonicus. Next base: position 263,087,662 of record NC_091978.1, on the reverse strand, counting down.
CAGCTCCACCATGGCGGGCCCCGCCCGAATACCTCCTCCACAGCGGGGCCCACCCGAACAGCTCCTCTGTGATGGGGCCCGCCTGAACAGCTCCTCCACGGCAGGGCCCACCCGAACAGCTCCTCTGCGATGGGGCCTGCCCGAACAGCTCCTCCACGGCAGGGCCCGCCCGAACAGCTCCTTGGCGGCAGGGCCCCGCCCGACGACCTCATCGACGGGGCCGGTGGCTTGAACAGCAAGGATAAACCCCAACTGATTTTTCTTTACTTTAAATTAATGGTCAGAGAGACATTAGTTAATGAAGTGGAAAATCGGTGGGGCCAGTTAACCTGGGATGTGCACGGGAAACCTTCCCCCGGCATTTATTGAAAAATATGGGGCGATATCGCCGCCCTGGTATCATCGGTGGCCCACGATAGGCGTGAGGCAGACCAATGCCGTAAGCGATGGAACAGTCTTGTTGCATCGGCAAGAGTAAGTATTCAATTATTACATTTTAAATTGTAATGATGCACTGACTCATTAATTAGAATATAAATTTGCCAAATTGTAATTAAGCTGGGTAATCTTGGATAGCTTCCCTGCTAAGATTTGGACTGGGGTCAGAACCTGCGCCCTTTAAGTCTAATTTTGCTGAGATGCCTTAAATTTAATCAACAGTATTAATTATTATTATTTAAAGGTTTTAATTGAAAATTGTGGCCAAAACAATGTCTGGAAACAGACAGACCGCAAACATTCGTCATTTCTACCACTTTAGTTTAGAAGGAGAATTCTTGTGTGCTGTGAGCAACTCTTTAACTTGGGCACCGTCTCCTTTATGGTTAAGTTAGTGGATGGGGGCACGACTGAACACTGAGGGGTCCACTCAGCTTTGCCCAGACTGTGATTCTCTCCGGCAGCTGTCAGTCACACAGTGACCCAGCTGGACTGGGGGGAGGGCGGCCCTGGCTCACTGTCTGCATGGGACACTTTGGGACACTAGCTCCGGTCACACGGAGGTCTTGAGCACAGCCCATGGTGCCCCCTCCCATTACAGTCCTGCCATTGCTGAGCTCACCAGCAGTCCTGATTCCGTCCCCCCGGGGACCTCCATCGATTCAAATAAACCGCCTATCTCCCCTCAGGTTCAGAATGGCATGGCCCGTGGATGTGGCCTTTCCTGGAGATTGTACGCGAGATGTTTGGTGTCAAGCATTAGTTCATAAACACGATCTTATTAAATATTTTCTCTGAACATAGATGTTCTAACCATGCATCTATTAGATACAAACCGTATTAGCATATCACGTTAACATTAACGATGAGTAGTGTTGTGTATGGAGAAAGAGTCAGACTGAACACTGTGAGCTCAACGTAAAGTGTGACCTTGGTCTTTTATTGCAGGTCTCCAGAGTGCCTCTCCAACCTGTGAAGCCTCCTTAAATACCTGTGCTCCCAAGGGATTATAGGATCCCTTGGGATCCAGGAGATGAACACTCTGGTTGCTGTATAGAGTAAATACAAGTCCACATATATAACAACACTCCCCCCCAAAATCAATAGTGTAACTATTTACAATGTGAGTCTGGGGCCCTTCTTGCCCTGGTTGATCATCTCGGTGTGAAAGCTGGTGTTGTTGAATCATTTGTTGGGCCCTCACTGGGCTGCTGTGCAGCTGGCCTTGCTGGGCTGCCTAGTGTGTTGGGCCCTGCTGGGCAGCTGTGGATGATGGGTTTTGCTTCCTGGTCAACTGTGGTGCCGGTTGCCACTGGTGTGTATGTTGGGGGATCAAAAAAGGTAGGGTCCAAGGTGGGTTGTTCAGAATAGTCCGTGAATCTGAGTTTGATTTGGTCCAAGTGTTTCCGGTGAATGAGTCCATTTGAAAGTTTGACCCGAAAGACCCTGCTCCTCTCTTTGGCCACGACAGTGCCAGGAAGCCACTTGGGATCTTGTCCATAATTTAAAACAAATACAGGATCATTAATTTCAATCTCGCGTGACACATTTTCGCTATCATGGTATGCACTTTGTTGAAGCCGCCTGCTCTCTACCTGCTCATGTAGATCAGGGTGAACGAAGGAGAGCCTTGTCTTAAGTGCTCTTTTCATGAGCAGTTCAGCAGGTGGGATCCCAGTGAGTGAGTGGGGTCTTGTGCGGTAGCTAAGCAGGACTCGGGATAGGCGAGTCTGCAGTGAGCCTTCAGTTACCCTCTTCAAGCCTTGCTTGATGGTTTGCACTGCTCTTTCTGCCTGACCATTGGACGCTGGTTTAAACGGAGCAGATGTGACATGTTTGATCCCGTTATGGGTCATGAATTCTTTGAACTCAGCAATGGTAAAACATACATAGAAACATAGAAAATAGGTGCAGGAGTAGGCCATTCGGCCCTTCTAGCCTGCACCGCCATTCAATGAGTTCATGGCTGAACATGAAACTTCAGTACCCCATTCCTGCTTTCTCGCCATACCCCTTGATCCCCCGAGTAGTAAGGACTTCATCTAACACCTTTTTGAATAACTTTCGTGAATTGGCCTCAACAACTTTCTGTGGTAGAGAATTCCACAGGTTCACCACTCTCTGGGTGAAGACGTTTCTCCTCATCTCGGTCCGAAATGGCTTACCCCTTATCCTTAGACTGTGACCCCTGGTTCTGGACTTCCCCAACATTGGGAACATTCTTCCTGCATCTAACCTGTCTGAACCCGTCAGAATTTTAAACGTTTCTATGAGGTCCCCTCTCATTCTTCTGAACACCAGTGAATACAAGCCCAGCTGATCCAGTCTTTCTTGATAGGTCAGTCCCGCCATCCTAGGAATCAGTCTGGTGAACCTTCGCTGCACTCCCTCAATAGCAAGAATGTCCTTCCTCAAGTTAGGAGACCAAAACTGTACACAATACTCCACATGGCACATTGTCGCTCACCAGGACATTGGGTAAGCTGTGTGTGGCAAACATGGCCCGCAGGCTTTCAGTAGTGGCAGCGGACGTACTAGCCGACATTATCTCACATTCAATCCACTTGGAGTACGCGTCTACAACCACGAGGAACATTTTATCTGAGAACGGGCCTGCATAGTCGAAGTGTATCCTCGACCAGGGTTTGGAGGGCCAAGACCATAAACTTAGTGGCGCCTCCCTGGGTACATTGTTTAACTGCGAGCATGTATTACATCTGTGAACGCAGGATTCTAAGTCCGCATCGATACCGGGCCACCACACGTGGGATCTGGCTATCGCTTTTATCATTGCGATGCCTGGGTCTGTACTGTGGAGGTCATTGATGAAGGTGTCTCTGCCCTTCTTGGGGACCACTACTCCATTGCCCCACAGAAGGCAGTCTGCCTGTATAGACATTTCATCTTTGCGCCACTGGAATGGCTTTATCTCTTCCTGCATTTCCACTGGGACACTGGACCAGCTCTCATTGGAATTTCCCGATGCGTGGTTTGAACAGCGAATGTAATTTCTTTAAGACCTGGGCACACAAAGTGTCATCAGTGGGTGATAGCACTCGGACATCATCCCAGTTCCAGCGTATCTTTCCCAGCCAGCTCCTGCCGAGCAGCTTGGGAGCATTGCCCGGTACCACCCAGAATGGTAGCTTGTGCACCGCTCCATCGTAGGAGACCTTTACGGTAGCACTGCCGATTACAGAAATCAGTTCTTTCATGTAAGTTCTTAGTTTCATGCAAACTGGAGTAAGACTAGCCTTGAAGCCTTGATGCACCACAATCTTTTGAAAGTATTTTTGCCCATGATGGACTGGCTCGCGCCCGTGTCCAGCTCCATTGACACAGGGAGTCCATTTAGTTCAACATTCAGCATTATCGGGGGTCAATTCGTGGTGAATTTGTGCAGCCCATGTACTTCTGCCTCCTCTATCTGAGGTTCTGGTTCGTCGTGATCCTCCGTGGATCTGTCCTCCTCTGCAACATGGTGGTTTGCAGGTTTAACAGGCTTAGCAGCTCGCCTGCACACTCGGCAGTGTCCCATTGTTCCGCAGCCCTTGCAAACATACTCTTTGAATCTGCATGAATGGAAACAATGATCACCCTGCAGCACCAACAAGGTGTTCATGGCCTTGCATTCATCACCTTTGATGGTGGACTCTGAGTCATCTGAGGAAATGACCTGCCGTGTACTTTACGATTTGAAAACAACATCACTTTGTTCACAGTACTTGTAGCAGCACTTATGTGCTGAGAGATTTGCTTTGTATTGTCACTGGTGGCAATGAACGCCTGGGCTATCATGATGGCCTTACTCAAGGTTGGGGTCTCTACAGTCAAAAGTTTGCGAAGTTTCATGGCCAATGCCAAGTACGAAAAAGTCTCTGAGCATGTGCTCCAAATGTCCTTCAAATTCGCAATGTCCTGTAAGGCTTCTTAGCTTGGCGACATAACTCACCATTTCCTAGCCTTCAGACCTTTTGTAGGTGTAGAACCGGTACCTCGCCATCAGAACGCTTTCCTTCGGGTTAAAATGCTCTCGGACCAGTGTGCACAAATCATCGTATGATTTCTCTGTGGGTTTCTCTGGAGTGAGCAGATTCTTCATGAGGCCATATGTTGGTGCCCCACAGACGGTGAGGAGGATCGCCCTTTGTTTGGCAGTGCTCTCTTCCCCATCTAGTTCATTGGCCACAAAGTATTGGTGGAGTCGCTCCACAAAAGTTTCCCAATCATACCCTTCCGAAAATTTCTCCAGAATGCTCACTGTTCTCTGCATCTTTGGGTTCGCTATCTGTATCTCGTCGCTTGGGACTCCAGGGGCTGAGCCCTCTGGTGGCTGTACAGAGTAAATACAAGTCCACATATATAACAAATAGCATGTGGGGTGACTAATTGTGGATTACAATATCTGTTGTGTTACCGTAATAGTACCTCGTCAATTAGCTTATGCCATGCTCTTGTCATATTTGCAGAGAACCATAACTAAGAATCATGCAGAGCAGAGGTGGACCGGAGGAAGGCCTGTTGAGCTGCAGCCTTTAACCAATCTGGAGGAACATGCCGCAGCATTAGTGGGCACCCACAATTGTTCTGCCACCTGTGATGATGCAGATCCCGTTGTTGTGCCACGTGAGTAATGTGTAAGGCAGTGGTAAATCAGTGGTAATTTAAAGTAATTGAATGGCATTTGATTATAATATATGAATGACGTAATGTTATGCACGCAGTTTCTGTACTCTTCTGTAATCTCATGTTAATCATATGTAAAGTCTGTCGTTCACATTTATTGCAGTAGTGTTGCTCCTTGTACATATGCCAGCGCAACGCAAGCATTCTCATGTCTCCCCTTCTCTTCAAATAACCTCAATTATGTTTTCCAGCTCCCCAGACTCCCCAGGTGCAACGGGAGGCCCCTGCAGCAACACCTGCCCTGCTGCCAGTCGTAATCACCATGGGTGACGAACAGCAAAATGATGAGGAGGAGGATGAATCCGAGCCTAATGTGTCATCTGTGGTGCTTGCGGCCACGTCAGCCTCAACCGATGAAATAGCGGGGCGAAGTGGCTTGCAGCAGGCCACTCCAAGTGGTCCAGTGCCCACACCGACCCCGCGGAGGTTGGGTCGGCGAGGTAGGCACGCGCTGCGATGGGCAGATGTCAATGAGGACATGGTATCACTGTCGAGGGCGTGCTTCGACATAGGTCGTGAACTCCTCCAGGCGCTTGGTGGGTTGACAGCAACATTGCCACTCTGTCAGAATAACGGAGGGCATGGAGCAGATAGTTGCGGCAATGAGATGAATGACCGACACTGTCGATGCCTTGCAGCATGTGATAGTTTTGGAATACGGCACTGCACCCATGGTGCCGTACCACCAATACGCACGACAGATGCGAGACAGGAGGAAGAACTTGCTTCTGACTCGGAAGACGTTTCTTCACAAACATCTTCTCCTCGATCCACTGAAGTCATTCTGCTGACATCCCCCCCTCCCCCCATCCCGACACAGCAGCAGCCCTTGTGGTGCTCTGTAAAAGACGTCTTGGCCCCGTTACTCGAGGATTACATGAGAAATGGGGGGGTTACAGGAAGGGGCGGACAAGTTACAGGAGGGAAGTGTGGCCGCAGATAGGCGGGGGGGGGGGGGCATATATTATTGTTTTGTTGTTATTAAAAAATAATTGTTGAATGTTGACTGTTGTGGATGGTGGGAGGGTCTTCTTGTTATATTGTTGTGTTAAAAATATTATTCACTGTTGGGGGTTGGGGGGATGTTATATATGTTTGTTAAAACACTTTTTAAAGTGCCTGTTAAATTATTAAAATGTTTTATTTAAGTTTACAATTGTTGTGAAGTGTCTTCTAATAACGTAAAACATCAATACAGTGGTTGCAAACAATTGCCATGGTCAGGCCAGGCCAGGCAAGTTGGAAACGTAACGCAACTGTGACTGTCACCAATGTAACTTCAAGTAAAGTGTTCGTTTATGAGCTGCTGACGCAAGAGTTTTACAGCTGCGTAACTACCACGGGGCTTTTCCAGTGGTGTGGGGGGGTGGGGGGCTCAGGGGGGCTCGGGGTTCAGGGGTGTGGGGGCATGGGTTCATCGCCATACTGATTGTCCTCGTCCACCTCCTCATCCTCCTCTTCTGTCTCCCCTCTCTCCATGAGGTGGACCAGCAGTCCCATCTGGCAATTGTTGTCCTCTCCTGATAGCTAGGTTATAAGAACATAAGAATATAAGAATTAGGAACAGGAGTTCAACAGGAACATTCAACAAGATCATGGCTGATCTGGCCGTGGACTCAGCTCCACTTACCCGCCCGCTCCCCATAACCCTTAATTCCCTTATTGGTTAAAAATCTATCGATCTGTGACTTGAATACATTCAATGAGCTAGCCTCAACTGCTTCCTTGGGCAGAGAATTCCACAGATTCACAACCCTCTGGGAGAAGAAATTCCTTCTCAACTCGGTTTTAAATTGGCTCCCCCGTATTTTGAGGCTGTGCCCCCTAGTTCTACTCTCCCCGACCAGTGGAAACAACCTCTCTGCCTCGACCTTGTCTATCCCTTTCATTATTTTAAATGTTTCTATAAGATCATCCCTCATCCTTCTGAACTCCAATGAGTAAAGACCTAGTCTATTCAATCTATCACCATAAGGTAACCCCCTCATCTCCGGAATCAGCCTAGTGAATTGTCTCTGTACCCCCTCCAAAGCTAGTATATCCTTCCTTAAGTAAGGTGACCAAAACTGCACGCAGTACTCCAGGTGCGGCCTCACCAATACCCTATACATTTGCAGAAGGACCTCTCTGCTTTTGTACTCCATCCCTCTCGCAATGAAGGCCAACATTCCATTTGCCTTCTTGATTACCTGCTGCACCTGCAAACTAACTTTTTGGGATTCATGCACAAGGATTCCTGCGCCTCTTGCGGACGAGGTTGACGGGACTGGCTCTGCAAGGGCCGGGCGTGGAGGTCGTCCTCTCGGCTTACGCCGATGACGTGCTCCTCGCGGTAGAGGATCCCGCTGACCTGCGGAGGATGCGTGAGTGCCAGGAGATTTACTCGGCCGCGTCCTCCGCCAGGATCAACTGGGAGAAATGTTCCGGACTCCTGGTGGGTCAGTGGCGGGTGGACTCCCTGCCGGAGGAGCTCAGGCCTTTTGCCTGGAGCACGACCCATCTCCTCTATCTGGGAGTCTACCTTAGCCCCGACGAGGGAGCCTGGCCGGCGAACTGGCAGGAGCTGGAGGCCAAGGTCGCCGCTCGCCTAGGGCGCTGGACAGGACTGCTCCGAGTGCTGTCCTACAGGGGTCGAGCGCTAGTTATAAACCAGCTGGTGGCCGCAATGCTGTGGTACCGGCTGGTCACTTTGACCCCTCCCCCTGCGTTTGTCGCCAAGATACAGAAGAAGCTGGTGGACTTCTTCTGGAACAACAGGAAGCACTGGGTCTCTGCCGCGGTCTTGAGTCTCCCGCTTGAGGAGGGCGGTCAGTCGTTGGTGTGCGTCAGCGCCCAGCTCGCGACTTTCCGTCTTCAGACCCTGCAGAGATACCTTTACGTCGAGCCCCCTCCTAGGTGGTGTGCTCTGGCGAGGTATTTCTTCCGCCAGCAGCTCGACCTCAATTATGACACGCAGCTCCTGTTTGTGAACTTGGGGGGTGCCAGGACCGCCCTCCGGGAGCTGCCTGTCTTTTACAGGGAACTCATCAGGGTCTGGAACAAAGTCTCCACCAAGCGCAGCTCTCCACCGGCTGGAGTGGCGGCCGTCCTGCAGGAGCCGCTGCTCGGGAATCCGTACCTCCACGGCCGAGGTTTTATGTGGCGGTCGGAAGAGAGGGCTGTGGCTGGTGAGGTGACCAGGGTCAGGGACCTGCTCGATGGCGGAGGAGCGGGCTGGATGGCGCCAGTCACGCTGGCGCGGCGCCTAAATTCGGCCAACGTCCGCCACGCGGCCGATGCCATCGAGTCGCTAAAAACAGCTCTGGGCCCTGACTCCGTTAGGTGTATCGAGGAGGCTCAAGCACGTGGGGAGATCCCGTCCGAACTGACCCCCGTCCGGACGGAATTCCTCATCGGCGCCAAACCCCGGAACCTCCCTCGGGGACCGGCGCCTCACAACTTGAGCCGCCTCGGGGAAATCCCCTCCGTGCCTTTCAGTTCCGCGCGGAGGGGTTTCCTGTACGGGCTGCTCCTGCACACCCTCAACTTTGCCATCCTCGCCGGCCGTCCGGACACGCCATGGCGTACCATCTTGCCGTCCGGAGGAGGCGGGGGTCCCCGATGGAGGGCACTCTACGCAGGGGTCCTCCCACTATTCATCGGGGACTTGGCCTGGAGGGTGGTGCACGGAGCAGTGCCGTGCAATAAATTTTTAAGCCGGTTCACGGACTCCCAGGCCGCCTGCAATTTCTGCGGTCTGGAGGAGTCCGTGTTCCATGTTTTTATTGAATGCACGAGGTTGCAGCCCCTGTTCCACTATTTGAAGGGGCTGCTCCTGAAATTCTGGCTGCACTTCAGTCCCACTCTCCTGATCTTTGGGCACCCTGTGCGGAGGGGAGCGGGTAGGTCCGAAGGCCTCCTCGTAGGACTGCTCCTGGGCACGGCCAAGGGTGCCATCAGCCGGTCCAGGCAGCGGGCGGTCGAGGGGGTCGTTCAACCTGACTGCCTGCCTCTCTTCCGCTCTTACATCCGGTCCAGGGTGTCCTTGGAGATGGAGCACGCGGTGTCCACCGGTACGCTCGCGGCCTTCCGCGAGAGGTGGGCACCGGAGGGACTGGAGTGCATCATCACGCCCGGCAACCAAATTTTAATTTGATTTTACGTTTTAAAGTTTAATTTGTTTTAATTGCCGGTGCTTTTAGTGTCCCCCTTCCCTTTTATAGGGGGCACTGGGGAAAATTGTGATTTTAGTGCCCAAAAAAAAAAAACAAAAAAAAAAAAAGAAAAACACAAAAAAAAACCAAAAAAAAAGGGGGGAAAAAAAGGGGCCTTGAAAATGTCTGGAGTGTCACCCAGGTCGGGTGGCACCGTTTATTGTTTTTATGTTTTCACAGGTGAACTCAAAAGAGTTTCATGCACAAGGATTCCTGCGCCTCTTGCGGACGAGGTTGATGGGACTGGCTCTGCAAGGGCCGGGCGTGGAGGTCGTCCTCTCGGCTTACGCCGATGACGTGCTCCTCGCGATAGAGGATCCCGCTGACCTGCGGAGGATGCGTGAGTGCCAGGAGATTTACTCGGCCGCGTCCTCCGCCAGGATCAACTGGGAGAAATGTTCCGGACTCCTGGTGGGTCAGTGGCGGGTGGACTCCCTGCCGGAGGAGCTCAGGCCTTTTGTCTGGAGCACGACCCATCTCCTCTATCTGGGAGTCTACCTTAGCCCCGACGAGGGAGCCTGGCCGGCGAACTGGCAGGAGCTGGAGGCCAAGGTCGCCGCTCGCCTAGGGCGCTGGACAGGACTGCTCCGAGTGCTGTCCTACAGGGGTCGAGCGCTAGTCATAAACCAGCTGGTGGCCGCAATACTGTGGTACCGGCTGGTCACTTTGACCCCTCCCCCTGCGTTTGTCGCCAAGATACAGAAGAAGCTGGTGGACTTCTTCTGGAACAACAGGAAGCACTGGGTCTCTGCTGCGGTCTTGAGTCTCCCGCTTGAGGAGGGCGGTCAGTCGTTGGTGTGCGTCAGCGCCCAGCTCGCGACTTTCTGTCTTCAGACCCTGCAGAGATACCTTTACGTCGAGCCCCCTCCTAGGTGGTGTGCTCTGGCGAGGTATTTCTTCCGCCAGCAGCGCGACCTCAATTATGACACGCAGCTCCTGTTTGTGAACTTGGGGGGTGCCAGGACCGCCCTCCGGGAGCTGCCTGTCTTTTACAGGGAACTCATCAGGGTCTGGAACAAAGTCTCCACCAAGCGCAGCTCTCCGCCGGCTGGAGTGGCGGCCGTCCTGCAGGAACCGCTGCTCGGGAATCCGTACCTCCACGGCCGAGGTTTTATGTGGCGGTCGGAAGAGAGGGCTGTGGCTGGTGAGGTGACCAGGGTCAGGGACCTGCTCGATGGCGGAGGAGCGGGCTGGATGGCGCCAGACACGCTGGCGCGGCGCCTAAATTCTGCCAACGTCCGCCACGCGGCCGATGCCATCGAGTCGCTAAAAACAGCTCTGGGCCCTGACTCCGTTAGGTGCATCGAGGAGGCTCAAGCACGTGGGGAGATCCCGTCCGAACTGACCCCCGTCCGGACGGAATTCCTCATTGGCGCCAAACCCCGGAACCTCCCTCGGGGGCCGGCGCCTCACAACTTGAGCCGCCTCGGGGAAATCCCCTCCGTGCCTTTCAGTTCCGCGCGGAGGGGTTTCCTGTACGGGCTGCTCCTGCACACCCTCAACTTTGCCATCCTCGCCGGCCGTCCGGACACGCCATGGCGTACCATCTTGCCGTCCGGAGGAGGCGGGGGTCCCCGATGGAGGGCACTCTACGCAGGGGTCCTCCCACTATTCATCGGGGACTTGGCCTGGAGGGTGGTGCACGGAGCAGTGCCGTGCAATAAATTTTTAAGCCGGTTCACGGACTCCCAGGCCGCCTGCAATTTCTGCGGTCTGGAGGAGTCCGTGTTCCATGTTTTTATTGAATGCACGAGGTTGCAGCCCCTGTTCCACTATTTGAAGGGGCTGCTCCTGAAATTCTGGCTGCACTTCAGTCCCACTCTCCTGATCTTTGGGCACCCTGTGCGGAGGGGAGCGGGTAGGTCCGAAGGCCTCCTCGTAGGACTGCTCCTGGGCACGGCCAAGGGTGCCATCAGCCGGTCCAGGCAGCGGGCGGTCGAGGGGGTCGTTCAACCTGACTGCCTGCCTCTCTTCCGCTCTTACATCCGGTCCAGGGTGTCCTTGGAGATGGAGCACGCGGTGTCCACCGGTACGCTCGCGGCCTTCCGCGAGAGGTGGGCACCGGAGGGACTGGAGTGCATCATCACGCCCGGCAACCAAATTTTAATTTGATTTTACGTTTTAAAGTTTAATTTGTTTTAATTGCCGGTGCTTTTAGTGTCCCCCTTCCCTTTTATAGGGGGCACTGGGGAAAATTGTGATTTTAGTGCCCAAAAAAAAAAACAAAAAAAAAAAAAGAAAAACACAAAAAAAAACCAAAAAAAAAGGGGGGAAAAAAAGGGCCTTGAAAATGTCTGGAGTGTCACCCAGGTCGGGTGGCACCGTTTATTGTTTTTATGTTTTCACAGGTGAACTCAAAAGAGTTTCATGCACAAGGATTCCTGCGCCTCTTGCGGACGAGGTTGATGGGACTGGCTCTGCAAGGGCCGGGCGTGGAGGTCGTCCTCTCGGCTTACGCCGATGACGTGCTCCTCACGATAGAGGATCCCGCTGACCTGCGGAGGATGCGTGAGTGCCAGGAGATTTACTCGGCCGCGTCCTCCGCCAGGATCAACTGGGAGAAATGTTCCGGACTCCTGGTGGGTCAGTGGCGGGTGGACTCCCTGCCGGAGGAGCTCAGGCCTTTTGCCTGGAGCACGACCCATCTCCTCTATCTGGGAGTCTACCTTAGCCCCGACGAGGGAGCCTGGCCGGCGAACTGGCAGGAGCTGGAGGCCAAGGTCGCCGCTCGCCTAGGGCGCTGGACAGGACTGCTCCGAGTGCTGTCCTACAGGGGTCGAGCGCTAGTCATAAACCAGCTGGTGGCCGCAATACTGTGGTACCGGCTGGTCACTTTGACCCCTCCCCCTGCGTTTGTCGCCAAGATACAGAAGAAGCTGGTGGACTTCTTCTGGAACAACAGGAAGCACTGGGTCTCTGCTGCGGTCTTGAGTCTCCCGCTTGAGGAGGGCGGTCAGTCGTTGGTGTGCGTCAGCGCCCAGCTCGCGACTTTCTGTCTTCAGACCCTGCAGAGATACCTTTACGTCGAGCCCCCTCCTAGGTGGTGTGCTCTGGCGAGGTATTTCTTCCGCCAGCAGCGCGACCTCAATTATGACACGCAGCTCCTGTTTGTGAACTTGGGGGGTGCCAGGACCGCCCTCCGGGAGCTGCCTGTCTTTTACAGGGAACTCATCAGGGTCTGGAACAAAGTCTCCACCAAGCGCAGCTCTCCGCCGGCTGGAGTGGCGGCCGTCCTGCAGGAACCGCTGCTCGGGAATCCGTACCTCCACGGCCGAGGTTTTATGTGGCGGTCGGAAGAGAGGGCTGTGGCTGGTGAGGTGACCAGGGTCAGGGACCTGCTCGATGGCGGAGGAGCGGGCTGGATGGCGCCAGACACGCTGGCGCGGCGCCTAAATTCTGCCAACGTCCGCCACGCGGCCGATGCCATCGAGTCGCTAAAAACAGCTCTGGGCCCTGACTCCGTTAGGTGCATCGAGGAGGCTCAAGCACGTGGGGAGATCCCGTCCGAACTGACCCCCGTCCGGACGGAATTCCTCATTGGCGCCAAACCCCGGAACCTCCCTCGGGGGCCGGCGCCTCACAACTTGAGCCGCCTCGGGGAAATCCCCTCCGTGCCTTTCAGTTCCGCGCGGAGGGGTTTCCTGTACGGGCTGCTCCTGCACACCCTCAACTTTGCCATCCTTGCCGGCCGTCCGGACACGCCATGGCGTACCATCTTGCCGTCCGGAGGAGGCGGGGGTCCCCGATGGAGGGCACTCTACGCAGGGGTCCTCCCACTATTCATCGGGGACTTGGCCTGGAGGGTGGTGCACGGAGCAGTGCCGTGCAACAAATTTTTAAGCCGGTTCATGGACTCCCAGGCCGCCTGCAATTTCTGCGGTCTGGAGGAGTCCGTGTTCCATGTTTTTATTGAGTGCACAAGGTTGCAGCCCCTGTTCCATTATTTGAAGGGGCTGCTCCTGAAATTCTGGCTGCACTTCAGTCCCACTCTCCTGATCTTTGGGCACCCTGTGCGGAGGGGAGCAGGTAGGTCCGAGGGCCTCCTCGTAGGACTGCTCCTGGGCACGGCCAAGGGTGCCATCAGCCGGTCCAGGCAGCGGGCAGTCGAGGGGGTCGTTCAACCTGACTGCCTGCCTCTCTTCCGCTCTTACATCCGGTCCAGGGTGTCCTTGGAGATGGAGCACGCGGTGTCCACCGGTACGCTCGCGGCCTTCCGCGAGAGGTGGGCACCGGAGGGACTGGAGTGCATCATCACGCCCGGCAACCAAATTTTAATTTGATTTTACGTTTTTAAGTTTAATTTGTTTTAATTGCCGGTGCTTTTAGTGTCCCCCTTCCCTTTTATAGGGGGCACTGGGGAAAATTGTGATTTTAGTGCCCAAAAAAAAAACCAAAAAAAGAAAAACACAAAAAAAAACAAAAAAAGGGGGGAAAAAAAAAAGGGCCTTGTAAATGTCTGGAGTGTCACCCAGGTCGGGTGGCACCGTTTAATGTTTTATGTTTTCGCAGGTAAACTCAAAAGAGTTTCATGCACAAGGACCCCCAGGTCCCTCTGCACTGCAGCATGTTGTAATTTCTCCCCATTCAAATAATATTCCCTTTTACTGTTTTTTTTCCCAAGGTGGATGATCTCACACTTTCCGACATTGTATTCCATCTGCCAAACCTTAGCCCATTCGCTTAACCTATCTAAATCTCTTTGCAGCCTCTCTGTGTCCTCTACACAACCCCGCTTTCCCACTAATCTTTGTGTCATCTGCAAATGTTGTTACACTACACTCTGTCCCCTCTTCCAGGTCATCTATGTAAATTGTAAACAGTTGTGGTCCCAGCACCGATCCCTGTGGCACACCACTAACCACCGATTTCCAACCCGAAAAGGACCCATTTATCCCGACTCTCTGCTTTCTGTTCGCCAGCCAATTCTCTATCCATGCTAATACATTTCCACTGACTCCGCATACCTTTATCTTCTGCAGTAACCTTTTGTGTGGCACCTTATCGAATGCCCTTTGAAGATCTAAATACACCACATCCATCGGTACACCTCTATCCACCATGCTCGTTATATCCTCAAAGAATTCCAGTAAATTAGTTAAACATGATTTCCCCTTCATGAATCCATGCTGCGTCTGCTTGATTGCACTATTCCTATCTAGATGTCCCGCTATTTCTTCCTTAATGATAGTTTCAAGCATTTTAGTAAAAGTAGTCAGAGTAGGAATCGCAGGAATAGCTCAGATGAATACGTGGCTTGAGCAGTGGTGCAGCAGGGAGGGATTTAAATTCCTGGGACATTGGAACCGGTTCTGGGGGAGGTGGGACCAGTACAAACTGGACGGTCTGCACCTAGGCAGGACCGGAACCAATGTCCTAGGGGGAGTGTTTGCTAGTGCTGTTGGGGAGAAGTTAAACTAATATGGCAGGGGGATGGGAACCAATGCAGGGAGACAGAGGGAAACAAAAAGGAGACTAAAGCAAAAGACAGAAAAGAGATGAGTTAAATTGGAGGGCAGAGAAACCCAAGGCAAAAAACAAAAAGGGCCACTGAATATAAAGGGGCTGCAGGAGGGGTCAAAACTAAAAATCATGATTTAAAAACTAGTATTAAAACACTCTACCTAAACGCACGCAGCATTTGAAATAAAGTAAATGAGTTGACGGCACAAATCATTACAAATGGGTATGATTTGGTGGCCATTACAGAAATGTGGTTGCAGGGTGGCCAAGACTGGAAATTAAACATACAGGGGTATCTGACGATTCGGAAAGATAGACAAGAAGGGAAAGGAGGTGGGGTAGCTCTGTTAATAAAGGATGATATCAGGGCAGTTGTGAGAGACGATATTGGCTCTAATGAATAAAATGTTGAATCATTGTGGGTGGAGATTAGAGATAGTAAGGGGAAAAAGTCACTGTTGGGCGTAGTTCATAGGCCCCCAAATAATAACTGGGCGGGCAATAATCAAGGGAATAATGGAGGCATGTGAAAAAGGAACGGCAGTAATCATGGGGGATTTTAACCTACCTATCGATTGGTCAAATCAAATCGACGGGGTAGCCTGGAGGAGGAACTCATAGAATGCATACGGGATTGTTTCTTAGAACAGTATGTTACAGAACCTACAAGGGAGCAAGCTATCTTGGATCTGGTCCTGTGTAATGAGACAGGAATAATAAACGATCTCCTAGTCAAAGATCCTCTCGGAATGAGTGATCACAGTATGGTTGAATTTGTAATACAGATTGAGGGTGAGGAAGTAGTGTCTCAAACGAGCGTACTATGCTTAAACAAAGGGGGGCTACAGTGGGATGAGGGCAGAGTTGGCTAAAGTAGACTGGAAACACAGACTAAACGGTGGCACAATTGAGGAACAGTGGAGGACTTTTAAGGAGCTCTTTCTTAGTGCTCAACAAAAATATATTCCAGTGAAAAAGAAGGGCGGTAAGAGAAGGGATAACCAGCCGTGGATAACCAAGGAAATAAAGGACAGTATCAAATTAAAAACCAATGCGTATAAGGTGGTCAAGGTTATGCAACATGCAGCACACCACAATGAACTCAGCGACCTGCTCAGGGTGGTAATGTAGATTGCCTCCTGAATGGTCCAGGAATTCAGAACTCCAATTGTCTTTTCGACGATATTGTGTGTAGCTATATGGCTTTCGTTGTAGCGCTTCTCGGCTTCTGTCTGGGGCTTACACCGGGGGGTTCATGAGCCAGCTGGCAAGGCCATATCCTTTATTTCCCAGCATCCAACCGTGACCTTGTGGTTGACTCTTAAACAGGCCAGAGACAGTGCTCTCATGCAAGATGTGCGCATCATGGATGATCCCTGGAAAATTTGCATTTACTGCCATGATTATTTGCTTGTGGTCGACAACGAGCTGCACATTCAGGGAATGGAATCACTTTTGGTTCCGAAACATCTCTGCATCTTGTAAAGGTGCTCGCAGGGCGTTGTGCATACAGTCTATTACTCCCTGCACCGTGGGAAAGTTTGCTATTCTTGAGAAACCGAAAGCCCTCTCACTCTGTGCCTCCCTCGTCATAGGAAAGTTTATAAAATCCATCCTGCGTGCGTAAAGGGCTTCAGTCACCTGTCAAATGCAGCATTATGTGGCGTGCTGAGAGATACCGCAAATGTCGCCAGCTGGGGCCTGAAAGGAGCCAAATGCGTCGAAGGAAAGTGCCGCAGTAACCTTAACCTTAACGGGCAGTGTGGTCCTGATGGTGTTGGTAGGCTGCAGATCTCCTTTAATGAGCTGGCATATCTCACTGATGACTTCTTTTTGGAAGTGCAGCCTTCTAACGCACGTGTTATCGGACAAGTCCAGGAATGATCGCTTATCCCTGTAAATGCGTGAGGTGTAACGTCTCCTCTTTGTGAGCAGGCTGCCACCTCTTGGGCACATAATGCTCTTCAATAAACCTTCTCCCATATCTATTCTGCAGCATATGATTAGTCATCAATACTGGTTGAGAAATTACAGGCCACATCACTATAAATCGCTATAAATGCCCTTAATCTCTTTTCTTAATTTGTCCTCAACAAATACAAATGTGATTAAATGATTGACAAGAGTCAAAACGCCCTTAAAATCACTCACAAATTGCTTCTCCTGACAAGCACTTCAAGCAGCCTTTTATTAAAGATTCTCCGAGTTACAAAATGGCGTCCGTAGTGCCGAGTTAAGATCAGGTGATTGCAGCTTGTCTTGAGCATTTTTTGGGCCAGCAAATTGGCCGCTAATTTCCATTTTTCATCAAAAATAGGTGATAGCCTGAATCTCGGCGCTTATATGGGCGCTAAATGGGCAATGATGTGCCGAAAGTCTAGCCCATTTAATGTGTATCTCACTTACAAACTCACACTGCAATTTTGCAAGCCTTAGGAGACAAACTGAAGGAAAATGTGAGGGACAGTTTCCAATGATTCAGAGATCATTACATCAGTGACTGCACTTCAAAAAGTACGCCATTGCCTATAAAAGTGCTTTGGGACATCCAGTGGTCGTGAAAGGCGCTATATAAATGCAAGTCTTTTTTCATTTTTTTTTATCACTGCTGACCATCTTGCAGGAGATGATTGCAGGAGCTCATATAATTACACTCTCTTCAGTGCAACAAACCAGTGCACCTGGTGAGCCCTTGTCCTCCACCAGTGTGAAGTGTACACCAATAACAACAAAAACTTGCATTTATATAGTGCCTTTAACATCCCAAGGTGCTTCATAGGAACATTATCAAACATAATTTAACATCAAGTCACATAAAGAGAAAGTAGGGCAGATGACCAAAAGCTTAGTAAAAGAGCTAGGCTTTCAGGAGTGCCTTAAAAGGAGGAAAGAAAGTTAGAGAGGCAGAGAGGTTTAGGGAGGGAATTCAAG
Organism: Pristiophorus japonicus; assembly: GCF_044704955.1. Lineage (NCBI taxonomy): Eukaryota > Metazoa > Chordata > Chondrichthyes > Pristiophoridae > Pristiophorus > Pristiophorus japonicus. Next base: position 263,069,954 of record NC_091978.1, on the reverse strand, counting down.
AGCTTATAGCCTTGGCAGCTGAATGGCCGCCATTGTTGGAGCAATTAAAATCAAGAATGCTCAAGAGGCCAGAATTGGTGAAGCACAGAGATTTTTGGGGGAGGGAATGTAGGGCTGGAGGAGATTACGGAGATAGGAGGGGCAAGGCCACAGAGTGATTTGAAAACAAGGACGAGAATTTTAAAATTGAGGCATTGCTTAACCGGGAGCCAATGTAGATCAGCGCGCACAGGAAAGACAGCTGAGCGGGACTTGGTGCGAGTTAGGACACGTGCAGCAGCATTTTGGATGACCTTGGGGCCGAAATTGTCCTCCGACCGAAAAGGGGCGCACTCACCAATCTTGAAGATTTTTCCACGCCCCAATCCATGGAGCGAACAGGCGAGCGAAATTCAGCTCTTTGTAGTTTTGTCTTGCTCTGGGCGGTGAGGTCAGGTTGCGGTGGGGTGGAAGTGCGTGGGGAGCGGGGTGGACATCAGTATGTGTCATCAGCGCCGCACCGCATCGTGATGACACGTAGCAATGTCCCGTCCCTTCAGTTAAAGTAAGGGCCGCTGCGAACTCTGCAGCCACGTTAGAGGCGCCCACTGGGCCACCAGGGAAAGTTTCAACTGGGCCAACAGTCCGGCATCCAAGAGGGGGTGTTGGGCTGCATGTTAGCGGCCCGGCCGAACCCGTGGCCGCCATTGTCGGGTCATCCTCGACGTTGGCCCACAATTAAAATAAAATGGCAGCCGTGGCAATGCACCCTCCCCTTTAAGAGCGGACACGCCATCCAACCACTATCAGCTTCCTGCAGGGTAAAGCTGTTAGGGGCACTGAGTGGCGGCCAATCCGCTCCCACGGGGCAATTTCTCGCAGGGCAATTCCCACGCGGGGCGGAAAGGGGGTCACCGCTAGTCAGTAAGGGGCCGATGGGGCGGGAACACTGGCGGTCGGGGGGGACACACATTAAAATGAGGGCAATGTCGCGATTGTCGGCAACTCCGCACTGACTGAGCAGTGAGTGCTTTCCGCACATCACCGCCTCTTTGAGGCAATAATGGATCTTTAAAAAGGGAGCAATTTCGGCCCCCTCAAGTTTACAGAGGATAGAACTTGGGAGGACGGCCAGGAGCACATTGGAATAGTCAAGTCTAGAGGTAACAAAGGCATGGATGAGCTTTTAAGCAGCAGATGAGCTGAGGCAGAAGCGGAGGCGGGCGATGTTATGGAGGTAGAAGTAGGCGGACTTGGTGAGGGAGTGGATATGTGGTCGGAAGCTCATATCGGGATCAAATATTACACCAAGGTTATGAGCAGTGTGGTGCAGCCTCAGACAGTTGCCAGGGAGATGAATGGAGTTGGTTGCAAGGGAAAAGAGTTTGTGGTGGGGTCTGAAGACAATGGCTTTGGTCTTCCCAATATTTAGTTGGAGGAAATTTCTGCTCATCCAGAACTGGATGTCGGACAAGCAATCTGATAACTTAGAGGCTGTGGAGGGGTCGAGGGAAGTGGTGGTGAGGTAGAGCTGGGTGTCGTCAGTGGACATGTAGAAACTGACGCTGTGTTTTTGGCTAATATCGCTGAGGGACGGCATGTAGATGAGAAATAGGAGAGTGCCAAGGATAGATCCTTGGGGGACACCATAGGTATGGGAGCGGATGAAATCCTCACTGAGGCACTGAAGTATAGCGGGGAGGCACTGTTGACGCAAATACTTGACCTCATCTCTCTCATCTGGAGGGAGGAGAGTATGACGGGAGATCTCAGAGATGCAGTGATCGTGACTATCTTTAAAAAAGGGGACAAGTCTGACTGCAGCAATTACAGAGGAATCTCCCTGTTATCAGCCACTGGGAAGTCGCCGCTAGAGTCCTCCTCAACCGTCTTCTTTCTGTGGCTGAGGAGCTCCTCTCGGAGTCACAGTGTGGATTTTGTCCCCTATGGGACAAAACGGACATGATTTTTACAGAGCGACAGCTGCAGGAAAAATGCAGGGAACAGCACCAGCCCTTATACATGGCCTTCTTCGATCTTACAGAGACACTGTCAACTGCGAGGGTCTATGGAGCGTCATCCTCCATTTCGGATGCCCCCAATCCTCCACCTGCTCCACGACAACATGCAGGCCATGATCCTTACGAATGGATCCATTACAGACTGAAGCCACGTCCGGACCAGGGTCAAACAAGGCTATGTCATCGCCCCAACCCTCTTCTCAATCTTCTCGCTGCCATGCTCCACCTCACAGTGACAAGCTCCCCGCTGGAGTGGAACTAAACTACAGAACCAATGGGAACCAGTTCAACCTTCGGCATCTCCAGGCCAGGTCCAAGACCACCCCGATTTCTGTCGTCGAGCTACAGTATGCGGACAATGCCTGCATCTACGCACATACAGAGGCTGAACTCCAAGCCATAGTCAATGTATTTACTGAGGCGTACGAAAGCATGGGCCTTACAACATCGGTAAGACTAAGGTCCTCCACCAGCCTGCCACTGCCGCACAGCACTGTCCCTCAATCATCAAGATCCACGGCGCGGCCCTGGACAACGTGGACCATTTCCCATACTTCAGGAGCCTCTTATCAACAAGAGCAGCCATTGACGACATGATTCAACATCGCCTCCAGTGCGCCAGTGCAGCCTTCGGCCTCCTGAGGAAAAAAGAGTGTTTGAAGACCAGGGCCTCAAATCTGCCAGCAAGCTCATGGTCTACAGAGCTGTAGTAATACCTGCCCTCTTGTGTGGCTCAGGGACATGGACCATGTACAGTAGACAGCTCAAGTCGCTGGAGAAATACCACCAACGATGTCTCCACAAGATCCTACAAATCCCCTGGGAGGACAGACGCACCAACGTTAGCGTCCTCGACCAGGCCAACCTCCCCAGCATTGAAGCACTGACCACACTTGATCAGCTCTGCTGGGCAGGCCACAATGTTCGCATGCCAGACACGTGACTCCCAAAGCAAGCGCTCTACTCAGAACTCCTTCACGGCAAACGAGCCAAAGGTGGGCAGAGGAAATGTTACAAGGACACCCTCAAAGCCTCCATGATAAAGGGCCTGGATCCCTGGCTGGGAACAGGTCTAAGTGGAGGAAGTGTATCTGGGAGGGCGCTGAGCACCTCGAGTCTCATCGCCGAGAGCATGCAGAAATCAAGCACAGGCAGCAGAAAGAGCGTGCGGCAGACATGTTCCACCCACCCTTTCCCTCAATGACTATGTCCCACCTGTGACCAAGACCTGTGACCTGTGGTTCTCATATTGGACTGTTCAGTCACCTAAGGACTCATTATTAGCGTGGAAGCAAGTCTTCCTCGATTCCGAGGGACCGCCTATGATGATGATGAGGTAACAATGTGGGAGTGGGAAGAGAAGCCATTGCAGGTGATTCTCTGGCTACGACTGGATAGTTAAGAATGGAACCAGGCGAGTGCAGTCCCACTCAGCTGGATGACGGTGGGGAGGCGTTGGAGGAGGATGGAATGGTCAACTTTGTCAAACGCTGCGGACAGGTCCAGAAGGACGAGGAGGGATGGTTTACTTCTGTCGCAGTCAAATATGATTTCATCAGGGACTTTGGTAAGAGCCGTGTCCGTACTGTGACAGGGGCAGAAACCTGATTGGAGGGATTGAAACATAAGGTTCCGAGAAAGGTGGGCATAGACTTGGGAGGTGACAGCACGTATCAGGAATTTGGAGAGGAAAGGGAGGTTAGAGATGGGATGATAGTTTGCAAGGAAGGAAGGGTCAATGGTTGTTTTTTTGAGGAGATGGCAGATTTGAAGGAGAGGGGGACAATACCTGAGGAGAGAGAACCATTAACAATATCCACTAATATGGGGACCAGGAAAGGAAGTTGAGTAGTCAGCAGTTTAGTGGGAATAGGGTAGAGGAAGGAAGAGGTGGGTCTCATCGACAAGGTGAGCTTGGAGAGGACATGAGGGGAGATTGGAGAGAAACTAGAGAAAGATGCAAATTCAGGACGAAGGCAGCGGGAAAATTAGAGGAAGTTTTACCCGGCAGGCTAGGAGAAGGGAGGGAATTGGTAGAAGCAGCAGTCTTGATCTTTGTGCCAAAAAAATCCATGAGCTCCTCGCACTTGTTGGAGGTTGGGTGGAGGAGGTAGGGGAGGGTGGTTTAAGAAGTTGGGGTTATCTTTGCATTCCTGGATGATCTTTAAATTGTGAACAGTTTTAGCGATGAAGAGCAGGACCCGATAATGCTTTATGTGGTCCCGCTAGATCTGATGAATTTTTTGAGGTTGTAGCTAGCCGATTAGATAAGGGTGTACCAGTGGATGTAGTTTATTTGGATTTTCAGAAGGCATTTGATAAGATGCCACACAAGAGGTTACTGAACAAAATTAGAGCTTATGAGATTGGGGGTAATATACTAGCATGGACTGAGGTTTGGTGAGCAGATAGAAAACAGAGTAGGAATAAAGGGTCATTTTCGGGTTGGCAGGCTGTAACTAGTGGGATGCTGCAAGGATCGGTGCTTGAGACCCAGCTATTCACAATCTATATCACTGATTTAGATGAGGGGACCAAATATCTTATATCCAAGTTTAGAAACATAGAAACATAGAAAGTAGGTGCAGGAGTAGGCCATTCGGCCCTTCGAGCCTGCACCACCATTCAATAAGAGCATGGCTGATCATTCACCTCAGTACCCCTTTCCTGCTTTCTCTCCATATCCCTTGATCCCTTTCGCTGTAAGGGCCATATCTAACTCCCTCTTGAATATATCCAATGAACTGGCATCAACAACTCTCTGCGGTAGGGAATTCCACAGGTTAACAACTCTCTGAGTGAAGAAGTTTCTCCTCATCTCAGTCCTAAATGGTTTACCCCTTATCCTTAGACTATTTGCTGATGATACAAAGCTAGGTGGTAACATAAATTGTGAGGAGGATGCAAAGAGACTTCAAGGGGATATAGATAGGCTAAGTGAATGGGCAAGAACATGGCAAATGGAATATAGGGCCCAAGTTTCGGGCCGCGCCTAAAACGGCGCAGCCCAGACCTGGACGCCCGTTTTTTGCGCCACAAAGTGCACCTAAAAAGAACTTACCTATTCTCCGGCTCCCTGCAGGTCCTCTGGAGCTGGGCGCAGCACAGCACGAGCTGTAGGGGGCGGAGCCAGGTCCCTGCGCTGAAAACAGTGCCGGGACCTCTGCACATGCACGCTACAGTGGGCGCGCATGTGTAGTAGCTCCAGGCGCCCAAAACTGTGGGAGGGGCCCGAAGCACGCAGTCCCTAGCCCTGGCCGAATGGCCTCATTGGGGCTGCGTGAATAAGGCTCCTCCCACCCGACTGGACCCGACACGACCTCTGTCTCCCCCCCGCCAGCCCCAACCCACCCCCACGACTCTTCCCCCCGCCCCCGGACCTCCGCGACTCTCCCCCCCACCCCCCAGTCCTCCGCGACTCCCCCCACCCGGACCTCCGCGACTCTTTGCCCCTCCCCCCCCAGACCTCCGTGACCCCCTCCGAGACCCGACGCCACCTACCTGTAAATCCAACCCGCAGTCTTGGGCCCGGCCGTTCAGCCTCCTTCTCTCCCTTCCTTCCTTCCTTCCCTCCCTCCCTCCCCTCCCTCCATCCTCTCTCCCTTCTCCCCCTCCTCTCCCCCCTACCCCGCTCCACCTCCCCCCTCCTCTCCCCCCTACCCCCCTCCACCTCCCCCTTCTCCTCCCCCCTACCCCCCACCCCTCCTCCTCCTCCCCACCCACCCCCCCTCCTCCTCCCCCTCCCCCTTCACACCACCCCCCTTCTCCCCCTCCCCCTTCTCCCCCTCCCACCCACCTTCTCCCCTCGCTGTCAGAAACAAAGACACTGACAGACAGAGAGTGAGAGACACACACACACAGACAGACAGAGAGATAGAGACACTGACAGAGACACACTGGGTGGGCCATCCCAGCACGCTGTTGGAGGACTCTCGGTGCTGCAGTCGGTAAGTAGAAAATGTTTTATTTATTAATTTTTTAAATGTTTTAAATTTTTTATTAATTTTTTTTGATTGATTTATTGGTTGATTTATTGATGTATTTATCATTTATTATTGATGATGACTCTTTATTTGTAAAACTGAAGTGTTTAATGTTTGTAAACTTCCCTATAAACCCCCCCCCCCCACCCATTCCCTACGCCTAATTTGTAACCTACGCTTGATTTTCTAAGGTGTAGACAAGGTTTTTTCGAACGTACAAAAATCTTCACTTACTCCATTCTAAGTTAGTTTGGAGTAAGTTTTCACTGCCTAAACTTTGAAAACAGGCGTAAGTGGCCGGACACGCCCCCTTTTGAAAAAAAAATTCTGTTCCAAAGTGAAACTGTTCTAACTGACTAGAACTGGAGCAAACTAAATGCCGAGAATTCAAATTTCTAAGATAATCCATTCTAAGCCAGTTGCTCCAAAAAATCAGGAGCAACTCAGGCCGAAACTTGGCCCCATAATGTGGAGAATGTGAAGTTATCCACTTTGGTAGGAAAAACAGAAAAGCAGAATATTTTTCAAATGGTGAGAGATTGGGAGATTTTGGTGTTCAGAGCGACCTGGGTGCCCTTGTACACTGAAAATTAACATGCAGGTACAGCAAGCAATTAAGAAAGCAAATGGTACGTTGGCATTTATTACAAGAGGATTTGAATATAAGAGTAAAGACATCTCACTGCAATTATATAGGGCCCTGGAGAGACCGCACCTGGAGTATTGTGTACAGTTTTAGTTTCCTTACCTAAGGAAGGATATACTTGCCATTGAGGGACTGCAACTGATGCCTGGGATGGAGGGATTATCCTATGAGGAGAGCTTGAGTAGACTAGGCCTATATTCTCTCGAGTTTAGAAGAATGAGAGGTGATCTCTTTGAAACATACAACATTCTTACAGGGCTTGATAGAGTAGATGCAGGGAGGATGTTTTATAAGAAAATAAGAACATAAGAACTAGGAGCAGGAGTAGGCCATATGGCCCCTCGAGCCTGCTCCACCATTTAATAAGATCATGCCTGATCTGATCATGGACTCTGCCCTGCCCGCTCCCCATAACCCCTTATCCCGTTATCGTTTAAGAAACTGTCTATTTCTGTCTTAAATTTATTCAATGTCCCAGCTTCCACAGCTCTCTGAGGCAGCGAATTCCACAGATTAACAACCCTATGAGAGAAGAAATTTCTCCTCATCTCTGTTTTAAATGGGCGGTCCCTGATCATGCCCTCTAGTTCTAGACTCCCCCATCAGTGGAAACATCGATGGGCTAGACTTTCCACTAGGCGGTTAAGGCCCAAAAAAATGGGCCTTGTTCCAGCGATGTGGGATGTATTGCCCATGCTGATCGCTGGCACAAGGCCCATTTTTTTTTTTTTTGCGATTTTCCACTCGGCCTTACTCCGTCGATGTAAAATGGGCGATCAGATCTTTTGGCGATCTCACGATCGCCCAAAGAAAACACAAGTCAAAGAAGAAAAAAAAGCTTCCCTAGCAATGCTATTTTGCACGTGTAGGATGTTTTTTTTTTAGGTTGATTTTCTTTGCCGCGTTTTGAGAGGTCAGGGATCATCACACATGCTCAGAAGCACAGGGAGGGTCAGAGAGAGAGAGAGAGAGAGAAGGAGAGAGACATTTGTGTTCAGTAGATGGTATCTTGGAATTTAAAGTAAAATTAACAAATTTGAGAGATCTCACGATTTAAATTTTTTTTTTAAATACTTCTAAATGCTTATAAGTATAATTATATATTTGTGAACAGTATTTAATTGCTGAAATACTGCTATATAAAAAAAAAATCAATGGAGGGAGAAAGTGAGAGGAGAAGGACCAAGCCCTTCAGCGAGGAGGCTAATGAGGCCCTCGTAAATATCGTGAGCACGAGGTGAGAGGACTTGACACGGGGTGGGCATGGGAAACTTCCACCCCGTGAATACAGATGAATATGGGCTGAGATTGCCGACGTGGTCACGTCGACATCGAACGAAGTACACACATCTGACCAGTGCTACAAAAGATGGAACAGCCTGCTGGCAGCAGCCAGAGTAAGTTGAAATTTATATTTAAAATCATCCATATGTATTATTTAATGATGTATGGAAATTTTAATTAGAATCTTCAATGTTATTTTGTTATATTATAACATAATTAAATTATGAATAAATTTATGCACCCTAACATTAAGTTGAATCTGATAGCATGAAATATTATTCATATGCAATGTAATGCAAATTATTAATTGAACATTTAAATCGATCAGCCTTAAATGTTTATTGCCAAATCCATTAGCTTATGCCGTGCAATGTTATCTTATCATTTACAGAAAAACATATCTATCAACTGGTCAGAGCAACGGAGGATGGGCGGTGGCTCTGCAATGGTCCACACACTCAGTGAATACGAGGAGCTTGTGGTGACCTTGGTGGAGCCTGAAAACCGTTCGGTCACGACCCGTGGTGTGGCCGAACCCACTCTTGAGTCACGTGAGTAATGGAAACTGTGCACTGTGCAATGTGTGAAACAGTAGTAAATACATACTAAAAATATCTTGGTTATGCATGTAATGTTATGCAATTTGATAAATAATTTTGATGTACTCTTGATCTATGAATTAGCTCATGTTAGGCCTGGTGAATCCTGTGCATATGGGGTAATGTTTTAGGTTATTGAAATATTGATATGTATTGATTTGTATTGTTATATGTTAATAAAAATTTAATTTGTCTTTCTAAGGTCAAGTGTCCGTGGAATCAGTGAACACCTCCGCTACTCCAGAGCCAGCCAATAGTTTGCAGGAGAAAGAGTCAGAAGAGGAGGCACTGCTGCCTCATGCTGTGCAGGAGCAAGAGGAGGAGAAGGAGGAGGAATTTTTTTTTTTGTGGGGGGGGTGGGTGGGAACAACCTGCGGCCATCTCTATTGAGATGGATGATGCGCCGGGACCAAGCGGTGTGCAGATGGTGACGCCAAGGCACGTAATGTTGCAAATGCCGACCCCACGGAGGTCCAGTCAGCGGGCTGAGCAATCATCTACCATGGAGGGTCAGATGGAGAGCTTATTATCCCTGTGCAGGGAGACGGTCACGATCGGTCGCGACCTTATCCAGGGTTTCGCAGGTTTCTCTGCTAACTGGGGCAAGTTCTGCATGAACTTCTACAACTGCTCTTTTGAGCAGTCACATTCGGCAGCAGACAGCCACAACCAATGCCCTATGGCGTGTGTTGCTGGCTGGACACGGCACTGCACCCCAAGGTGTCGTGTCAACTCGTAGCGAGACCCCGAGCATGCAAGCGAGTACGGAGGATACAGTTCCTCCTGACTCGGAAGTGGAGCCTCAGGCTTCTGCTTTCACTCCGTCACCTCTACCATGGCAGGAAGTCTTGCCGTCACACACTGCACAACGCGTTCGTGTCGGTATGCGTAGACCAAAACGGGCGGCTGGGGTACGAACACGGAGTGGGATAGGACCTGGAGGGAAACGTGGCCGCAGGTAGGGAGGGGGGAGTGTTTTTCAAAAGTTTTGCAAAAGTTTCAATGTTCAAAGTTCAAAGTTCAATGTTCAACTGTTTTTTTCCTTTTTGTTAATTGTTAAAGTTTTGGGGATTTGAGGGAAGGGTGGGTTGGTGCAGGGGGCAGGGGCTTGGAGGGAGGGTGTTGTTCAATAGTTTATTAAACATTTTCCATTTCTATCTTTGTTAATAAAAAAAAAATATTTTATTCAACAAATTTTGTGCCTTTTCTCTTAGTTACATTAGTTATCAAATGTACAGTTTTTCATCCATATTTGTTTGTTTATTCTTTTATTATACCAGTACTTTTATTATACCAATTTATTATACTTTACTTAAACTAATTCCGATGATAGGCCAGTGCAGATAACACAACAAGGAAACCCCATGCAAGTGAAACTTTTGATTAACCCTAACTGTAAATGAACATTTGAATATCCACAGTGATAGTTCATGCAAAGCGTTTATTAAAGAGCTGCTGACACAACAGCTTAGCGGCCGTGTAACTGCCACTGGCTTCTGGTCTTCGGGAGGGGGGTGGTGGTACCGGTGCTAGATCGCCAGGCTGATTTAGCTCGCCTGCATCCTCTTCTGCCTGTTCCTCCTCTTCATCCTCGCCGGCTGGCTCTTCTGTCTCACCTCCTTCTGGAGGTGGACCTGCAGCCTGATCTGGCATTACTTGTCCTCTCTTTACAGCTAGGTTATGCAGCATGCAACACACCACAATAAACTCTGCAACCTGATCACGGTGGTACTAGAGGCTGCCTCCAGAATGATCCAGGCATCTGAAGTGCTGCTTCAGGACTCCAATTGTCTTTTCAACGATGTTGCGAGTCGCTATGTGACTTTCATTATACCGTTTCTGTGCTTCAGTGACGGGATTACGCAGAGGGGTCATCAGCCAACTTGCAAGGCCATACCCTTTATCCCCCAGCATCCAACCGTGATCTTCTGGCTGATTGACAAACAGGTCAGGGATAGCACTTTCACATAAGATGTGTGCATCATGGATGCTGCCAGGAAATGTAGCATTCACTGTTAAAATTGTTTGATTGTGGTCGACAACAAGCTGCACAGTTAGTGAGTGGAACCACTTTCTATTATGAAACACCTTTGCGTACTTTAAGGGTGCTTTCAGGGCAATGTGCGTGCAGTCTATTGCTCCCTGTACCTTGGGGAACTGTGAAATCCTGCAGAAACACAAAGCCCTCTCGATTTGTGCCTCCCTGGTCATTGGGAAGCTGATGAAGTCCATCCTGCGAGCGTAAAGGGCTTCAGTCACCTGTCGAATGCAGCAGTGTAGACATAGAAACATAGAAAATAGGTGCAGGAGTAGGCCATTCGGCCCTTCGAGCCTGCACCACCATTCAATATGATCATGGCTGATCATTCACCTCATTGCCCTTTTCCCTCTTTCTCTCCATACCCCTTCATCCCTTTAGCTGTAAGGGCCATATCTAACTCCCTCTTGAATATATCTAATTAACTGGCATCAAAGATTCTTTGAGGCAGGGAATTCCGCAGGTTAACAACTCTCTGAGTAAAGAAGTTTCTCCTCATCTGAGTCCTAAATGGCCTACCCCTTATCCGAAGACTGTGTCCCCTGGTTCTGGACTTCTCCAACATCGGGAACATTCTTCCCGCATCTAACTGTCCCGTCCCGTCAGAATCTTATACGTTTCTATGAGATCCCCTCTCATCCTTCTAAACTCCAGTGTATAAAGCCCCAGTTGATCCAGTCTCTCCTCATATGTCAGTCCAGCCATCCCTGGAATCAGTCTGGTGAACCTTCGCTGCACTCCCTCAATAGCAAGAACGTCCTTCCTCAGATTAGGAGACCAAAACTGAACACAATATTCCAGGTGAGGCCTCACCAAGGCCCTGTACAACTGCAGTAAGACCTCCCTGCTCCTATACTCAAATCCCCTAGGTATGAAGGCCAATATGTTATTTGCCTTCTTCACCGCCTGCTGTACCTGTATGCCAACTTTCAATGACTGATGAACCATGTCACCCAGGTCTCATTGCAACTCCCCTTTTCCTAATCTGCCGCCATTCAGATAATATTCTGCCTTCATGTTTTTGCCACCAAAGTGGATAATCTCACATTTATCCACATTATACTGCATCTGCTATGCATTTGCCCACTCACCGAACTTGTCCAAATCACCCTGCAGCCTCTTAGCATCCTCCTCACAGCTCACACCGCCACCCAGTTTAGTGTCATCTGCAAACTTGGAGATATTACACTCAATTCCTTCATCCAAATCGTTAATGTATATTGTAAAGAGCTGGGGTCCCAGCACTAAGCCCTGCAGCACTCCACTAGTCACTGCCTCCCATTCCGAAAAGGACCCGTTTATCCTGACTCTCTGCTTCCTGTCTGCCAACCAATTCTCTATCCACGCCAGTACATTACCCCCAATACCATGTGCTTTGATTTTGCACACCAATCTCTTATGTGGGAACTTGTCAAAGGCCTTTTGAAAGTCCAAATACACCACATCCACTGGTTCTCCCTTGTCCACTCTATTAGCTGTATCCTCAAAAAATTTCAGAAGATTTGTCAAGCATGATTTCCCTTTCACAAATCCATGCTGACTTGGACTGATCCTGTCACTGCTTTCCAAATGCGCTGCTATTTCATCCTTAATAATTGATTCCAACATTTTCCCCACGACTGATGTTGTCATGTATGTAACCATCATGCAATGGTAATCTTCATGTAACTGTAACCTTCATGCAACTCCTGTACACTGTACTTATACCCTAGAAATAACCTGACCACAGGGGGTGAACTCGTGGGAGACGCTCCTCACCTGCATTTCCAGGTATAAAAGGGGAGGTCCCATCCAGGGTCAGCACTCCTTGGTCCTGGGAATAAAGGTTAAGGTCACGTAGTGACTGTGTCTACAGTACATGCCTCGTGTGAATTTGTAGTACAGTGCAGGGACGTCACATTTGGCGACGAGAAACGGGAATCACCGAACCACGAGGAGGGCCACCGGTAGCACAGAGGAACGTTACTGTGTGGGTGAGAACTGGGACGACTTCGTGGAAAGACTCCAGCAGAGCTTTGTCACGAAGGACTGGCTGGGAGCGACAGTGGCTGACAAGAGGAGGGCGCATCTACTGACCAGCTGCGGACCACAGACGTACGCGTTGATGAAAGGCCTGCTCGCGCCCCAAAAGCCAGTGGACAAGTCCTTTGAAGAGCTTAGCCAGCTGATGAGTGAGCATCTCAAGCCGGCGAGTAGTGTACACATGGCCTGGCACCGGTTCTACACACACCGGCGCCAGGAGGGACAATGCATCTCGGACTTCATTGCGGACCTGCAAGTTCACAAACGCCTGCAGCGGGGAGATGTTAAGGGACTTTTTCATTAAGAACATAAGAATTAGGAACAGGAGTGGGCCATCTAGCTCCTCGAGCCTGTCCCGCCACTCAACAAGATCATGGCTGATCTGGCCGTGGACTCAGCTCCACTTACCCGCCCGCTCCCCATAACCTTTAATTCCCTTATTGGTTAAAAATCTATCTATCTGTGATTTGAATACATTCAATGAGCTAGCCTCAACTGCTTCCCTGGGCAGAGAATTCCACAGATTCACAACCCTCTGGGAGAAGAAATTCCTTCTCAACTCGGTTTTAAATTGGCTCCCCCGTATTTTGAGGCTGTGCCCCCTAGTTCTAGTCTCCCCAGCCAGCGGAAACAGCCTCTCTGCCTCTATCTTGTCTATCCCTTTCATTATTTTATATGTTTCTATAAGATCACCCCTCATCCTTCTGAACTCCAACGAGTAAAGACCCAGTCTACTCAATCTATCATCATAAGGTAACCCCCTCATCTCCGGAATCAGCCTCGTGAATCGTCTCTGTACCCCCTCCAAAGCTAGTGTACCCTTCTTTAAGTAATGTGACCAAAACTGCACACAGTATTCCAGGTGCGGCCTCACCAATACCCTGTACATTTGCAGCAGGATCTCCCTGCTTTTGTACTCCATCCCTCTCGCAATGAAGGCCAACATTCCATTCGCCTTCCTGATTACCTGCTGCACCTGCAAACTAACATTGAGGGCATTAATCATGCCGAGATTTTCAGGCAGCTCATAGAGGCCAAGGATTTGGGTTTAGAAGGGGCGGCATTGATAGCTCAGGCCTTCATGGCAGAGGAAGAGGAGACCAAACTAATTTACGCACGTAGCCCTGGTCCCAAAGTGGCGATGGGCCAGAGAGTTAACATTGTGAATGCGGCCCGGGACCCCGCAGGCAGGCAAGGGCATTTTGAAACCGCCCAGGCAGTAACAGACACTATGGTGGGCCTGCAACAGGGACAATGGAAAGGGGATCAGCAATTCATGCCATCTTGAGGAACAATGCGTCCCGCGATGGGACCATTAACATCCACCATCAGAGTGCTTAGAAACAACCAAATGGGCAATCAGAGAGGAATGCCTGGTAACAGTCCCTTTGTTAACAACAATCTCAGCTCATGCTGGAGATGCGGGGGTAGACATACTGCGAAAAGCTGCAGGTTCCAGCAATACACCTGTAGGATTTGTAACGTCAGTGGACACTTGGCCAGGATGTGCAAAAAGGCTGTGGCGAGGATAATCTGCGAGACAGAGGAACCAGACGAGGGGTCTGCAATGCAGGATGATGCCTGGGGAAAAGCCATGGATGCTGAAGTTAAGCGGGTTCACGTGGCTGACGTCCACAGCTCATACACTAAAACGCCACCCATGATGATGAAAGTTTTATTGAATGGCATCCCGGTGCGCATGGAGCTGGATACGGGAGCTAGCCAGTCACTTATAAGCGCCCAACAATTTGAGAGACTATGGCCACACAGAGCTAGCAGGCCCAAACTGGAACGAATTGACATGGATACACCAAAGAGATCATCCCAGTGCTCGGCAGTGCAAATTTGGTGGTAACACATAATGGATCACAGTACCGGCTGCCACTCTGGGGAATGGCCCCGCGCTCTTGGGGAGGAGTTGGCTAGCCGAGATGAATTGGAAATGGGGGGATGTGCATGCCATTTCATCTGTGGAGCGAAGTTCATGCTCACAGGTCCTGCAAAAATTCGGGTCACTGTTTCAACCCGGTGTTGGAATGTTCAAGGGCACTAAAGTAGTGATACACATCACTCTGGACGCCAAACTAGTGCACCACAAAGCCAGAGCGGTGCTGTATGTGATGCGTGAGAAAATTGAAAGTGAACTGGGCAGGCTGCTCAGAAAGGGCATAATTTCGGCCGTTGAATTCAGCGACTGGGCAAGTCCCATCATTCCTGTCCTTAAAGCAGATGGCTCGGTCAGGATTTGTGGTGACTACAAAGCCACCATCAACCAAGTGTCACTGCAAGACCGATACCCGCTCCCGAGAGCGGAGGACCTTTTTGCCACGCTGGCAGGTGGCAAGCTGTTCACGAAGCTGGACCTCACTTTGGCCTACATGACTCAGGAACTGGCTGAAGAATCCAAGCTTCTGACCACCATCACGACGCACAAGGGATTATTTATCTACAACAGGTGTCCGTTTGGCTTTCGTTCGGCGGCATCTATCTTTCAGCGGAACATGGAAAGCTTGTTCAAATCCATTCCTGGAACAATCGTATTCCAAGACGACATCCTTATAACGGGTCGAGGCACCAAGGAACACCTCCACAACCGGGAGGAGGTACGACGCCTACTGGACCGGGTAGGCTTGCGGCTGAAAAAGGCCAAGTGTGTGTTTTTGGCCCCAGAGGTCGAGTTTTTGGGCAGGAGGGTTTCCGCAGATGGGATCCGGCCCACTGAATCAAAAACAGAGGCGATCCGCCGGGTGCCCAGGCCCGGCAACATGTCGGAGTTGCAATCATTCCTGGGACTTTTGAACTATTTCGGGAACTTTCTGCCGAACTTAAGCACATTGTTGGAGCCGTTACACATGCTCCTGCGTTAAGGTTGTGAATGGCTTTGCGGGGACTGTCAAGAATGGGCTTTCAATAAGGTGAGGAACCTGCTGTGTCCTAACAAATTGTTGACTTTGTATGACCCCTGTAAAAAACTGGTTTTAACGTGTGATGCATCGACCTACGGGGTTGGGTGTGTGTTGCAGCAGGGTAATGACGACGGCCGACTCCAACCGGTGGCTTATGCCTCCAGGTCACTCTCCCAGGCAGAGCGTGGATATGGCATGGTCAAAAAGGAAGCACTCGCTTGTGCTTACGGTGTGAAAAAGATGCACCAGTACCTTTTCGGTAGACGGTTCGAGCTAGAGACGGACCACAAGCCGTTAATATTCCTGTTGTCCGACAGCAAGGCTGTCAAAGCCAATGCGTCAGCTCGCATACAGCGATGGGCTCTCATGCTGGCTCCGTATGACTACACTATACGGCACCGGCCAGGCACTGAAGATTGCGCTGATGCGCTCAGCAGGCTCCCACTGGCCACCACCGAGGGGGCGTTGGAATAGAGCGCTGAGATGGTCATGGCTGTTGAGGCTTTTGACACCGCAGCCTGACTGGGGATTGGGCGCCCGCACACAGGGCGTGCCCCGAGGAGGTCAGACTGTTTCAGAGATGGATGGATGAGCTCTCCATCCAAGCCGACTGCCTGCTATGGGGCAGCTGGGTTTTCATGCCGCAGAAAGGCAGAGAAGCATTCATCAGAGAACTCCACAGTGAGCACCCTGGCATCGTGTTAATGAAGGTCATTGCCCGGTCACATGTATGGTGGCCGGGGATTGACTCAGACCTGGAACACTGGGTTCGCAGGTGCACAACGTGTGCCCAGCTGGGCAATGCCCCCAGGGAGGCCCAACTCAGCCCGTGGCCCTGTCCCACCAGGCCATGGTCACGTATTCACGTAGACTATGCGGGGCTGTTCATGGGAAAAATGTTCCTGATCGTTGTCGATGCATACTCAAAATGGATCGAGTGCATCATATTAAACTCGTGCACGGCATCCATCACCATGGAGAGTCTGCGTACAGTTTTCGCGACTCACGGCTTGCCGGACATTCTGGCCAGTGACAATGGCCCGTGTTTCACCAGCCGTGAATTCCAGGAGTTTATGTCGGGCAATGGTATCAAACACTTCTGGACAGCGCCGTTCAAGCCAGCTTCCAATGGCCAGGCGGAACGTGCGGTCAAGTCATAAAACAGGGCACGCTACGCATCCAAGGACCCTTCCTTCAGTACCGCTTATCACACCTCCTGCTGGCCTATAGGTCCTACCCGCACTCGCTCACGGGAGTCCCGCCAGTGGAACTCCTCATGCAACGCATGCTTAAAACGCGGCTGTCCCTCATTCACCCAGCCCTGGCAGACATTGTCGAGGACAAGCGCCAGTCCCAAACTGAGTTTCACGATCGAAACTCAAGGGGGAGGTGTATAGAAATGGATGACCAGATATTTGTTCCTAATCATGCTTTGGGACCCAAGTGGCTTGAGGGAACAGTAATTGGCAAAGAAGGGAATAGGGTCATAGTGGTCAGACTAAACAATGGGCAGATATGCCGCAAACACTTGGACCAAGTAAAGAAAAGGTTCAGCATAGACACGGAGGAACCTGAAGAAGAGCATGAGATGTCACCCACACCACTGCAAGTGGACGAGCAACAAGGGCAGTCCACAGCATGCACAGTCCCTGCGGCCAGCCCGGACAGGCCGGAATCACCTCAGGTGACAGAGACGCATGCCGAGGCTCAGCCACCAGAGCCACAACTGCAGCGCTCCACGAGAGAGCGTCGACCACCTGAAAGACTTAACCTTTGACACAAAAAGGCGTAAGGGGGGAGGTGATGTCATGTATGTAACCATCATGCAACGATAATCTTCATGTAACTGTAACCTTCATGCAACTCCCGTACACTGTACTTATACCCTAGAAATGCACACCCTGACCACAAGGGGTGAACTCGTGGGAGACACTCCTCACCTGGGTTTCCAGGTATAAAAGGGGAGGCCCCACCCAGGGTCAGCACTCCTTGGTCCTGGGAATAAAGATAAAGGTCACGTAGTGACTGTGTCTACAGTACATGTCTCGTGTGAGTTTGTAGTATGGTGCAGGGACAACACAGATGTCAGGCTAACCGGTCTATAATTTCCCGTTTTCTCTCTCCCTCCTTTTTTAAAAAGTGGTATTACATTAGCTACCCTCCAGTCTATAGGAACTGATTCAGAGTCGATAGACTGTTGGAAAATTATCACCAATGCATCCACTATTTCTAGGGTCACCTCCTCAAATTCTCTGGGATGCAGACAATCAGGCCCCGGGGATTGGTCGGCCTTCAATCCCATCAATTTCCCCAACACAATTTCCCCCTAATAAGGATATCCTTCAGTTCCTCTTTCTCACTAAACCATTGGTCCCCTAGTACATTCCGGAAGTCATTTGTGTCTTCCTTCGTGAAGACAGAACCAAAGTATTTGTTCAATTGGTCTGCCATTTCTTTATTCCCCATTATTAATTCACCTGAGTCTGACTGCAAGGGACCTACATTTGTCTTCACTAATCTTTTTCTTTTCACATATCTATAGAAGCTTTTGCAGACAGTTTTTATGTTCCCGGCAAGCTTCCTCTCGTACTCTATTTTCCCCCTCCTAATTAACCCCTTCATTCTCCTTTGCTGGATTCTAAATTTCTCCCAGTCCTCAGGTTTGCTGCTTTTTCTGGCAAATTTATATACCTCTTGCTTGGATCTAACACTATCCATAATTTCCCTTGTTAGCCACGGTTGAGCCACCTTCCCTGTTTTATTTTTACTCTAGACAGGGATGTATAACTGTTGAAGTTCATCCATGTGATCTATAAATGTTTGCCATTGCCTATCCACCATCAACCCTTTAAATATCATTTGCCAGTCTATTCTAGCCAATTTACGCCTCATGCCGTCGAAGTTAGCTTTCCTTAAGTTTAGGACTCGAGTTTCTGAATTAACTGTGTCACTCTCCATCTTAATAAAGATTTCCACCATATTATGGTCACTCTTCCCCAAGGGGCCTCGCACAACAAGATTGCTAATTAGTCCCTTCTCATTATGCATCATGCAGTCTAGAATGGCCAGATCTCTGGTTGGTTCCTCGACATATTGGTCAAGAAAACCATCCCTAATACACTCCAGGAAATCCTCCTCTACCGCATTGCTAGCAGTTTGGTGAGCCCAATCTATATGTAAATTAAAGTCGCCCATGATAACTGCTGTACCTTTATTGCACACATCCCTTATTTCTTGTTTGATGCTGTCCCCAACCTCACTACCACTGTTTGGTGGCCTGTACATAACTCCCACTAGCGTTTTCTGCCCTTTGGTATTCCGCCAATCCACCCATACCGATTCCACATCATCCAAGCCAATGTCCTTCCTTACTATTGCATTAATTTCCTCTTGAACCAGTAACACCACCCCACCTCCTTTTCCTCTTTGTCTATCCTTCCTAAATGTTGAATACCCCTGGATGTTGAGTTCCCAGCCTTGGTCACCCTCGAGCGTGCTGAGAGATATGGCAGATGTCGCCAGCTGAAGCCTGAAAAGATCCCAATGCGTAGAAGGCTAGGGCAGCAGTAACCTTCACCTCAATGGACAGTGCAGTCCTGATGGTGCTGGAAGGCTGCAGATCACCCTTGACGAGTTGACATATTTCATCGATGACCTCCTTCCGGAATCGCAGCCTCCTTAGACAAGCATTTTCAGACAAGTTCAGGTAAGATTGCTTTTCGAAGTACCTTCGTTGGCTGTATGGTCGCCTCCACTGTCTTGGTCTCTGTCTACGCATTACTCTGCCACCTCTTCGATGGATCCTTTCAGTAACCAGTGTGTGAGCAGTTGCAATTAAAGGCAGGGAAAGCATAGGCCCCATATCACAATCACTATAAATAATTACTTTCACTAATTTTAATAATCTCTCTAGTCTATTCTCTCATCACTTTACTCTGTGCTCTCTACACTGTATACCAGTTAGTTTGATAGGCCCCAACAATATCAGTAAATAACTTCACTATGCAAAAGCTATTTGCAAAATAATTTCAATATATAAAACCTATTTACCAAAAATAACTTCATAATACCTCTTTAAATTCCCTGTTCCAATATTCTGAGTACAATTATCTTTAAATTAACTCACAAAATAACTCACAACCAATCCTCTACCCTTCCTCCGAAGTTCAAAATGGCATCCGTAGTGCCCATTTCCTTCTGTTAGGCCCAGTAAAAGCAACTATTTCTCAGCACTCTTTTGGGCCTTGCATCGGCCCAGCAAAGTGCATGCTAGGTGCCGAAACTTGAGATGGGCCTTGTGTGGGCGATCACTTGGGCGATCATCTCGGCTATCAAAGTGGAAACTTCGCCAGAAAAACAGGTGCCTATGTATTGGGCCTAGTTACCACTTTTTATTCAAAATGGGTGATAACGGTCCATTTTGGGCGATAGATGGGCCATAGTTGGGCGATGTGAAGTGGAAAGTCTGGCCCATCCTCTCAGCATCCACCTTGTCAAGCCCCCTCTGAGGATTCTAGAGCCAGGGGTCACAGTCTCAGAATAATGGGGTTGGCCATTTAGGATTGAGATGAGGGGAAACTTCTTCACTCAAAGGGTGGTGAATCTTTGGAATTCTCTACCACAGAGAGCTGTGGAGGCTCAGCCGTTGAGTATATTCAAGACAGAAATCGATAGTATTATATAAGTAGGCACCTTGTTAATGACTCCACGAGGCAGAGGTATGGTACTTAGACTGTGAAGATTGTAGTCCGTCCTTTATTGCAGCTCCTAGAGAGTGAGGACACCAAGATGTGAGCCCCCTTTTATACTGAGTTACCTGCAGTGTGCAAGTAACCCTTAGGTCTCCAGCAGCAGCACCCTCTGGTGTACAGGTAAGGTGTGTACAGGGTGAAGGTACGTTCAGTGTTACAGACATCATATAACAATACAAGCATGCATACATAACAACACTCCCCCCTAAGCATTTTTCAAGTCCTTATTGCCATGACCCTGCGGAGGTGATCAGTAGTGGGCTGTGGGAGGCTGTGGTGAGGGTTGTGTGGGTGCCAGGAGTAATCCCTGTACTTGAGGCTGGCCTCATACATTTCCCCCCCTCACACACAGACCATGTGGGTGTCGCTGTTGTGGGATCCCTCAGTGGGGTAACCAGTGCAGCAGTGGGTAGGGTACATAATCTGTGGTGTGGGTAAGTGTGTGGTGGTGGGCAGCGCCACAGTACTGCATGGGCTTCTTGTCCTCCATTTGGGATGAGAGTCTGGTCATCCCAGGGTTTGCCAGGAAAACTGGAGGGTACTAGCCTCTCGCTCCTGGTGTTGGCCCTTGTGGCCAGGGAGTGTAGGGCCAGTCTGGGGCAGGTTGCCAGTGGTGGTGGCTGTGATCCCCCTTGACTGGTGTCTCTGTAGTGGGTCTGCTCCCACTGAGTGTGTGTGAGCTCTTCATGGGGCACCACATTAGTTCCAAAAGTCCAGGCTACATGGTCAGGTAGCCCGCTGGACCTGGGAGTCTCCCACGGGGGGGGATTCCTCTAGCATTTACATTGTCCCTGGAGAACCCAGTGTCCTTTAACAGTCTCCTACCTGTAGACATGACACATTGGCTCCAATCATACATAGTCGAGTCTACATTATTAATTACAGCAATCACATCACTTTCTTGTATCATGGTCTCTCCATATATGGTTATATTAGTCATTTTGAACTTTCTATCATAATCATCTGACATTACAAGCTTATTCTTAACCTTACTTACATAAGCATTCATTTCATTTTTCTCATCAGTTATTCTGGCATCACAATTCCTCGTGACATTATCATACCTGCAATCGCTAACTGCATTTTTAACTTTAAATTCCTCGTCATCTTTCGATTGAAACTGTCCCTTTAAATTCTTTGGGTTACCGGTCTCCTTTAAGGGGGCCTTCCAATCTGGTTCACCGCTGGTGCCACGTATCACTCCTCTAACGCTGCCCCTCGTGGTCTAGTAGCGGCCATTTTGATTTTAGGTTCTTCGCCTCGTGGTGCGGCCGCCATCTTCTCGCTCCCCTCCAGGTAGGCTGTAGTGATTTTTTCCTCCTCAGGTTCGGTCAGAGACATCGGGAATCCACTTTTCTCGACGATATTCATCTCTAGGAGTCCTGCCTTGGCCCGGAAGGTAAAGTTTGGACTTTGGGTTCTGGAGATTGCATCACGGTGATGTGAAGTCATTGCTGCGCAGTCGAGCTGGACGGTGGGATCTCTAGGTGCAGCGATGGATCCAAGATCGGGGCTGTGTGGGATGTCGATTGCTGGAGCCCGGAGGCCGTCATCACTTCGATCGACTTGGACCTGCTTCATCCAACTTCTTCCCAGCAGCGTTGGACCATCGCCGGCAACGATCCACAGGGGGAGTTTGTTCATCACACCGCCCTGGGAGACCTTGACGTCCACGCTGCCAACATCTGGGATTTTACCTTTGGTGAGCAGCTTCGCCTGGACAGGAGACAGTTTTGGTCGGTTGGTGGGATTGATCCAAAATTTTTCAAAGATCGTCGGGCTCGCCCCTGCGTCGATCTCCATTGAAACTGGAACTCCGTCGATGTCTACTTCCCTCTCCCATGGAAAACTTTCGGTGGAGCAGGTATAAATTCCGTACTCTTCTACCAGGGGTTGAGCAGCTTCGTCTTCATCTGTGTCGGAGCCCCGGTGATCAGCCAACTCTTCAGTGACACAGTGAGTAAAGCTTTTTCTGCACATTCTCTGAAGATGCCCTTTCTCTTTACAGTCTTTGCAGGTTTAGTCTTTGTAGCGGTACTGGTGGGCCCTGTGGTTTTCTCCACAGCGCCAGCCGGTTTGCCCCATGTGGCAGACTCAGGGTTGCAGGACTTGGGGCAGCATTTCTGCCTTTAGAAGTAGCCATTTGGTGCACTGCGTTTGTTGGTTTAGAGTTCTGGGTCAATACTCGCCTGGAGTCGCCGACCAAAATCATGTCGGCCTGGCTCATTTTAATTGCCTTCTGCAGGGTGACTGATGTCCGCAGAGAGCAATTTGTGGAGGAGTCCCTCGTGGCCGATTCCGATAACAAATATGTTCCTTAGTACTTCGTGAAGGTGGTCGCCAAAATCACATGGTGCAGCCAATCTTCTTAAATGTGCAGCATACTTAGGAATTTCTTGGCCTTTGGGTCGTCGGTGAGTGTAGAACCGGTGCCTGGCTGTGAGGATGCTTTCTTTTGGTTTTAGTTGCTCTTGAATTAGTGTTACAAGTTCCTCATAGCTCTTGGTTGTTTTCTTCTCTGGAGCTAACAAGTCCCTGACGAGACAATGGACGGTAGGCCCACAACTGCTAAGCAGGATGGCCCTGTGCTTGTTCGGTAGTGGAGCCGGTATGTTCCCATCCAGGTCATTGGCTATGAAGAAATGTTCCAATCTTTCCACGAAAGCATCCCAATCTTCTGCATTGGTAAATTGTTGAAAGTTGCTGAGATTCGACATGTTGTGCGTGTAGTTCGTGACCTCGTCATCAGTTATTATATATGTAGGCACCTTGTTAATGACTCCACGAGACAGAGGTATGGTACTTAGACTGTGAAGACTGTAGTCCTTTATTGCAGCACCTAGAGTGAGGACTCCAAGAGGTGAAGTCCCTTTTATACTGGGCTACCTGCAGTGTACAGGTAACCCTTAGGTCTCCAGAGCAGCACCCTTTGGTGTACAGGTAAGATGTGTACAGGGTGAAGGTGAATTCAGTGTTACAGACATCATATAATAATACAAGCATGCATACATAACAGATAGATTTTTGGGTAGTCAGGGAATCAAAGGATATGGGGATATGCAGGCAAGTGGAGTTGAGGTAGAAGATAAGCCATGATTGCATTGAATGGCAGAGCAGGCTTGAGGGGCCGAATGGCTTACTCCTGCTCCTAATTTTTATGTTGTTATGTTCCTATGTTCTGGGAGGAATTGGAAGGGGTGAGAGCAGGAAATGGACCGGACTTGGTCGAGGGCCCTGCCAATCACAGCAGAAAGGAATCCTAGATTGAGGAAAGAGGAAGACATATCAGAAACAACAGCCTCCAAATTCAATGGATCATCCTCCACCATTTCCGCCACCTCCAGCTTGATCCCATCACAAAACACATCTTCCTCTCCTCTCCCCTTTCTGCATTCCAAAGGGACTGTTCCCTCCGCAACACCCTGGTTCATTCCTCAATCAACCCCAACACCCCCTCCCTTTCCCAAGCAAGTGAAGGAGATGCTACACATGCCCTTTTACCTCCTCCCTTCCCACCATCCAGGGCATCAAACACTCCTTCCAGGTGAAACGGCAATTTACTCCACTCCCACTCTGATCTCTCTGTCATCGATCTCCTACACTGTTCCAATGAAGCTCAATGTAAGCTCAAGGAACAGCACCTCATCTTTTTATTAGGCAATTTACAGCTTTCTGGACTCAATGAGTTCAACAATTTCCAATCATAATCTCTGCCCCCATTTTTTTCAGACAGCAGCTGTTGATGATTCTGCTATTCCCATTTACACCTCTTCTAGACCCATCTTTTGTTTCTTTACTTGTCCCATTACCATCTGTTTTTGCCTTGTACAATCATCCATTTTGTCTTTTTCTTGATATATGCTAATGATTTGAACTTGGGTCAATAGGGCACAATTTCAAAATTTGCAAATGACAAAATTTTGAAGTATAGTGAACAGTGAGCAGGATAGAGATAGTCTTCAAAAATACATAAACAGGTTGGTGAAATGGGCGGACACGTGGCAGATGAAATTTAATGCAAAACGTGCGAAGTGATACATTTTGGTAGGAAAAACGAGGAGAAGCAATATAAATTATAAAGTACAATTCTAAAGGGGGTGCATGAACAGAGAGACCTAGTTACATGTGCACAAATCATTGAAGGTGGCAGGGCAGGTTGAGAAAGTGGTTAAAAAAGCTTACAGGACCCCGGGCTTCATAAATAGTGGCATAGAGTACAAAAGCAAGGAAGTTATGATAAGAGCATAAGAAACAAGAGCAGGAATAGGCCATACGGCCCCTTGAGCCTGCTCTGCCATTTAATACGATCATGGCTGTTCCGATCTTGGACTCAACTCCACTTCCCTGTCCACTCCCAATAACCCCTTATTCCCTTATCGGTTAAGAAACTGTCTATTTCTGTCTTAAATTTATTCAATGGTCCAGCTTCCACAGCTCTGAGGCAACGAATTCCACAGATTTACAACCCTCAGAGAAGAAATTCCTCCTCATCTCAGTTTTAAATGGGCAGTCCCTTATTCGAAGATTATACCCCTTAGTTCTAGTCTCCCCCATCAGTGGAAACATCCTCTCTGCATCCACCTTGTCAAGCCCCTACATCATCTTATAAATTTTGATAAGATCACCTCTCATTCTTCTGAATTCGAATGAGTAGAGGCCCAAACTTCTCAACCTTTCCTCATAAGTCAACCCCCTCATCCCCGGAATCAACCTAGTGAACCTTCTCTAAACTGCCTCCAAAGCAAGTATATCTGGAAGATAGCTAATGTAATACCTATATTTAAGAAGGGGGATAGAACATGTCCAGGGAATTATAAACCAGTCAGCTTAACATCGGTGGTAGGAAAAATAATGGAATCCATACTAAAGAAGAAAATAGAAGAACATCTAAAAACCAAAAATATAATAATGAATAGTCGGCATGGATTTCAAAAGGGAAAGTCTTGCTTGGCCAACCTTATTGAATTTTTTGAAGAGGTAACAGAAAGAGTAAACAATGGTAAGGCAGTAGATGTAATTTATCTAGATTTTCTAAAGGCCTTCGATAAGGTACCCTGTAATAGATTGATGATCAAGGTCAGAGAGAATGCAGAGTCAAGGGATAGCCAGCAAGCTTCAAAACAGAAAGCAGAAGGTAGGGGCAAAGGGCAGCTATTGACAGTGACAGAAGTTGAGTAGTGGTGTTCCACAAGGATCAGTGCTGGGACCACTGTTGTTCACAATTTATATTAATGAATTTGACTTTGGAATCAAAAACACAATTTCTAAATTTGCGGATGACACCAAATTGGGCGGGGGTGGGGGGGGGGGGGTGGTGCCAGCAGAAAATAGTCAATAGAATTGAGGAGGACTGCAATAAATTACAGGAGGACAATAATAAACTTGCAGAATGGGCATAGAATTGGCAAATGAAGTTCAACACAGATAAATGTGAGGTATTACATTTTGGTAGGAAGAATAGGGAGGTCACCTATTATATATAATAAACTTGGAGGGTGTGAGTCTAAGTGGGATAGAGGAACAAAGGAATTTCGGAGTACAAATACACAAGTCACTAAATGTTGTGACACAGATGAGCAAGGCCGTTAAAAAAAAGCAAACCAAGCACTAGAGATTATTTCTAGAGGTATAGAATTGAAAAGTAGGGAAGTTATGCTAAACTTGTCTCAAACCTTGGTTAGACCACATTTGGAGTACTGCATACAGTTCTGGTCGCCATATTATAAAAAGGATATAGAGGCACTAGAGAGGGTGCAGTGAAGATTTACAAGGATGCTACCAGAAATGCGAGGGTATACATATCAAGAAAGGATTAACAGTCTTGGTCTCTTTTCTCTTGAAATTATGAAAGGTTTTGATAGAGTGAATACAGAGAGAATGTTTCCACTTATTGGGGAAGAGCATAACTAGAGGCCATCAATACAAGATAGTCACCAAGAAATCCAATAGGGAATTCAGAAGAAACTTCTTTACCCAAAAAGTGGTGAGAATGTGGAGCTCGCTACCACAGGGAGTGGTTGAAGCAAATAGTATAGGTGCTTTCAAGGGGAGGCTAGACAAGCATATGGGGGAGAAGGGAATCAAGGGTTATGCTGATAGATCTAGATGAAGAAAGATGGGAAGAGGCTCGAGAGGAGCATAATTGCCGGCTTGGGCCAAATGGCCTGTTTCTGTGTCATATAGTCTATGTAATCCTATGAATTCTCCCTGTGATTGACATCACCAGAGTGGCCTTACAGGGAGACCATATTCATGATTTTCCATGGTGACGATTAAATCAGAGTTTTTTTTTAAACAAAGTAACTTTAAAATAAACTTATAATTTTCTTCTTTTAACATAGGAAATTACTTTAAATAAAAAATACTTTAATTCCACTTTAAGGTCACTGACTCGGGGTCTAACCAGCAGTAAAATACTCACCCATTGATTTGATTGTGCAGGTGCAGAATGCTGTACGGATTCATCAACAACAACCATAACCAGATCTTTTGAGCAAAAGATGTCTACTTCTTTTTTTGCTATTGTTAATTTTCAGAGGGGCAGGAATCCATAGAACAGTGTTAAACATCGACAAATAATCCATTACTACTTTCCACTGACACAACCACCCCTTTTCACTCGTAATTACTTTGTCAAATTATCAAACAGGAAATATTATAGTCCTCTAATCCACTACTTATTTCCATTGATGTCAATGGAAATAAAAATTGAGAGATATGAAATGGACTGCTAACTTGCTATCACCCGTTTTACACCATCTCACAAAGTCACCCCAATGTGTGTACCACTCAAAATTTTCATGCTATTCTTATTAACAATTGAAAGATACTTATATCAAGTTATCAGGAATTTAATATTAATTATTTTGAGAGATTAATATTGCACATTAAGTGCTAAAAAGTCCTAATTGCAGATATTTCCAGAACATGATTATATCTGCAAGTCCTCCAACAATTGATAACGTTTTAATGCAAACCTATAATGTGACTTGAATTCTAAGTGATTTTCAAAAGAAACTCTGCCATTTTAATGCATTTTGGATTGCTTCTGGGCTATGCAGACTCTTCAGTCAAGACACTAATACTGCAGCATATGGATGATTGCTATTGAAACAATTACTTTTAGAATCATTTTCCAGGATGGAGAAGCAAAAAAGTGAACTTCTTAATTTGGTCTTGCCATTGCTGAATTTTCTTTGAGACTGAGGGAAAATTTCTGATGAGTCCTCGCTGGTATTTTATTGATTATTATCTTGTTCCTGAATTGTTGGTGTATGACAGACATGGAGTTTGCTTATAAAGGGCGTATTTATGGAGGGCAGCATTGTACTTGGCAGGGTCAGTTCCTTGACAGAATTGATGACAGACAGGGTAAAAGTTTGGTGGATAAAGAAGCACAGATCATTTCAGAATTTCAAAATACTCCCACACATAAAAATAAAACGCAAGTATAGCAGCCTCTGTGATTTCATCAAGTTATTTTATAAGGCATTTTGTAAAGGGTAAAATTGCTGGTTTTAAGTCAATGTTCTTTAAAGTGTTTTTGACAAGCACCTAGGTTTTGTGGGATGTTAATTGTCATGGATTAATTGGAAAGTTTAGCAGAGCAAGGCAACTATTTCAAAGAGACTGACCCAGAACCAATTAGAATTTGGTAACAATTGACTATTCACCACAAAGCTGTTGTGAGCCTTGAATTCTGAAGTGTGTGTTGGGGGTGGGGGTGAAGACTGGAGGAGACGGTAGTTACACAAAAGAAGAAATCTCTCTTTGCCTTTAAAAAGGTTTTTGATACACTGAGCAATCAATCATCATGTCTGTCAAACCAGAAATCTGCTTAAATGTGCAGCAAGCGCAGTATAAAGGCCGATGAAGATGCTTAAGCAGTTGCTTTTGGGAGGCTGCACAATGTCGCTTAGGATTCTGAAAAAGCAGGTCATGCGCAGGGATATTCTTAGTCAAATTGCTGTTGACAGCCCAAACAAGAAATGGCAGATTTCCACACAAAGGTCTTTTCAAATACAGACAACAAAATTCATAATTAGTCAGTTTTCATCCCCTCCTTCCTCATCAAACGTGGCCTTCTCTTGTGTATTCAGTTTCCCCAGTCACACCAAAAGGATGATGACAAGATTTAGCCATGCTATTCTTAAAGTCAGCACTTTTACCATCTGGCAGACATTACAGAAACAAGTCTACTTGGTATGTAAGAAAACCTAGAATGAAATATAGTCTTCAAAAAGTCAACCCCCCCTGGCAAATTATGGGTGTTTAAGTGTAATACCATCTTTAAAGACATTAAAGATAGAAGAAAAGTATTTTATTACCATTTCAATGGGCATTAAGGGTAACACTATTCCATGTACATTTCTAATGGCCAAATGAGTCATAACATAACACTATACAAAACGTTCATGTCAAGGAACCTTGCCTTATAATGTGAGAGGGATTATTAACTTTTTATTGAAGTTTATTCCATGCATATGTGTAGGGATGCAGACAAGCACAGATACTATCAACACAGTTTAAATCATATTGTGTGATAGCAGGAATGATTAGTGGTGCTTTATGATGTTAAAAATAAACTGGTTAAAACATTTATTAGGCAATGCACAACACATTAATACATTTGTTTCTAATTTTGCATTGCACAATTTCAGTCCACAAATTGGTTATAAAATGTGGCAATGGTGTGAGAGTTACAACTCCCAGGTGAGAGCTTCTGTTGTGTTACAGTGGATCTATATGCTTATCTCAAACTCCCCCCTCCCCATTTATATAGAGGATATGTGAGAGGAGATAAACAAGCACATGCAGAGATATTCCATTTTCAATTTTGTGTTGTTTGAAGTGCCCCCCTCCCCCACCGCCCCCCACCACTGATACCCAATCGTCTCGATTGCCAGGAACTGTCCCCAATGGACCCTGGCTGCTGCCTTGTATCACAGGCTTTCCCACCGCTAGCCAACCAGCCTCTCAATCTGGCCAGCTGTTGGGCGGGAAATGGAGTTAGAAAAAAATCAGTGTTCAGGAATGAAACATATTTTAACATTTTGTTTACAAGATCAGTATCAGGAATTTCCAGGCAAGCACAGTATGGTCAGAAGAAAAGCTCCTTCTCCTCAGCTGCAACAATGGGGGGGATTTTAACCCACTCATGACAGGCGGGAGGGTTGGGGGGAAGGGGCGTAAAATTGATAAAAATGTGAAACGCGACCCCAACCCTACTTGAACGTGTCTGGGTCCGCTATGGGATATAGGCCGGGCATGCAGCCTGTACTCTTCTCGGAGAACATATACAACAAAATTCCGCGATGGGCCCCCCTGCTGGGGGGGCTGATTGGAATGATGACAGGGTTGTAAGGGCCTTGGGCTATCACTCCTTGTGATTGGGCAGCTTTCCCACTATCCTGATGCATGTAGGTGCCAAAGAAGTGTCCCAAGGAATACTGTGCCCACCTGCCCTAAGCAAATGGGGTGCCCTTCCATTAATCCTCACACACTCCAATGGGGTCAATTTTGAAGGGCACCAGCGCAACCACTGGGATCACAGCCTGCGGAATTTAAGGCTTGATGCTTATAGCCCAGAAAAGTGTTACTAAGGCTTCCTAGATTTTGAATATCAAATTGAAAAAGGAACTGCCAGTAAAACTGAATCAATATCAGGACTTTGCTTAAACTTGTATCATTCCTTTCTGCAGCCGATATCTGACATTTGGAAAATTGCATTTGCATTGAACTAAACTTGGCACAGGAATGTGAACTGCAGTCAGTTTTTTTAAACAGTTTATATACTGTGACTGGATTTAAAAGGAACAGCTTTTGAATCAAAGCTAGACAAAAATAGCACATTTTTGTTCCACTTAAATGTTTTCCTTGTGTGCCAGAACTGAATGTAGTATTGAACGTGCAGGCTGACCAGTGCATGCCTTAGCTTCCGCATAATGGCTTCATTCTTATCCCCTACTGATTTGGCATTACAGCTCAGCATTCTATTTGTTTTGTTAATTGCTGGTGTGCGATGATTAAACGTAGTCAATGTCGAGTCCACTATCAGTCCCATGTCCCTTTCAGCCTCTCCGAGTTAGTTTAACAGCACTCTTTAAGTATGTTCACCATTTATACATCTAATGTGTAAATGCATGCACATATCTATTCAATTTCATCTACCACAGATCTGTCCACTTTCAAATATTGTCCTGGTCCTCTTTTAAAAATTCATTAGCTACTTCATCAAGTGCTGTTGTTTCCGCTTGCCAACGCGCCCCACCTCCTCCTTTCCCATTACCACCAGTTTGATATCAGCAAATCTGACAAAGTTACATTGGCCAGGATTTACGGGGCCGATGATGGAGTACGCATGAATGCCATCATAAGCCTTGTAAAAGGGCCCACAAGTTTCAGGTTTCCGTATGTGCAGTGCATGCGCGCAAAACCGGAACTTGCGTTCTGACATGGTTCACCTGGACAGATCATATAAACTGCTATAAGTCCTGCTTTCACCAGCATAAGGATAAACATTTTTAATTAAAAAATCATCCACAAACATTGACAATCAGTTAATGTAAATTTTGGCCGAGATTAAAATGTTTAAAATTATTTTTCAAAAAATTTGTTTATTGTAAATGCTTCATTAAAGGGGCTTTTATTTAAAATTGAAAATGTTTATTCCAGTTGTGCAAGATATTTAATTATTTAGGGATTCCTCATATGCTAATGGGGATTCTGTTCGTAAGTGACATGCGTCACTTTGTCATAATCATCATCATAGGCAGTCCCTCGAAGCGATGATGACTTGTTTCCAAGCCAAAAAGGGATGAGTTCACAAGTGTTTCAATGAAAGACCTAATATTCCAGATCCCAAACTAGATCTTGAAGAGTGGAAGATGCCTGTGCGTGGATTTTTTTTAACATGTGGTGGCCGTTGCACACCAGCCACCACATGGGCTTGACAGAGCTAGGTCTTGGTCCAGTGGCAAGGGTTAACCAAGACGACTGGAGACCAGCTCTGCTGCATGGACCAAGTGTGCACATACATGGCAGCATGGGCCGGCCCGTGCTGCCCCGGGGCCCTCGCCTTTTCTGGGCCCCGAACTCATGCCTCGCCTGGGCCCCGATCACATCCCTCTATGAACTCTTGCCGCTCCTTGACCCCGACCTCGCCGCTTCTGCTGTACCTACCCACACTGCAATCAGCCATTGCCCTTCTGCAGCAGCACGCGCTGCTCCCTGAAGTAGTATGCCATCGAATGCTGCTCCCTCGAATGGCCCCGGCCTGCTGATGGGATCTTTGTCATAAGGTTAGTGCATGGCAGACATGCAAATTCCCAAGGAAAACTGTGGCATCAGAGCAATATCTTAAGTACAATGAGTCTGAATTTGCTGGAGTGGGGCATCTTGCGGCTGGCCCGGTTAGTTAGACTTAGCCTTGTACCCTTCAGTTCAAAAATCTTTTGCCCTGTAAGTTGCTTGAAGTGTGAGCTGATAACAATGAGCGCAACAGGATATCTGGTATCTTGGTGAACGATGGGACCAACAGTGTATCTCTTCAATAAGCTGTATTGATTGAGAAATAAACAGAGAAAGGACTGAGAAGGAGAGTACATTAGAGTGGATGAATTCAATGTCAAATCAGATACAGAAAGAGAAATAAAGTGAGGGAAAGAAAGATTGGATTAAGAAAGAGTAAAAAAACAGAAAGAACAAGAATAAAAATGTAAAATTAAAATCTCCAACAACAATTCACTATCTGAAAAGATGAGACACCACACTTATAATTGTTCACTTTATAGGCAAGAGAGGTTGATTGGATGTGATTAATATTTATCACATCGTTAAAAGGGTACCTACGCTATTAATAATAAGACTCAACTGACTGTGGTGAGATTAATGGAAAATGAATGTGCAAATGCAGCAACTTCATGAAACTGACAGGGAGGGTAAAGGCAAGATGCTGTTTTTGGGAAGCTAATGGCAGAGAGGCATATATCAGCCAGAACTTATGGTGATTTGCAATTTATGGGATGTTTCTTTCTCACCACAATTTGCTGGCCGCTTTGCACATTAATAATGGTACGCGTCGTTCACACACCGTTTTTTTTTCAGCAAATTCCAGCTCAATAGATCTTTAGAAGCACCTCAATGTTGTGCTGAAAGGAAGTATGCCAGAGTGATCAACAGCCAGTATAACCTGATTAGCTCCACCCACCAAGATGCCAGCAGCCATATCTGTAGGCATTGACATACCTACCTGGCAGTGTCTGTGGGGAACTGGCTTTACAGGCACTGAGTCTTTAGAGACCCAGATGCAGAGCAGTGCCATCTGCTGCAAATACATCTGAAGCTAACATACACCATTCAGGTGGCACATTCAGCTGAAGTCTGAAGGTTGTCTCCAACCCTTCCTGCAAACACATCATGCAGTGCTATCTCCACTGCACCAGCCATCAAACAGCAGGTCAGGTACTTTGTTGCTGCATCTCTTGTCTGTAGACCCATGCTTCCCTATTGGGTTTCCTCAAAGTTATTTTTATTTGTTGCTTCTTTCTACCTCTCCCTTTTCAGCTTTGCCAAGATTAGCATCAGGTCAAATTGTTTTTCACTATGTAAAGGCTGTAAGATTTTTTTTTCACGATGCAACACTTTCCTTTAAATTAAACCTACACTGCATTTTTCTGCTTACCTTTAATTAGGCCACCTTCCTGCAGCAGTTCTAAGCTGCAATTGGAGCTGCAAGTAAGCTGACTGAGGATAATTGTATGCGATTAGTACATTATGGGGTGTATTTCCTACAACACTCTCACCTGATTGAATTTGCCCGCCCATATTTGGGAAACCATATTCAAATTAGATATTAATGTTGAGAATATATCATCTGATGGATTTTCCATAATTAACATATTAGCAATGCTGAGTGCCAGGAACATTTGTACATTCCTGCTAGTCTGGTGTTGCTAAAGCAATGGGGAGTGACAAATTAAAGGGTGATTAATTGAACTAGACAAGGAAATATATTTTTGGGGCTGCTGGGGCTACATAACACTATAGCAGGCACTTCAGCCATATCCCTCCTCCCTATCCCTCCCCCGTCCCCTGAGGCAGGTGACCCAATAGTAATACAATACTGCCAGGAGCTTGCCAACAAAATGTAGATCAACCTGACCCTAGAAGACTCGCCAAAATGATTCTCCCCATGATCCATCTGCCAATTTTACAGGATTATTTTAAATATATGAAAATGATGTGGTCTAAAGTGTTGCTGTGAAATACCAAACATTATCCTCACAAGGTACCCAGAGTAATTTGGATTGATATAAAGGAGGCATACCTTTTGCCGACATCAGCTGAAACTAGTGAAAGTGTTTTACTTTGGAGCCTGAAAACTGAAAGCACTTTCAACAGATATTGATGGAGTTACAGAACAGATTGTAAAGTGTCTTTTTTTTTGCTTTGCACTTGGATAGCCCTGGGCTTCCTGTGACCACATAAAGGCCTGTAACACCACTGGGATATTTCGTCCCCTACCCACAGTAAAAGGTTCTGAGGAATAGGTATGGGATTCCCAATGGGAACTCCTTGTTTGAAATTTTAATAGAGGAGGAAGGAGAGTAGTATAGGATGGAGGAAAGGAGATTGTGGCAGCACTGAGGGGATGTGCCCTATAAGAAATTTCCACCACCCCAAAAGAATTTACAGGCCACATAGATTGTCTAAAGATCTCAAAGAGGAGATCTGTGTGAGAAGAGTTCACTTCACCAAACAGCCAATAGATGAGCTGTACCAACATTTGCAGTAAACCTGCAGCCAAGATCATCTGCCCAGCATGCTCTGCCTACGGCTGCGTAAGTGATGACTGCACTCAATGGGCCCAAGTTTCGGGCCGCGCCTAAAACGGCGCAGCGGACCTGGACGCCCGTTTTTCGCGCCAGAAAGTGCGCCTAAAAAAAACTTACCTATTCTCCGGCTCCCTGCAGGTCCTCTTGAGCTGGGCGCGGCGCAGCACGAGCTGTGGGGGGCGGAGCCAGGTCCCTGCGCTGAAAACAGTGCTGGGACCTCTGCAATGCGCGCTACAGTGGGCGCGCATGTGCAGTAGCTCCAGGCGCCCAAAACTGTGGGAGGGGCCCGAAGCACGCAGCCCCTAGCCCTGGCCAAATGGCCTCACTGGGGCTGCGTGGATAAGGCTCCTCCCACCCGACCCGATCCCGCTCTCCCTCCCCCCCCCCTCCGGCGACCCGCCCCCCGCGGCGACCCGACCTCTGCTCCCCACCCCCCCGACCTAACCTCCGCGAGTCTTCCCCCCCCCGCGACTCTCTCCTCCCCACCACACCTCCGCGACTCTTCCCCCCCCCCCCCCGGACCTCTGCAACCCCTACCCCCCCCCCCCAGACCCGATGCCACCTACCTGTAAATCCAGCCCGAAGTCTTGGGCCCGGCCGTTCAGCCTCCTTCTTTCCCCCCCCCTCTCCCTTCTCTCCCCCCCTCTTCCTTCTCCCCCCCATCTCTCCTTCCCTCCCTCCCTCCTCTCTCCTTCACTCCCTCCCTCCTCTCTCCTTCACTCCCCACACCACCCCCCTCTAACTCCCTCCTCCTTCCTCCCCCTCTCCCCCCAACCCCCTTCTCCCCCTCCCCTCCACCCAGCTTCTCCCCCCAACCCCCTTCTCCCCCTCCCCTCCACCCAACTTCTCCCCCACCCCCCTTCTCCCCCTCCCCTCCACCCAGCTTCTCCCCCACTCCCCTTCTCCCCCTCCCCCTCTCCTCCCCCCCACCCCCCTCCCCTTCTCCCCCTCCCCCTCTCCTCCCCCCCACCCCCCTCCCCCTCCTCCTCCACCCCCCCTCTCCTCCTCTCCTCTCCTCCTACCCACCCCTCTCCTCCTCCCCCCTCCCCCTCCTCCTCGCCCCTCCTCCTCCCACCCTCCGCCCCCCGCTCCTCCACATCCTCCTCCCTCCCTCCTCCTCCTCCCACCCCCCACCCCCTCCTCCTCCTCCTCCTCCTCCTCCTCTGCCCCTCCTCCTCCTCCTCCTCCTTCTCCTCCACCCCCTTCCTCCTCCCTCCTCCTCCATGCCTCCCCCTCCACACCTCCCCCCCACACCCCTCCTCCTCCTCCTCCCCCCTCCACTCCTCTCCTTCTCCCCCCCTCCACTCCTCTCCTCCTCCCCCCAACCTCCTCCACCCCCTCCCCCACCCCCTCCTCCCCCATCCCCTCCCCCACCCCCTCCTCCCCCCCAACTTCTCCCCCTCCCCTCGCTGTCAAAAACACAAACACTGACAGACAGAGAGTGAGAGACACACACACAGACAGACAGAGAGATAAAGACACTGACAGAGACACACTGGGCTCCCAGCACGCTGTTGGAGGACTCCCGGTGCTGCAGTCGGTAAGTAGAAAATGTTTTATTTGTTGATTTTTAAATTTTTTTTTATTTTTTATTAATTTTTTAGATTAATTTATGGGTTGATTTATTGATGTATTCATCATTTATTATTGATGATGGCTCTTTATTTGTAAAACTGAAGTGTTTAATGTCTGTAAACTTCCCTTTAAACCCCCCCCCCCCATCCCATTCTCTACTCCTAATTTGTAACCTACGCCTGATTTTCTAAAGTTTAGACAAGGTTTTTTCGAACGTACAAAAATCTTCACTTACTCCATTCTAAGTTAGTTTGGAGTAAGTTTTCACTGCCTAAACTTTGAAAACAGGCGTAAGTGGCCGGACACGCCTAATTTTGAAAAGAAAATTCTGTTCCAAAGTGAAACTGTTCTAACTGACGAGAACTGGAGCAAACTAAATGCTGAGAATTCAAATTTCTAAGATACTCCATTCTAAACCAGTTGCTCCAAAAAAACAGGAGCAACTCAGGCCGAAACTTGGCTCCAATATTTATGCCACCAACTGTTTTCAAGAAGCCATGGGGAATCTGTGTGACATTTCCAAGGATGCTGTTTGAGCATGCAGTCATCAGGTTACTGACACGCATTTTAGGAGAGCTGGAGAATCAGTCCCATGATGCCTGACAGCAAGGAAGCATCATGAGAGGGTAATAGAATTATATCATGTAGCTGGATTCTCCAACAGATGGCATTCACGTAGCAGTGTAAGTTCCTTCAGGTAATCTCCTCAACTTTCTTATTAGGAAGGGACACTACTTGCTGCATGTCCAGGGGGTCATTTTAACCTACATGCCTGATGGGAAACAGACGCTATCGGTTTGGCATTGAAGTGAATATAAGGAAAATCAGACAGTCTGTTATTGCCCATTTAGTGCTTCCACCGTCTCTCCAGATCATGATGAGCTGGAAGCAGTGCAAACGTTTCTGGAACAGGCAGCTGTTGAGAATTTGGTCAGTGTTTATTTATTCTATAGTTGTTGAGGCCTTCTATAGTTGTTGAGGCCAATTCACTAAATATATTCAAAAAGGAGTTAGATGAAGTCCTTACTACTAGGGGGATCAAGGGGTATGGCGAGAAAGCAGGAATGGGGTACTGAAGTTGCATGTTCAGCTATGAACTCATTGAATGGCGGTGCCTCATACCTTCAAAGTTACCCTTCTTTAAGTTCTGGACCATGGTCTCTGAATTAACTGTTTCATTCTCCATCCTAATGCAGAATTCCACCATATTATGGTCACTCTTCCCCAAGGGGCCTCGCACAACGAGATTGCTAATTAACCCTCTCTCATTACACAATACCCAGTCTAAGATGGCCTCCCCCCAGTTGGTTCCTCGACATATTGGTCTAAAAAACCATCCCTTATGCACTCCAGGAAATCCTCCTCCACCGTATTGCTTCCAGTTTGGTTAACCCAATCTATGTGCATATTAAAGTCACCCATTATAACTGCTGCACCTTTATTGCATGTAACATATCAGATAAAAGGTGCACAGGGGAGGTAATGAAGCTTGTGGTCAATATAATTGTATTAACCAATTAATTTGTAATCATAATAGTTAGGCAAAACTTTGTGATGCGGTAGGGAAACAACAAATGGAAAGCTTTCGCGCGGAACTTCATGATTTTGTATGTATTCTGACTGTATAAAAATAGCAGCCCCGAAGCTGCTCGGGGTGAACAGCTGGTTTGGGTCACCGAGTTACTGAACTCGTGTAGAAGCTGTCTCTCCCTCGACAGAGTACTTAATAAATGATTCTTTTCTCCAAAACAGACTTGTGTTGAGTATCTTTGTAATACTCCACAACATTTGGCGCTGCAAGCAGGGTACCTATGGAAAACCGACAGACGGGCATTTACAGAAGCATCACAAGTGAGTATAGTTAAACTACCACTCATAATCCAATGCAAGCGAAACGTGGCTGTTGCCCGAGGTACCTGAATCTGTGAAAAGTCTGTTATGGTGCGAAAGATTTGGGGGTAATTTAAATGTGCTGTATATCCGTCACTATACAAGTCAAAGTGAGAAACCGGTAGTGGTTGCAGACTCTAAGTTTAAGGAACCAGATTAGGGAGGCAATCAGTATTGTTAGTCCAGCCGGACGTTAGATGTGTCCATGAGCTTGGAGACAGTTCACAGAAACCAATATAGAGGTATAACGTACCAAACTGAGTATGGCGTGTAAGGATATGCTGGGCTTGGGACCGAAAGATTCCCTTAGTAGATATTTTTCAGATGGCCATAAGCAACTGGTCGTCACTATGTTAAGTGACGGATGAGATCCCAAAGCAGACCCCACTAAACAAAGAGAATGGTTGGACAAACAAAAACACAAGAAAACCGCTAAGGCAGGATTGATGGTGGTGAGTCAGTGTTTACAGTAGAAGGCCAAAGCCAGGCCACACTTGGAGGAACTGCACAAATTAAAAGTAGAAGTAAGTAGTTTAAAAAAAACACAGGGGCAATTTAGACCGCAGGATGATGGGGAAACAAAGGCATGCTATAAAGAAAAAGACTCACCGGACGAGGATGGACTCCTGCCACTGTATGACACAGCGCCCGTCACGGCGCCCGACTGGACCGATTGGTCCGACAGTGAGGGGGCTCCTGTGGCTCCACTGACGGTGTCGGCAAGCAGGACTAGAACAGGTAATAACCTCCTGTATAAGTATAAAGGCTTCACTACTATAGAGAAACAGGACATATAAGATCTTTAGGTCCCTTAAAACCCCAGAAAAATGTAGAGTTTTGGAAGTGTTTGCAGGAGATGTATGGCATACATGACATGCACGAGCATGATGTGCATCAGCTAGTAAGGGCAAAATGTCCACGGGATAAAATGGAACAATCTGCATGTTAACTTTACGGACGGAGGCTTGCTACCGGAGATAAATGCCGGCCAAGCCATCAGACAAAGAGCCTATAACCAGTTCCAGACAGCAGTCCAGGCCATTTTGAAGGAGAGTCAGCCCAATTGGGGATTAATTATGTTAGTAAAACAGCGAAAAGATAAGAATAGTAGTGAGTATGGAGAACGATTGTGGACAGCATATCAGGAATCATCGGGACAGCAATACCCGCAGCGAAACGATATCCCCTTTTGTAGAATGTCTAAGGACGGGTTGTCTGCCGAACATCAGAAGATCCTCAAAATGGGGCTCATAGCAACCAATACTTATAATGAACTAGTAGGATGGGCCTGTGAGGTTGACCACGGAACTGAAACCAGGGGGGTAAACAAATTAAGACTGAAGTAGCAGCCGCAACGGGATAAAAAGGCGGTATGGAGTGCTACAAATGTGGGAAAAAGTGGCATAGAAAGTCAGAGTGTCGGTCAGCCGCACAGCAGTGTTGGAATTGCCATAAAGCCAGACACACGAGAGAACGGTGTTGGGTGAAGGGCGGGGGTCAAGAGGGAAAGGGACCCAGAAAGGGAACCGGGAGAATCGGAGCGGACGACTGGACCAAGGAACAGCTGCTTCAGGCCTTAAAAGACCTGGTAGTAAAATGAAGTCCAGCGGCCCCCCTGCAAGGGAGAGACGACCTGTGTATCCATGTGATGGCGGGGTTAGGGGCCCGGCAGTGCGATATGTTAGTTGATATGGGGGCATCAGTCTCTATTACCGACCTCCCCTTACCCACTACACGACACACTATGTCGGTGAGGTGAGTAGGAGGCTCAGTCACAGTAGCCAAAGTAAGTGAGGTCATTTTGTTAGAATTAGCCGGGATCCTATTACTGGCTCAATTTTATGTAATGCCCAACAACGAGGGCACAATATTAGGGATAGACTTATTGGATCAACTAGGAGCATTAGTAGACCCCAGGGAAAAGAAGATAGTATGAATAATGGCGAACGGTCAGAAAACTAATACCTTTGGGGAGAGGAGTAATTTTGATGGGCATGCTAATATGGGAAGTGCCTAACTGCTTAAAAAGGGACTGGGAGGCACTGGACAAATGGGGAACTATCTGTGAAAGCGTAAAAGGAGTTTGGGCTACCTCAAAACAGGACTTCGGGCTGGTAAAATGCGAGCCTGTGTTGATCCCAGGACCTGAACATACTTCCCACCGCCAATACCCGATAAAACCAGAAGCCGCACAGGCCGAGACAGATTGTGGGGGATTTACTGGAAAGCAGTATACTCCGAGAGGTAGAGGGAACAATGAATTCCCCTGTTTGGCCCGTGCGAAAGCTAGACGGATCATACCGGGTAATTGTTGATTATACCGCCCTCAATAAGTTGACTCCCCCTCAACATCCTGTCGTGGCCAGCCCGGCCACAATATTCAATGGACTAAAACCAGAACACAGGGTATTTACCATATTAGACATAGCCAATGGATTCTGGTCCATACCCCTGGCAAAAGAGTCCCAAGATAAATTAGCCTTCACAGTCGGCAACCATCAGTACACCTGGACACGGGTCCCACAAGGGTTCCTTTAGCCTGGCCATATTCTACTGGACTATGAGTCGAGCCAAAGAAAAGGTGGACTTAACCCCGTATAGGAGTACTATACTACAATATGTAGATGATCTACTAATAGCATCCGAGGACGATAGGGGGCATACAGGAACACTTAGAGATGCTGGAAGTCCTGCAGGATGCAGGATTCAAAGTAAATCCCAATAAGGCACAAATTGGACAAGCCGCGGAACAGTACCTGGAACATGAAATATCCCAAGGAACTAGGACTATGTCCAATGATTGGAAGGAGGCCATTAGGATCATGCCCTGACCAAAAACAGTCTGAAGGTACTGGGGCTCTTTAACTATTGCTGGAATTTTGTACCTAACTTCACGGCAATCGCAGAACCAGTACAACGGCTGGTGAAGGGGGGAAAGCCATCCCTAGAAACCATAGAATGGAACGCCGAACAGGAAGTGGCATATGGTAATCTGAAAGGAACCTTAATGTCAGCTCCAGGGCTGGGACTCCCGAACATGGATCTCCCGTTATATATATTATGAGAACCAAAAAGGCTTCTATGGAGCTGTGGTGACACAAATGCATGGGGATAGGATGAGACCCGTAGCTTACTGCTCGACACAGCAATCACCAGTGACTGCCGGCCTGTCCAGATGTGTGGCCACACTGGTTTGTGCCACGCAGGCCGTCAAAGTTAGCGAACCTGTCATTATGACAGGAGAAATAATACTGCACACGAAACGCACACTGGTGGAAATGCTAAATACAGGGAAGCTCAGGGCCGTCTCCAACGACCGTTGGGCAATATGGGAGGCAGTCCAATTACCATATGATGAGTCAGTGAAGATAGTTAGGGACACTGGAGAAAACCCCACAGAGGTAATTCTGTCATGAGGGGAGCCCCATGAGTGTGACGCACTCGAATGGGAAGACTCTCCTGGGAATCTGAGCGAAGTAGCCCTCGAAGACACGGACCTTACACTCTACATAGACGGTCTTGACGGTATGTAAATAGCCATCACCACACGGGATGGGCAGTGGTGGATCGGCACCTAAAGATAATGATGCAAGGAGCACTAGATGGAGGTCTCAACTCAGGTGGCCGAATTAACCGAAGCCCTGCTAGTAGCTGAAGGAAAGACAGTGAACATATACACAGACAGTAGATATGCCTTTGGGGTGGTGCACGGCTATATGGTCGCCTGGGGAAGACGAGGATTTGTCACCTCAGGAGACAAGGCCATTAAACATGATAGCCGAATAAAATGACTGTTGGAAGCTGCTAGTAAATCCACAAAAGCAGCCGTAATCAAGGTAAAGGCCCATCAGCGGGTGGTAGATGAGAATCAGCGGGGAAATGAAGCTGCAGACAATGCTGCCCGAGAGGCGGCTACGTCTGCCGAAGTAGAAGCAGTTTGCAGCTTTACCACAGAGGAGGACATAAACA
Source organism: Pristiophorus japonicus (assembly GCF_044704955.1). Taxonomy (NCBI): domain Eukaryota; kingdom Metazoa; phylum Chordata; class Chondrichthyes; family Pristiophoridae; genus Pristiophorus; species Pristiophorus japonicus. The sequence continues at coordinate 263,028,456 of NC_091978.1, read as the reverse complement.
TAGTAAAGTTACATACAGATGTAAGTGATAGAGAAAAGAAAGAATGGAAAAGGAAGGGAGGAATACTAGGTATGGATTCAATATGGAGGAAGGACGGAAAGGTGCTGGCCCCGTCCTGTATAAGGAAAGTGCTCATGGAACTGCATCACAGCATCAACCATGCCGGGCGCAGGCCATGATAAACAGCACATCCTGAGACTGATGGTGGCCAGGTATGGGGCATGACATTGCAAAGTATTGTCAGCAATGTATCACATGCTCACAGCACAACCCAGGAAGGGCCGTAAAAATAAAGATGGCCCACCAACCACGGCCCTGGGGGCCATGGGAAAACCTACAGATAAATTTCATGGGACCACTGCCAAATTCTCGAGGACGAAAATACTGTTTGGTAATCATAGATTTGTTTACTCCGTGGGTGGAAGCCTTCACAACTCAGAATTGTACAGCCACCACCGTAGCATGGATCCTAGTGGAAGAGGCAATCCCCCACTGGGGAATACCCAACCAAATTGACTCGGATCAAGTAACCCATTTCACGGGTCAAGTAATGAAAGAAACTTGTAGAATATATGGTATTAAGCAGAAGTTTCACATCCCATATCATCCCCAAGGTTCTGGGATGGTAGACAGAATGAATCGGACCTGTAAAACTGCCCTGAGCAAGGCAATACAGGAAACAGGGCAGGCATGGCCTGAACTCCTACCGATAATATTAATGAGGTTGCACACCACCCCAAACCGGACCACGGGATTAACTCAGTATGAATTAATGACCAGACATGCAATGAGGTTCCCAGAAGGAGCCAAATTCGGACCATTACGAGATAGAATCAGGGAGTATGTGATGGAATTGAGTGAGCAGTTGAAAGGTATGCGACAGGAGGTCTGAGAAAGAAAGAGAGAGGAGGATGAAGAGGATGGGACAAATACCTCGGCTATAATCCCCGGGGTGGGGGCTAAGGTAATGGTCAAGGAAGTGGCAGATAAACCAGGATTAGCACCTAGGTGGATCGATGACATGAGGTATTAATTAGTGGAGATACGTGCGCTTGTGTGAATATGAAAGGTAGGGGCCGATGGAAACACTGGTCCTAGCTGAAAGAATATAAGGGTACGGCAGCTGGCAGACGGCAGAACTTAGGGTAATCCCGGTAGTACACTCCTTAAGATACGTCTTAGGAGTATAAGGAGTGGAGGGACAAATTGATAGATGGACTTTTCGGGGGACTGGGATTAATATTTGCATTGCTATGGGTACTTGTCATAATAAAATGGACCTGGGAAAGGGCACACATGCGGAGAAACGGTGCAAACAATCCAGTTGAAATAGAAATGATAAGAATCTAATTGGACCCTGGGATGCCAGGCTGTAATCTTTCAACAAGAAAAATGTGGCTCGTTACAAAGATCCTGATAGGTGCCTCAATTCTTACCAGCCTGGGAGAAGCTACCATAACACCAGGACAACTGACTGAGGAACAGCAAAGCGTGTATTACAAAGATTCAGGCAACGTTGATTGTGATGCCGAAAAGCTGATGGTGACAGTTGAAATAACAGCAGACTTAAAGTGCAGTGTCAGAGTGACGTACCTAAAACAGATTACAAAGGGTTTGAAACACCTGTGGGGATGGGCCTATACAAAGGTGACAATTTGGGTAAATGAGACCGTGGTATGTCATGTAGCCTGGGGGGGCTGGGGGGGGGGGGAGAAAGAGACAAAAACAATGCACCCAGAAGGAGGGGGTGCAGATAAGGTGCACGCCACAGTTCACTCAATTCTCAGGAGTACCTCAGCAAGGTCAGGATGAGCAGAAGTTATGCCCACCCTCCCAATGCACGAATGGGGCCAGTGGTGAGTGGCGCTGGGAGGTTGTTCTCGGAGGTAAACCCACTACCACTGCCCCACCAACTACCAGAGCCCCTGTTACTACTGCTACCCCACCGAAACCCCTGGTATGGCCAGATATGACCTGGGGTGGGGGGGCTCCGGTGGGGTTGGTGATGAAATGAACAAAAGACAGAATCTACTTCGGGGTGCGACAGCGGGTGATAATAGTATTTCTAAACCTGACAGATATAACTATCCAAAATTTCTGTGGGCCCAGCACATTGGTACTATATAAGAATCTGACACTACGAGCCTTGAAAGGGCCATAATCTAACACTATGAAATTCGTGGTGACCCAAATGAAGAGGAGAAAGAGGGGCATATTAGAAGTGGTAGGTGTGGGCTATGTGGCCGGGGTCTCAACAGTCAACAAAATAGATCTTCAGGCCATCGACGGGCAAGTCAGTACTTTAACCCATACCTAAAAGAGTTGTTAGAAAGAGGAGATGATAACAACGAGCTGCAGGCCCAACTAGAGGATGGGGCCGAATGGGAGATACTGCAGCTAACCCACACCTTGCGAGATCATGCAAAGACCATCAACCTATAGAACGCTAAGGCAAATGCGGCTGGCATATGTGCGGGGTATGGAGCATGGATGCTGGCCTCAGTGGAACATAATTTAGAACAGTTACAGAACGGGGAGGTCCCGGACTGGATAACTAACAATGTTTTTAAAACTTGGACGCTGGATAAAAACCTTAGCCAAGCCTGTCAGGAGCGGAGGAAGAGCCACGCATGGGTCCTTGAGAATAGATGCATCCAGAACATTAGGGTTTGTTGTAAACATTCCACAGTATAACCTTACTGAAGGACAAGGTCTATATAAGGTTACAAACATAGGGGAAGTAAGAAACCAAACATGAGTAAAGTACGACAAGCTGCATCAGTATGTTATTGAAAATGTGAATAAGACCAAGGCGGTGTCTATAATGGATTGTTTTAAGAATAACCAGGTTGTATTATGCTGAGAGTCGTTTCAGGAGGGCGAGGATACAGCCAAGTGAAGGGATGCGTCCTAAGCATCACACCATGGGCGTTGGACTATGAAACCACAGCAGCATCACAAGGAGATGGGCGGTGGTGCGTCAGCAGTTGAGCCGCTAACCTGACTGTGGGAGGGGAAATAACATGCCCCATCAGATGCCCTAACTTCTGTCTGAAGCCTAAACACGAAATCAACATGAAAGGATATACAATATACCCAGAGCTGGAGGAAGAAACTGTCAATGGAACAGTGGTAGACATGATAAAAATAGGGTATAAAGGTTGAGGAGTTGCAAGGAAAACCGATACCCAAGTTGAATGAAGAGCAGTTGACACTAGAAAGGAGTGTGTTTGAACATCAATTAAAATGCGTCGTCTTAGAGGAACAAATCGAAAAACTACAAAAGGACACGGACACAGAACTGGCTGAACCACCGTGATATGCTCGGTTCTACAACTTTGGACTGAAATTGCACAGACGCCCTTGGATCAGAATTATATCCCATGTATTAGTCATAGGGCAGCTGGTAGTGGTACTGATACTCCTGGCAGAATGTGCAGGCAGATACAAGAGGCGAAGAATAAACCTTGGCTAGGGCCATTAACAAAGAAGCGAGGAAGCCTTTGCGAGGGCCACATAAGGGGGAGCAACCACAACAACGGCACGAGTACCTGATATGAGTCATGAGTGTCCCAATCCTATCACCTGATCAATGAAACTGGGGCGGGAGACACACGAATCAAGATAGGGAAAGGAAAATTATTGGTCAAGGTGGGTATTTGGGGTACCATCTGACCAAATGGGGGAATTGTAGAAAAAAAATTAAGTAGAGGGAACCTAATTAATCAAAGGGGACCTAATTAAGTAAAGTTAAAAACCAAAAGCAAAGGCTGTAAAAAAAAATACATGCTACGAATCACAGGGAAAATGTTAAAACTACAACTCTCAGGAAGATAAAGCATCTTTTCACAGTATAAACCAGACAGTTGGGCCAAGGCTAGGTCACATGGGGTGGTAAGAGATTACGGGAAACAAAGGAGGATTGAGAAAAATCTCAACTAGTTGAGAGCAGATCGGCCAAGAGGGAAAGAGTCCGCAGACCTGAGAATGATGTAGCACGTAACTTAGCAGATAAAAGGTGCACAGGAGAGGTAACGAAGCTTGCTGTCAATATAATTGTATTAACCAATTAGATTGTAATCATAATAGTTAGGCAAAACTTTGTGATGCGGCAGGGAAACAACAAATGGAAAGCTTCCGCGTGGAACTTCATGATTTTGTATGTATTCTGACTGTATAAAAATAGCAGCCCCAAACCTGCTCGGGGAGAACAGCTGGTTTGGGTCACCGAGTTACTGAACTCGTGTAGAAGCTGTCTCTCCCTCGATCGAGTACTTAATAAATGATTCTTTTCTCCAAAACAGACTTGTGTTGAGTATCTTTGTAACACTCCACAACAGTACTGCACTTTTTTTGACAGACATGTGTCAGTCAAGCCCCATTCCCCCCATGCCACGTCTATCAAGCCCTCCCCGCCCATGCACCATCAAGCTCTGCCACCCCCATCCCTCTCCCCCCATCCCAGCCCCAAATCATTCCCTCCACGTGGTGCCGAGAAACAGAACCTGAAGCCCAAGACTGCTGATCTGATCTCGGTGGGCGGCCAAGAGCGGAGGCCAGGGGGATGAAAGGACCCGTGGGTGGCCGAGAGCCGATGGGGGGGAGGGGGGGAGGGGGGGGCAAGGGTTAAAGAGAAAGAGAAAGAGAAATAGAAAGAGAGAAGAGTCAGAGGGGAGAGTGGGAACTCAGGGAAGACGGATCACGTTCTTCCAACCTACAAGGGATAGCGTTGGAGTGGATTATATCCAGAAGTCACGAAACGGTCACTATTCACTTCATACCCAATAAACCTGTTCACAATTCATACACAATGCCCCATCTATGAGGGGGCGGGGGTGTCGGGATGCACTTGCACTGGGGTAAGGCACTTTGCCTGGGGGAGGCATGCACTTGCGCTGGGGTAAGGCACTTTGGCTGGCCCTTGCTGTCTTTTGGGGAGCTCTGTCCTCTGTCACTTCAGGAAGTCGATCGAGTTACAATTTACAAAGTCAGTGAGACCTTGGGATGGGCAGTTCCAGTTACACATTCCAGTGAAACTTCAGCACGTGGCTTATCTTCCAAGGGGACCAATCAGACAAAGGATGGAGCATGACAGCCATTTTTGCAGTACAAATAAACATTCCCCTTAAAAAAAGGATTTTGAATTATTTGAACATGTTGCGAGCTCACCATGCCCCTCCGCCCCTGCATTAAACACATTGCGCTTCATAATACCCCCTCAGTATTTTAAAATATTTATCTTTGAGATTGAGTAGATTGCTATTTAAACACATTATGAACTCTTCACACCCCCTGCATTAAACACACAACACATTGCAAACCCTCCTCACCCCTGCATAAAACACAGTGCAAACCTTTCACACCCCTGGATCTTCAAATACCTGTATATATTTCTCTTTTAGATTGAGTACACTCTTGCTGGGAGTCTAGAACCAGGGGTCAGAGTCTCAAAATAAGGGGTCAGCCATTTAGGACTGAGATGAGGAGAAACTTCTTCCCTCAGAGGGTTGTGAATCTTTGGAATTCTCTGCCCCAGAGGGCTGTGGATGCTCAGTCTTTGAGTATATTCAAGGCTGAGATGGATAGATTTTTGGACTCTAGGGGAATCAAGGGATAGGGGGAGAGTGCTAGAAAGTGGGGTTGAGGCAGATGATCAGCCATGATCTTATAGAATGGCGGAGCAGGTTCGATGGGCCAGAAGGCCTACTCCTGCTCCTAATTCTTAAGTTAGGTTTTAATATTGCCCACCATGATCTGCACAATTTAGGGATTGCTATCATGAATAAGGATCCCATATATTAAAGGGGAACAGATAGGGTAGATAGAGAGAAACTATTTCCGCTGGTTGGGGGGACTGTCTAAAAATTAGAGCCAGACCTTTCAGGAGTGAAATTAGGAAACACTTCTACACACAAGACTGGTAGATGTTTGGATCTCTCTTTTGGCAACGGCAATTGATGCTAGATCAATTGCTAATTTTAAATCTGAGATTGATAGAATTTTGTTAACCAAAAGGATATGGGGCTATGGCAGTATATGGAGTTAGGTCACAGATCAGCCACGATCTAAGTGTGTGTGTGTGTGTGTGTGTGCCTGCGACGACCATCATCAGCAGGTCAGGGCCTTAAAGGAGGAGCAGCATGGAGCATACTACTTCAAGGTACAGTGCGTGCTGGTGCAGGAGAGTGACGGTTGTGAAGAGGGTGACTGGATTGGACATTACCAAAATCCAAGTCGCTGATTGGAGCGCAGGCAGGGACATCAGGAGGGGCGAGGTCGGGGTGAAGGAGCGACAAGGTCAGGGCAGAGGAGTGGCAAGAGATTGTGCAGCGACGTGATCGGGGCCCAGGAGTGGTGTGAATTCGGGGCCCAGAAGAGGCATGGGCCCAGGGGTGGCATGGGCCAGCCCATACTGCAATGTGTGTGCACAAAGTACATGCAGCAGAGCTGGTCTTGGTTAATCCTTGCCACTGGACCAAGACCTAGCTCTGTCAAGCCTGTGTGGTGGCTGGCGTGTAACGGCCATCACATGTTAAAAAAATCCACACACAGGCATTTTCCACCCTTCAACATATAGTTCTGGACCTGGAATATTAGGTCCTTCATTGAAACACCTGTGAACACATGCCTTTTTGGCATGGAAGCAAGTCATCCTCGATACAAGGGACCGCCTATGATGATGAATGCTTCCACCGAAGTTGAAAGTTTTGCCCATAAATCTAGGCTAACACTCCAATGCAATACCGCATCATTTTTTTGATGAGAAGTTAAATTAAAGCTCTATTCACCATTAAATGTCCCCTCGCAACATTTGAAGAACAGAGAATTCTTCCTGTGTTCTGCAAGCCATTTCTCTCAACCAATGCTGTCAAAAACAGATTAACTGGTCATTTATCTCATTATAGTTTGTGGAATATTGCTGTGTGCAACACGGCTGGTGCATGTGCAGACTCAACAACAGTCATTACACTTCAAAAAAGTAATACATTATGAAGCATTTTGAAATATTTCTGATATATTATAATTATATAAATTGATATTTCACGTAAAAATTGGTTTCCACCATTGTCCTGGCCTACACACTGTGTAAATAACATTTAGGAAATTGAAATATACTTACAGCATACAGATTTTAATTGTCTGCACTGCTTAATAATATTAATAAAAAATAATAATGAGACATACTGCATAAAAGAAGCAAAAAAGTTATGATTTTGGAGAAGAGGTGAATTATAGGAAATACATGGGCCGGAAATCCTCCACCCCAGGTTGCCGGCAGAACAGCCACCAGTGACCGGCGACCTCCGCTCCTGACTCCACCAGAAGATCTGGGGTCAGGGCGGGGTCACACCATTATTATATGTTGACAGATCGTTAGATGAGGGAGTTAGGAAAAGCAGCACTGGAAAACTGCTTGCTTAGTAGCTGGTGCCATTGACTGAGAACTTTTTATTAATTCATCCCTTTTATTAAGTGATAGGGAAGCCTGGGCTGAGAAAATTCCCTGCATGGGAATTCCCTCCCCCAGCCCCGTCCATTCTGTTATCAAGGTGCCATGTTTCGGATGGATATACCAGACCCCTGCGTGAATTTGCAGCCAGTTGGAATCTTAGTAGCAGGCTGCAAGATCATGGCACGGACCCTGCGATTGACCAACAAGAAGGCCGTGACCGGTAAGTCGGCCATTTCTTCCCCTGCCAAACCCCCCCTTTAATTAGCGACCCCCCGCGAGCGGGAGTCGGTAACGGTTTTGTGCCCGGACAAAAAAAGTCTTTTGTGCCCCGTTCACGCCCCCCAGGGGTGTCAATGGGAGGCACAAATGCCGTGAATTTTTCCCCCCTGGTATTTCCAGGTTCCAGCAGAATTTCCATCTTTGTCAGATATCCTGCACACCATTTGCAGTCGAAGGCTACTTTTGGCAGGGGTGGGGGTGGGGCGGGGTGGGGGGGGGGGTCAAGGATTTTTGGCCCTGTAATCTTTCATTCCAAAGTACAATGGGGATAATTTTGACTTTGGTTGATAGTGTAATACGAGCGATATTGATTAAGCCGCCCATTATCAGTCTCTTCCTATCAGCGATATCACCCATTTTTTAAACTATCACCCAAAGTCAAAATTTTCCCCATGCGTTAGAGTCCAGTGTAAAAATATGGAATAGGAAAGGAAATCAGTAGCGCCTACGACCGCAAAATTAGAGCCATTAGCACTGGCTGTTAAGGCCAGTTTTGAAGAAAAACTGGCGGCCACCTCTTTTCGCCTGCTTCCAGTGGTTCCTGCATTGGCCGCAATTTAGGACAGGTTGGCCTGCGCACACTCCAGATATTTAGATGAGGCAGATCGTGATGTCAATGATCGTGTAATGCTAATTTGACACACGATCTGCCATTTTCGATATCGCTGCTCCATTTAATGCCATCTCATAATTATGACCAGCTGACTAAGCGTTGAGTAGCAGGAAGGACCCCAGAAACGCTATTTAAAAAGGGCTCAGCAACAACTTGCAGCTGACTTTGTAAAAAACTTGTATTGGCTCTGTGCAAATTTGTGCTACTATTTGGAGCTTTCTAGAGTTATGTAAAGTTCCTGAGGTGACTGCGAGTGTTGCTGCAAGTGGAGAAGGCCTTGCATCCCATTTAAAGGGTTCTGCTCACACCACTTGCTCCCAGTCATGGGGGCTCTACTTGCAGTCCCTCTCACACTCAAGTATGACAGGGAGATGGAGAAGAGGCAGTGAAGAAGATGACAAGATGCTCACAATGGGAGGAGGAGGAGGGGCAGGAGGGTTCTCAGCAGGAAGCCTTACCCACATAGGCTCTCCCGAAAGCATTTCTCCTACCTGACTTAAGCCAGGAGCAGTGTATTAGGGGGCTCCACTTCACCAAGGAGGTGATCACAGAACTCTGCCACCTCCTGCAAACAAACATGCAGCTTCAGAGCAGGGCGACGACAGCTCTCCCAGTGACCCTCGTTTTTTGCCACCGGATCCTTCTAGTCTGGAGAGGTGACATAGCTAACATCTCCCAGTTCGCCATCCATCACTGTATCTGGGTGGTCACAGAGGCTCTGGACTCCAGGAGAAGGGACTTCATTGTTTTCTCTCTGAACAGAGGAGCTGGAAGAGTAGGTACGTGGCTTTGCCAGGATAGCAGGCTTCCCCATGATGCAGAGCGCCATCGACTGCATACACATGGCTTTGCTGGCACTGCATATCGTAGCATCATGGAATCATAGAAATTTACACACGCAGGAGGCCATTCGGCCTATCGTGTCCACGCCGGCTGAAAAAGAGCAATCCAGCCTAATCCCACTTTCCAGCTCTTGGTCTGTGGCCTTGTAGGCTGCAGCACTTCCAGTGCAAATCCAAGTACTTTTTAAATGTGATTGGGTTTCTGCCCCTAACACCCTTTCAAAGAGCGAGTGCCAGACCACCACCACCCTCTGGGTGAAAAAAGTCTCTCTCTCAACTCTCCTCTAATCCTCCTACCAATTACTTTAAATCAATGCCCCCTGGCTATTGGCCTCTCTGCTAAGGGAAATTGATCCTTCCTATCCACTCTATCTTGGCCCTTGATAATTTTATATACCTCAAATCAAGTTTCCTCTCAATCTCCTCTATTCCAAAGAAAATAACCCCAGCCTATCCAATCTTACCTCCTAGCTAAAATTCTCCAGTCCTGGCAACATCCTCGTAAGTCTCCTTTGTACCCTCTCCAGTGCAATCACATCCTTCTTGTAATGTGATGACCAGAACTGTACACAGTACAGTAGCTGTGGCCTAACTAGTGTTTCATGCAGTTCAAACATAACCTCCCTGCTCTTGTATTCTATGCCTTGGTTAATAAAGGAAAGTATCCCATATGTCTTCTTAACCACCTTATCTACCTGTCCTGCTACCTTTAAGGGTCCATGGACATGCACTCTGAGGTCCCTCTGTTGCTCTACCCTTCTCAATATCCTACCATTTATTGTCTATTCCCTTGACTTGTTCGCCCTCTCCAAATGGATTACCTCACACTTCTCCGGATTGAATTCCATTCGTCACTTTTCTGACCAGCTGACGATTCCATTGATATCTTTCTGCATTCTACAACTTCCTTCCTCACTTTCAACCTCACAGCCAATTCTTGTATTATCTGCTTAAACATGAGCCCTACATTAAATCATTGATATATGCCACAAAAAACATAACACCTAGTACAGAGCCCTGCGTAACCCTACTGGAAAAAGGCTTCCAGTCACAAAAGCACCCGTCGACCATTACCCTTTGCTTCCTGCCGCTGAGCCAATTTTGGATCTAACTTATCACTTTCCCTTGGGTCACATGGGCGTTAAGTTTTCTGACCAGTCTGCCATGTGGTTCCTGGCCGAAAGCCTTGCTATAATCTATGTAGTTTACATCAAATGCACTGTCTTCATTGACCCTCCTTGTTACCTTCTCAAAAAATTCAATCAAGTTAGTCAAAAATGACCTTCCCCCAGTAATTCATGCTAACCGTCCTTGATTAATCCGTGCCTTTCTAAATGACGATTAATACTGTCCCTCAGAAATGTTTCCAATAATTTGCCTACCTCCGAGGTTAGGCTGACTGGCCTGTAATCAGAGTAGGAATCGCAGGATAGCGCAGATGAATACGTGGCTTGAGCAGTGGTGCAGCAGGGAGGGATTCAAATTCCTGGGGCATTGGAACCGGTTCTGGGGGAGGTGGGACCAGTACAAACCGGATGGTCTGCACCTGGGCAGGACCGGAACCAATGTGCTAGGGGGAGTGTTTGCTAGTGCTGTTGGGGAGGAGTTAAACTAATATGGCAGGGGGATGGGAACCAATGCAGGGAGACAGAGGGAGACAAAAAGGAGGCAAAAGCAAAAGACAGAAAGGAGATGAGGAAAAGTGGAGGGCAGAGAAACCCAAGGCAAAGAACAAAAAGGGCCACTGTACAGTAAAATTCTAAAAGGACAAAGGGTGTTAAAAAAACAAGCCTGAAGGCTTTGTGTCTTAATGCAAGGAGTATCCGCAATAAGGTGGATGAATTAACTGTGCAAATAGATGTTAACAAATATGATGTGATTGGGATTACGGAGACGTGGCTCCAGGATGATCAGGGCTGGGAACTCAACATCCAGGGTATTCAACATTCAGAAAGGATAGAATAAAAGGAAAAGGAGGTGGGGTAGCATTGCTGGTTAAAGAGGAGATTAATGCAATAGTTAGGAAGGACATTAGCTTGGATGATGTGGAATCTATATGGGTAGAGCTGCAGAACACCAAAGGGCAAAAAGCGTTAGTGGGAGTTGTGTACAGACCTCTAAACAGTAGTAGTGATGTTGGGGAGGGTATCAAACAGGAAATTAGTGGTGCATGCAATAAAGGTGCAGCAGTTATAATGGGTGACTTTAATATGCACATAGATTGGGCAAGCCAAACTGGAAGCAATACGGTGGAGGAGGATTTCCTGGAGTGCATAAGGGATGGTTTTCTAGACCAATATGTCGAGGAACCAACTAGCGGGGAGGCCATCTTAGACTGGGTGTTGTGTAATGAGAGAGGATTAATTAGCAATCTCATTGTGCGAGGCCCCTTGGGGAAGAGTGACCATAATATGGTGGAATTCTGCATTAGGATGGAGAATGAAACAGTTAATTCAGAGACCATGGTCCAGAACTTAAAGAAGGGTAACTTTGAAGGTATGAGGTGTGAATTGGCTAGGATAGATTGGCGAATGATACTTAAGGGGTTGACTGTGGATGGGCAATGGCAGACATTTAGAGACCGCATGGATGAACTACAACAATTGTACATTCCTGTCTGGCGTAAAAATAAAAAAGGGAAGGTGGCTCAACCGTGGCAATCAAGGGAAATCAGGGATAGTATTAAAGCCAAGGAAGTGGCATACAAATTGGCCAGAAATAGCAGTGAACCCGGGGACTGGGAGAAATTTAGAACTCAGCAGAGGAGGACAAAGGGTTTGATTAGGGCAGGGAAAATGGAGTACGAGAAGAAGCTTGCAGGGAACACTAAGGTGGATTGCAAAAGTTTCGATAGGTATGTAAAGAGAAAAAGGTTAGTAAAGACAAATGTAGGTACCCTACAGTCAGAATCAGGGGAAGTCATAACTGGGAACAAAGAAATGGCAGACCAATTGAACAAGTACTTTGGTTCGGTATTCACTAAGGAGGACACCAATAACCTTCCGGATATAAAAGGGGTCAGAAGGTCTAGTAAGGAGGAGGAACTGAGGGAAATCTTTATTAGTCGGGAAATTGCGTTGGGGAAATTGATGGGATTGAAGGCCGATAAATCCCCAGGGCCTGATAGACTGCATCCCAGAGTACTTAAGGAGGTGGCCTTGGAAATAGTGGATACATTGACAATCATTTTCCAACATTCCATTGACTCTGGATCAGTTCCTATGGAGTGGAGGGTAGCCAATGTAACCCCACTTTTTAAAAAAGGAGGGAGAGAGAAAACAGGGAATTATAGACTGGTCAGCCTGACCTCAGTAGTGGGTAAAATGATGGAATCAATTATTAAGGATGTCATAGCAGTGCATTTGGAAAATGGTGACATGATGGGTCCAAGTCAGCATGGATTTGTGAAAGGGAAATCATGCTTGACAAACCTTCTGGAATTTTTTGAGGATGTTTCCAGTAAAGTGGACAAGGGAGAACCAGTTGATGTGGTATATTTGGACTTTCAGAAGGCTTTCGACAAGGTCCCACACAAGAGATTAATGTGCAAAGTTAAAGCACATGGGATTGGGGGTAGTGTGCTGACGTGGATTGAGAACTGGTTGTCAGACAGGAAGCAAAGAATAGGAGTAAATGGGTACTTTTCAGAATGGCAGGCAGTGACTAGTGGGGTACCGCAAGGTTCTGTGCTGGGGCCCCAGCTGTTTACATTGTACATTAATGATTTAGACGAGGGGATTAAATGTAGTATCTCCAAATTTGCGGATGACACTAAGTTGGGTGGCAGTGTGAGCTGCGAGGAGGATGCTATGAGGCTGCAGAGTGACTTGGATAGGTTAGGTGAGTGGGAAAATGCATGGCAGATGAAGTATAATGTGGATAAATGTGAGGTTATCCACTTTGGTGGTAAAAACAGAGAGACAGACTATTATCTGAATGGTGACAGATTAGGAAAAGGGGAGGTGCAACGAGACCTGGGTGTCATGGTACATCAGTCATTGAAGGTTGGCATGCAGGTACAGCAGGCGGTTAAGAAAGCAAATGGCATGTTGGCCTTCATAGTGAGGGGATTTGAGTACAGGGGCAGGGAGGTGTTGCTACAGTTGTACAGGGTCTTGGTGAGGCCACACCTGGAGTATTGTGTACAGTTTTGGTCTCCTAACTTGGCGAAGGACATTCTTGCTATTGAGGGAGTGCAGCGAAGATTCACCAGACTGATTCCTGGGATGGTGGGACTGACCTATGAAGAAAGACTGGATCAACTGGGCTTGTATTCACTGGAGTTCAGAAGAATGAGAGGGGACCTCATAGAAACGTTTAAAATTCTGACGGGGTTAGACAGGTTAGATGCAGGAAGAATGTTCCCAATTTTGGGGAAGTCCAGAACCAGGGGTCACAGTCTAAGGATGAGGGGTAAGCCATTTAGGACCGAGATGAGGAGAAACTTCTTCACCCAGAGAGTGGTGAACCTGTGGAATTCTCTACCACAGAAAGTAGTTGAGGCCAATTCACTAAATATATTCAAAAGAGAGTTAGATGAACTCCTTACTACTCGGGGGATCAAGGGGTATGGCGAGAAAGCAGGAAGTGGGTACTGAAGTTGCATGTTCAGCCATGAACTCATTGAATGGTGGTGCAGGCTAGAAGGGCTGAATGGCCTACTCCTGCACCTATTTTCTATGTTTCTATGTTTCTATGTAATGGCTCAGTCTATCCCTTTTTCCTTTTTTAAACTATGGTACAACATTATCAGTCCTCCAGCACCACACTTCTAGCCAGAAAGGATTGTAAAATGATGGTCAGAACCTACGCTATTTCCTCCCTTGCTTTTCTTAACGGCCTGGGATACATTTCATGGGCCTGGCGATTTATCTACTTTCAAAGCTGCAAGACCTCTTAATATACCTCTCTCACTATGTTTATCTCATGCAATATTTCACACACCTCCTCCTTAACTACAATGTCTGCATCATCCCTCTCTTTTGTGAAGACAGATGCAAAGTAGTCATTAAGAACCATACCCACATCTTCCCTCTCCACACACAGGTTACCATTTTGATCTCTAATAGGTCTTACTCTTTCTTTAGTTTTCCTCTTGCTCTTCATGTATTTATAAAACATCTGTGGATTTTCCTTGATTTTGCCAATATTTTTTCATGCCCTCTTTTTGCTTTCCCAATTTACTTTTTGATTTTCACCCCTGCACTTTCTATACTCCTTCAGGCATTCTACAGTATTTAGCTCTCGGTATGTGACATAAGCTTTCCTTTTTTGCCTTATCCTACCCTGTATGCCCCTTGACATCCAGGGGGCTCTAGATTTTGGAGTCCCACCATTTTTTATGTGCGAAATTTGCTCTGAATCTTCACTATCTCCTCCTTGAATGTCTTCCACTGCTCTCACACATATTTACCTTCAAGTAGCGAGCACTTTTACTCCTGGTCTATATTTGTCCTTTTCCATAACTATGCTAAATTTAACTGAATTATGATAACTACCACTAAAATGTGCACCCCCTAATGCCCCTTCCACCTGCCCAGCTTCATTCCTTAAAACTAAATCCAAAACTGCCTATCTCTCTTGTTGAGCTTGCTATATATTGGCATAAAAATTCTCCTGAATACATTTTAAGAATTCTGGGCCCTCCATACCTTTTACATTGATTCTATCCCAGTTAATATTAGGTTAGTTGAAATCCTCTATTATTACTGCCCTATTATTTTTGCACATCACAGAAATTTGCTTGTATATTTTCTCTTCTCTCTCCTTCTGATTATTTGCAATCTCCTCAAAGCAAAATCTCTGCACAAACTGGTGTCAGCAAGAGCCTTTCCCTTAATCAAGGAAGCAGGTGTAAGGTGTGAGCATTTATGTGCTTTTTCCAGCTGTCACTTAATGAAGTAGCACAATGGCCACGGAGCTCTTGCCTTGCCTTCCAGAGTTCCACGAGTCTTCTGCAAAACCAATTAAAGATGAAACCTCACGTTAAAAAGGCAGTTAACAGTCTCTCAATGAGCAGATATCAATCTCAATAAGGTCACCCGCCTCTTCCGTGCGGGTCAGTGATGTGATTCCAAATGCACCCAGTTAAACGCGGAAGTCTGCAGTATGATTGTCCTTTTTTTGTTCTTTAGTTCAACCCATAGTGCCTCATTTGCTGATCCTTCTAACGTCAGCCAGAATTTTCACATAGCCGAGCGTGCATGTTTGGGAGCGGTTGACAGTTAAAAGCGCTGAAATTGACAGCATGTCAGACACCCATCGTTATCCAGCCGACTTCCGCGTTTAACTGGGATGTGTTTCAAAGCATGTCACTGACCCGCTCGGGAGAAGCGGGTGACCTTATTGAGGCAAAAAAACAGACAAAAACCCAGGCCAATCGGGGAAAAAATCTGGGAAAGTTCCTCTCCAACCCAACCAGGCGATTGAAACTAGTCCAGGAGATCACATTGGCCGTATGCTGCGGTCTGCTGTGGCTTTTATCCCCACTCTCGGGCCTCGGTCTGCTTCCTCTCAGGTATGCCGCCGCTCTGCGGAAAAAGTTAGGAAAAACAAGGCAAAACAACACCTCCCACCCCCACTTCACCGAACTCTCCCACTTACCAAACTCTGTTTTCCCACTCTGAGCTGCTGCACTCCAAGCTAACAGCTCCAGCCCTCGGTTTTTAAACTGCTTGTGGCTCAGATGAGTCACCACTGGTCAGTTACTTAAAGAACCGGGTTTAACTAGTTTTAACTAACTGGCTATTTAGCAAACTACTGGAGAGCTAGCTTGTTTGTCTCTACTTAAGCCTAAAATAATCTTAATTATTTAACTGTTAATCTTACTTAGAAGCTACTAGCAATTGCCACTAGCCTCCAAATGGTTTAAAAGTGATTAATCCTTAGACTCTCCCACTTACCAAACTCTGTTTTCCCACTCTGAGCTGCTGCACTCCTCTCCCAGGAGATCGCAAGGCTCCGGGTGGGGAGAACTCTGCTGTGTGACATCACAGGTAAGGCAGGTAAGTGATTGGTAGTGATTGTGGACTAAGTTTTTCTTTTAAATTAACATATAGCATATAACTAAATTCTAAAAACTACCCATTATTTGTTTAACTAATTTAATAAACTATATAGGGTAAATACTTGATTAACGCTTAACTAATTAATTCAATAATGGGGAAACAGGAGATTGTTGATGCTGCAATATGTGGGAGCTTCTGGACGTTTTGGTCCAAGGCGACTACATCTGTGATAAGTGTCTGCGACTAGATGAACTTCGGCCGTGAGTTGAAGAGCTGGTGTGGGAGAAGTGGGTTTTGATTCATGGGGCACTAGCACCAATACTTGGGAGAGAGCTGTTCTGTGGGGACGGACTACACCTGAACTATGCTGGGACCAGAGTTCTAGCGAACCGAATAACTAGGGAGGTAGACAGGGCTTTAAACTAAATAAGGATGGGGGATGGAGGGGGGCGGAGGATGGTCGCAGTGGAGAGAAATCTAGAATGCCAAAGAGAAAAGAAAAGGAAGCAATGCAGGAAAGTGATTGTGGTAAGGATAACCAGATTATGGTAGGAAGGGGCAGAGCATACAAACAAAAGAGTGCACGAACAAATAGGATCCAGGTAAGAAAATATAGTGATAAGACAAATAGGCCTATAGGAGAAAATAATGTTAAGATGTCTAATAATGCTAAAAAGACAAATCTAAAAGCATTGTATCTGAATGCACGAAGCATCTGTAATAAGGTAGATGAATTAACAGTGCAAATAGATGTAAACGGATACGATATAGTTGCAATTACGGAAACGTGGTTGCAGGGTGACCAGGGTTGGGAACTGAATATCCAAGGATATTCGATATTTAGGAAGGACAGGCAAAAAGGAAAAGGGTGTGGTGTGGTGTTGTTGGTAAAGGATGAAATCAGAGCAATAGTGAGAAAGGATATTGGCTCAGAAAATCAAGGTGTAGAATCAGTCTGGGTGGAGCTAAGGAGCACCAAGGGGCAGAAAACATTGGTGGGGGTTGTCCATAGGCCTCCAAACAGTAGTGGTAATGTAGGGGACGGCATCAAACAGGAAATTGGAGAAGTATGTAACAAGGGTTCTACAGTAATTGTAGGTGACTTTAATCTACATATAAACTGGCCAAACCAAATTAGTAATAATACTGTGGAAGATGAATTCCTGGAGTGTGTACGAGATGTTTTTTTAAAGCAGTATGTTAAGAGGCCTACTAGGGAACAGGCTATCCTAGATTGGGTATTGTGTATGCTGCAAGAGGATTTGAGTACAGGAGCAAAGATGTCTTACTACAGTTATACAGGACCTTGGTGAAACCATACCTGGAGTATTGTGTGCAGTTTTGGTCTTCTTACCTAAGAAAGGATATACTTGCCATAGAGGGAGTGCAGTAAAGGTTCACCAGACTGATTCCTGGGATGGCAGGACTGTTGTATGAGGAGAGATTGGGTCGACTAGGCCTGTATTCACTAGAGTTTAGAAGAATGAGAGGGGATCTTATTGAAACACATAAAAATCTAATAAAAGGTCACCAACCCGAAACATCAACCTTTTCTCTCCATCCACAGATGCTGCCCGATACGGGAAAGAAGTTTCCCCTGGCTGGAAGTCCAGAACAAGGTGTCACAGTCTCAGGATACGGGGCTGGAAATTTAGGACTGAGATGAGGAGAAATATTTTCACTCGGAGGGTGGTGAACCTGTGGAATTCTCTACCACAGAATGTTGTGGAGGCCAAGTCACTGAATCTATTTAAGAGGAGATAGATAGATAGACACAAAAGGCATTACGAGGTATGCAGAAAAAGCGGGAATAAGTTGTTGAGATAGAGGATCAGCCATGATCTTATTGAATGATGGTGCAGGCTCGTGGAGCCGAATGGCATACTACTGCTCCTATTTTCTATGTTTCTATGCTAACTGCTTGTTGAGAGACACTTAACTGCCTTTTTAACATGAGGTTTCATCTTTAACTTGTTGCGCACAGGTTTCACGGACTTCGGGAAGCTCACCTGTGAAGGGGAGGCGGAAGGTCAGTGGCCATTGTGCTAGTTCATTATGTGACAGCTGGAAAAAGCACATAAAGGGCTGGATTTTCGGCTAATTTGCGCCCCACTTAACGCCTCGGCGGGACACAAAAATGATTTTTTGGGTGTGAAACGATGCGCACAAGATTTTGTGCCCAAGCGGAACTTTCGGCAAACTAAAACTTAACACCCGCCCGCTGTTTTGACCGTTTGGATGATGTAAGTTGTTGTGCATCACTGCGGAACTTTCAAGTACATTGCCCGATTTAGTGTCCACCCGGGAACCAGCAAAGGAAAATCCGATGGACCCCGGGCGCAACAGGCGCTAATGGCGCCATATTGAAAACGGAAGAGAAAGTTACAGTTGTGAGCGATTACAAGCATTGGGAGAAGAGCGTTGTGTTACTGCATATTTTTGATTGTGAAGTTTATGTGAGTTTCTAGTTTGTTTTAAAGGATATTTAAGGACAGTTAAGGACATTTAAAAAGATGGGGGCCATGCTATCTTGGGAGCCAGTAATCCTGGCTACAATATTCATACGGCGTTGAGCTGGCAGAAGGCTTATTGTTGATCATTTGCAATGTAATCGAAGAGGTGGCAGATGTATGGCGAGGAGGTCTTACCCTCCACGAGTTTACAGGCACTAGCGTTCATACCTGCAGCTCTCTGAGGCAGTGTGTTAGAAGACTGCGCTTCCGAAAAGAGGTGGTCACAGAGACATGCCGGCTCACACAGGCAGACCTATATGAAGATGACTGTGGCACTTGCCTTCTATGCCTTCGGCTCCTTTCAGGCATCAGCAGGGGACATTTGCTCCATCTCACAGCACGCTACACATTGCTGCATTTGTCAGGTGACTACTGCACCGTACGCACACAGGATGGAGTTTAAAAACTTCCTAATGACCAAGGAGATCCAAAGTGAGAGGGCTGTAGGTTTTGGACCATTTGCTGGCTTCCCCAAGGTTCAAGGTGTCCTTGACTGTATGCACATCACCCTGCTAACATCTTTAGAGAATCCAGAGGTTTACCAAACCGAAAGGGATTCCACTCCATGAACGTACAGATCATCTGCGAGCTTACTCAACGCATCATTACAGTGAATGCCCAATATCCAGGGAGCATCCATGATGCTTTCATCTTGCATGAGAGCATAGTCTCAGGCATGTTCCAGCATCAACCACAAGGCCGGAGCTGGATGCTCGGGGACAAAGGTTACGACCTCACCACCTGGCTCATGACCCCCCTCCGGGACCCTCAGACAGAAGCCGAGCATCACTATAATGAGAGTCATGCAGCCACATGCAATATCGTCGAACAGACGATTGGAGTGCTCAAGCAGCGCTTTCGATGCCTGGACCCCTCTGGAGGCTGCCTGCAATACTCCCCTCAGATGTCTCTAAGTTTATTGTGGTGTGCTACATGCTACACAACTTAGCTATCATGAGGGGACAGGATTTACCAATGGGGATTTCAGGACCACGTCAGGAGAGAGAAGGGAGGAGAAGGAGAAAGATGAGGAAGAGGACCCTGGTGAGGAACCCATGCCACCATCACTACCACCCTCACCACAACCACAGGGGAGGCAACATGGACATTTTGCCACTGCAAAAGTCTTATGTCAGCAGTTCATAATTGAACACTTTGCTTGAAGAGTGAACGGCACATTTGACCATTGCCTGACCACTCTATCCCACCCTGTTGACTATTCCCCCTCTTGTTCTACAAATGAGACACTACACAGGAATGGTTAAGGTGAACAAAAGAATTTATTAAACATTGCAAACTTTGTAAACATTAATAAAATAACATAAAATAGTTTCATCCAGCAGTGTGATAATTCAACAACAACAACATTATGAACAAGATAAATCAGAACATAATAATAAAACATTAAACATAGGATGCATCCAGCATCAACAACATAAATACAGCAACCCCTGCCCCACTATCTTTGACCACCAGCTTTCCCCCCCTTACCATTATTCCCCCTCCCTTGCCTGCTGCTCTTAACCCCAGTGGTACCAAGATGGTATGCAGCAACGTTGTCAGAGTGCTGCTGTGTTGGGGGTAGATGCCGGCTGGGGACACACTGGACCAGCTCATGGCATGGAAGGCCCGGCTTTTGACTGGCAAGCCACTTCACCAGCGTCGACAGTCACAGGTGGTTTGGATGCGACACTGGGGAACACAGAGTATGGTGGGAGGGTTTATGGACTGCATCACCTGCCCAAGCTGAAGCAGAGCTTGTGACTGTGATGCGCCATATCCTGCAAGGCTTCGCGCCACACTCTCTGGGACTCCACTGTCACTGCTGGAGGCCACTAGCCTCATGTGCGCACTAATGCCCTTGCAGGTTTCACGGCTCGCACTGACAATCTGCGATCCTACCTCCATAATGGTCGCAGTGAGACTCTCGATGGTTGCGGAAATCCTACCCAAGACATCAAGGAGTTGAGGGGTGATTTGGATGCTCTCCCTGGACATTCCCACCATGACCAGTTCCGCGTCTGCCTGTCTATCAGCAGACCGACTTTGCTGACTCACCTTCCGGAGAGATAGCAGGGAGGGATTCAAATTCCTGGGGCATTGGAACCGGTTCTGGGGGAGGTGGGACCAGTACAATCCGGACGGTCTGCACCTGGGCAGAATCGGAACCAATGTCCTCGGGGGAGTGTTTGCTAGTGCTGTTGGGGAGGAGTTAAACTAATATGGCAGGGGGATGGGAACCAATGCAGGGAGATAGAGGGAAACAAAAAAGAGGCAAAAACAAAAGACAGAAAGGAGATGAGGAAAAGTGGAGGGCAGAGAAACCCAAGGCAAAGAACAAAAAGGGCCATTGTACAGCAAAATTCTAAAAGGACAGAGGGTGTTAAAAAAACAAGCCTAAAGGCTTTGTGTCTTAATGCAAGGAGTATCCGCAATAAGGTGGATGAATTAACTGTGCAAATAGATGTTAACAAATATGATGTGATTGGGATTACGGAGACGTGGCTCCAGGATGATCAGGGCTGGGAACTCAACATCCAGGGGTATTCAACATTCAGGAAGGATAGAATAAAAGGAAAAGGAGGTGGGGTAGCATTGCTGGTTAAGGAGGAGATTAAGGCAATAGTTAGGAAGGACATTAGCTTGGATGATGTGGAATCTATATGGGTAGAGCTGCAGAACACCAAAGGGCAAAAAACGTTAGTGGGAGTTGTGTACAGACCTCCAAACAGTAGTAGTGATGTTGGGGAGGGCATCAAACATGAAATTAGGGGTGCGTGCAATAAAGGTGCCTTTATAATGGGTGACTTTAATATGCACATAGATTGGGCAAACCAAACTGGAAGCAATACGGTGGAGGAGGATTTTCTGGAGTGCATAAGGGATGGTTTTTTAGACCAATATGTCGAGGAACCAACTAGGGGGGAGACCATCTTAGACTGGGTGTTATGTAATGAGAGAGGATTAATTAGCAATCTCGTTGTGCGAGGCCCCTTGGGGAAGAGTGACCATAATATGGTGGAATTCTGCATTGGGATGGAGAATGAAACAGTTAATTCAGAGACCATGGTCCAGAACTTAAAGAAGGCTAACTTTGAAGGTATGAGGCGTGAATTGGCTGGGATGGATTGGCGAATGATACTTAAGGGGTTGACTGTGGATGGGCAATGGCAGACATTTAGAGACCGCATGGATGAACTACAACAATTGTACATTCCTGTCTGGCATAAAAATCAAAAAGGGAAGGTGGCTCAACCGTGGCTATCAAGGGAAATCAGGGATAGTATTAAAGCCAAGGAAGTGGCATACAAATTGGCCAGAAATAACAGCGAACCTGGGGACTGGGAGAAATTTAGAACTCAGCAGAGGAGGACAAAGGGTTTGATTAGGGCAGGGAAAATGGAGTATGAGAAGAAGCTTGCAGGGAACATTAAGACGGATTGCAAAAGTTTCTATAGATATGTAAAGAGAAAAAGATTAGTAAAGACAAACGTAGGTCCGCTGCAGTCAGAATCAGGGGAAGTCATAACGGGGAACAAAGAAATGGCGGACCAATTGAACAAGTACTTTGGTTCGGTATTCACGAAGGAGGACACGAACAACCTTCCGGTTATAAAAGGGGTCGGGGGGTCTAGTAAGGAGGAGGAACTGAGGGAAATCCTTATTAGCCGGGAAATTGTGTTGGGGAAATTGATGGGATTGAAGGCTGATAAATCCCCAGGGCCTGATGGACTGCATCCCAGAGTACTTAAGGAGGTGGCCTTGGAAATAGTGGATGCGTTGACAGTCATTTTCCAACATTCCATTGACTCTGGATCAGTTCCTATGGAGTGGAGGGTAGCCAATGTAACCCCACTTTTTAAAAAAGGAGGGAGAGAGAAAACAGGGAATTATAGACCGGTCAGCCTGACATCGGTAGTGGGTAAAATGATGGAATCAATTATTAAGGATGTCATAGCAGTGCATTTGGAAAGAGGTGACATGATAGGTCCAAGTCAGCATGGATTTGTGAAAGGGAAATCATGCTTGACAAATCTTCTGGAATTTTTTGAGGATGTTTCCAGTAGAGTGAATAAGGGAGAACCAGTTGATGTGGTATATTTGGACTTTCAGAAGGCGTTCGACAAGGTCCCACACAAGAGATTGATGTGCAAAGTTAGAGCACATGGGATTGGGGGTAGTGTACTGACATGGATTGAGAACTGGTTGTCAGACAGGAAGCAAAGAGTAGGAGTAAATGGGTACTTTTCAGAATGGCAGGCAGTGACTAGTGGGGTACCACAAGGTTCTGTGCTGGGGCCCCAGCTGTTTACACTGTACATTAATGATTTAGATGAGGGGATTAAATGTAGTATCTCCAAATTTGCGGATGACACTAAGTTGGGTGGCAGTGTGAGCTGCGAGGAGGATGCTGTGAGGCTGCAGAGCGACTTGGATAGGTTAGGTGAGTGGGCAAATGCATGGCAGATGAAGTATAATGTGGATAAATGTGAGGTTATCCACTTTGGTGGTAAAAACAGAGAGACAGACTATTATCTGAATGGTGACAGATTAGGAAAAGGGGAGGTGCAAAGAGACCTGGGTGTCATGGTACATCAGTCATTGAAGGTTGGCATGCAGGTGCAGCAGGCGGTTAAGAAAGCAAATGGCATGTTGGCCTTCATAGCAAGGGGATTTGAGTACAGGGGCAGGGAGGTGTTGCTACAGTTGTACAGGGCATTGGTGAGGCCACACCTGGAGTATTGTGTACAGTTTTGGTCTCCTAATCTGAGGAAGGACATTCTTGCTATTGAGGGAGTGCAGCGAAGGTTCACCAGACTGATTCCCGGGATGGCGGGACTGACCTATCAAGAAAGACTGGATCAACTGGGCTTGTATTCACTGGAGTTCAGAAGAATGAGAGGGGACCTCATAGAAACATTTAAAATTCTGACGGGGTTAGACAGGTTAGATGCAGGAAGAATGTTCCCAATGTTGGGGAAGTCCAGAACCAGAGGTCACAGTCTCAGGATAAGGGGTAAGCCATTTAGGACCGAGATGCGGAGGAACTTCTTCACCCAGAGAGTGGTGAACCTGTGGAATTCTCTACCACAGAAAGTTGTTGAGGCCAATTCACTAAATATATTCAAAAAGGAGTTAGATGAGGTCCTTACTACTAGGGGAATCAAGGGGTATGGTGAGAAAGCAGGAATGGGGTACTGAAGTTGAATGTTCAGCCATGAACTCATTGAATGGCGGTGCAGGCTAGAAGGGCCGAATGGCCTACTCCTGCACCTATTTTCTATGTTTCTATGTTTCTATGACTCCAGAACTGCGTTGCTGCACGCCACTAGTCCCAAGAGCCTTGGAGTTGTCAAACCCCGAGAAAGTTATGTCTTCGTCCTCAGACGAGGTGAGTGCCGGTGGTAAAAGAGGGGTGTGATACGTCCTTACTACACAGTATAAATGCACACGGCCCATGCTTGAGAGAAGGTCAGTCTGTGACCTGTCCTTTATTCCTTAGCACTCAAGTGATGAAGGTGGGTGGAGCTTCCCCTTTTATACCTGAAGGTCCAGGTTAGGAGTGTCTCCCACCTAGTGTTCTCACGGTGTACAAATTAGGTCAGTTTATACATGGGTTACAATGCTGGTTGAATACATGACATCACCTCCACCCGCAAAGTCTTATTGGGATCACAGGTTGAGTCTCTCTGGTGGTTTACGCTCCCTTGTAGAGCGCCTGAGTTGGGGCTCCGGTTGTTGGGTGCTGGCCTGAGTGCCTGTTGTTTGTAGTGCCTCAGGCCTGTCCGGACTGCCCACAGTGACTGGGCTCTCCTCCCTTTGGTTCCGGTGTTCAGTCACCTGTTGTGGAGTGAACTCTATATTGTGTTCTTCCTCTGCTTCTTCTCTGGGGTTGCTGAACCTCCTTTTTGTTTGATGCACATGTTTGCGGCAGATTTGTCCATTGGTAAGTTTAACTACCAGAATCCTATTTCCCTCTTTGGCAACCACAGTGCCTGCGAACCGTTTGAGCCCTGCAGCGTAGTTGAGGACAAAAACATGATCATTTACATCAATACATCGCGCCCTCGCATTCCTGTCATGGTTGTGATATTGTGACTGGCGCCTGCTCTCGACAATTTCGTTCGTGGTGGGGTGTATAAGGGATAATTGGGTTTTGAGCATCCTTTTCATTAGTAGCTCTGCGGGTGGAACCCCTGTGAGCGAGTGTGGTCGGGATCTATAGGCCAACAGGAGGCGTGATAAGCGGGTTTGTAGGGAACCCCCTTGGAATCTGAGCATCCCCTGTTTGATTATCTGCACTGCTCATTCTGCCTGGCCGTTTGAGGCTGGCTTGAACGGTGCTGTTCTAACATGGTTAATTCCATTGCCTGCCATGAAGTCCTGGAATTCAGTGCTTGTGAAGCACGGGCTATTGTTGCTGACCAAGATGTCCGGTAGACCATGGGCGACGAACATTGCCCGTAGACTTTCTATCGTGGCAGAGGATGTGCTTGAATTTAAAATGTCACACTCGATCCATTTGGAGTAGGCGTCTACTATAACCAAAAACATTTTCCCCATGAAAGGACCTGCGTAGTCCACATGGATGCGTGACCAAGGCTTGGCGGGCCATGGCCAGAGGCTAAGGGGGGCTTCCCTGGGCGCATGGCCCAGCTGGGCACACGTGTTGCACCTGCGAACACAAAGTTCCAGATCTGCGTCTATCCCTGGCCACTAAACGTGTGACCTGGCAATTGCCTTCATCGTGAAAATGCCCGGGTGCCCATTGTGGAGTTCTCTGATGAACACCTCTCTGCCCATCTGGGGCATGACTGTGCGGTTTTCCCACAGTAGGCAATCGGCCTGAATCGAGAGTTCATCCTTGCGCTTGTGAAATGGTTTAAATTTCTCAGGGCATGCCCTGTACGTGGCTGCCCAGTCCCCATGCAGGACACATTTCTTGACTAGAGACAATAGCGGGTCTCTATTTGTCCAGACTTTAATCTGACGGGCTGTCACGGGTGAGCCTTCGCTTCTGAAAGCTTCAACAGCCATGACCATCTCAGCACCATGCTCGGTAGCCCCCTCAGTGGTGGCTAGTGGGAGCCTGCTGAGTGTATCGGCGCAGTTTTCGGTGCCCGGTCTGTGCCGAATTGTGTAGTCATAGGCAGCTAACGTGAGTGCCCACCTCTGTATGCGGGCCGATGCGTTTGCTTTTATGGCCTTGTTGTCGGCCAAAAGGGACGTTAGGGGTTTGTGATCTGTCTCCAGCTCAAATTTCTTGCCAAACAGGTACTGGTGCATTTTCTTTACCGCATATACACATGCGAGCGCCTCCTTTTCTACCATCCCGTAGCCCCTTTCTGCCTGGGACAGATTTCTGGAGGCATAAGCTACCTGCTTTAACTGACCCTTGGCATTGACATTCTGAAACACACACCCGACACCATAGGACGACGCATCGCACGTTAACACAAGTTTCTTACATGGGTCATATAGCGTTAACAGATTGTTGGAACATAACAAATTGCGTGCTCTATTAAAAGCCCTTTCCTGGCTATACCCCAGACCCATTCGCGACCTTTGCGTAGGAGCACGTGTAGCGGCTCTAGCAGCGTGCTCAATTTGGGAAGAAAGTTACCAAAATAGTTCAGGAGCCCCAGGAACGAACACAGCTCCGTCGTGTTACGGGGCCTGGGTGCTCTCTGGATCGCTTCCGTCTTGGATGCAGTCGGGCTGATCCCGTCTGCTGCTACCCTCATCCTCAGGAATTCTACCTCTGGAGCTAGGAAGACGCACTTCGCCTTTTTCAGTCGCAGACCTACCCAGTCCAGTCTGCGTTGCACCTCCTCCAGGTTTTGGAGGTGTTCTTCAGTATCGTAACCCGTAATGAGGATGTCGTCCTGAAAAATCACCGTCCCTGGAATCGACTTGAGGAGGCTTTCCATATTTCGTTGGAAGATCGCGGCGGCCGAGCGAATCCCGAACGGACATCTGTTGTACTCAAACGACCCCTTATGTATCATGATGGTGGTCAGCTTCTTCGACTCACTTGCCAGCTCCTGGGTCATGTAAGCTGAGGTCAGGTCCAATTTTGAAAAAAGTTTGCCACCGGATAGCGTTGTACTGGTCTTGGAGTGACACCCGATTGATGGTGGCCTTGTAATCGCCACATATCCTGACCGACCCATCCGCCTTGAGCACCGGCACAATCGGGCTCGCCCAGTCACTGAATTCGACTGGCGAGATGATGCCTTCCCTCAACAGGCGGTCCAATTCGCCTTCTATCTTTTCCCGCATCACGTACGGCACCGCTCTGGCCTTGTGGTGTACTGGTCTGGCGTCCGGGTTTATGGGAATCACTACCTTGGCCCCCATGAAAGTGCCAATGCCGGGTTGAAATAATGAGTCAAATTTGTCCAGGACCTGTGAGCATGATACTCGCTCCACAGAGGGAATTGCATTAACATCGCCCCATTTCCAGTTCATGATAGCAAGCCAACTCCTCCCCAGTAGTGTGGGACCGTCCCCTGGGACAATCCAGAGTGGCAACCTGTTCTCCGAATCTTTGTGGGTCACGACTACCGTGGCGCTGCCTAGCACCGGAATGATCTGCTTTGTGTAAGTCCGTAGCTGTGCGTCAATCGGCGATAATTTTGGCCTCCTGGCCTTGGATGCCCACAACTTTTCGAACTGTTTGATACCCATCAGGGACTGGCTGGCACCCGTGTCTAATTCCATTGATACTGGGATGCCATTGAGGAGCACTTTCATCATTATCGGTGGCGTCCTGGTGTATGAACTGTATACGTGCTCCACATGAACTCGCTGAACTTCAGCTTCCAGCGATTTCCCCCAGTGTCCATTTCTGCAATTTCTGCAGGTATTTTGCTCATCTCTGCAAACTCCGGCTGAATGTATGCCTCCACGCCTCCAGCATGATTTGCGGTTTGAAACAAAAGGTCCCTTGCCAGTCGATCGTCCCTGACTGCCCCTGTTATTGTCCTTGAGTGCACCATTAACAGGTGTTGATGGCCCCATTACTGGCCGCATTGTCCCTTGCAATGGCATGAATCGCTGTTCAGCTTGGCATTGTCTCTGTCGAACTCCCCCTCTGGGTTCGACTACATGTTGGGGCATGCCTGACTGCCTTTGTCTGCCTGGAGAACTGTGTGCTGCTTTAACAATGTTGAATCTCTGTCCCAACCATTCCTTAACACAGTACCTCTCGTCTGTTCTGCTAGTGGCCATGCTCGCGTGGTTTAAATCCCAGTTTCTTGTCGCCATTAATACGTCTTTACTTCACAGTATAAATGCACACGAGGCCCATGCTTGAGAGAAGGTCAGTCTGTGACCTGTCCATTATTCCTTCGCACTCAAGTGATGAAGGTGGGTGGAGCTTCCCCTATTATACCTAAAGGTCCAGGTTAGGAGTGTCTCCCACCTAGTGGTCAGTGTTCTCATGGTGTACAACTTAGGTCAGTTTATACATGGGTTACAATGCTGGTTGAATACATGACAGGGTGGATTGCATCTGCCCAGGAGTAGGCTGATCTGTAAACTCATCCTCTTCTTCCTCCTCCTCCTCCACACAGTGGCCTGACATGGAGTGTTGCTTTGAGGGATGCTGTGGCTTTGGTTGGTCATTGGCCGGAACTTTCGGCTCTGGCGCACAAATTGTGTGGTGTAAAGCCGGAGTTAACACTAACACTCCTCGTGAATGTTGCGCGCTCTGGCGCTAACGTTAACCCGCATTAAATTTTTGATTTCATTGCGATTTGTACCCGGAGGTGGGCAAAAACCCGAAAATCCAGCCCAAATACTCACACCTTGCACCTACTTTCTTGCTGAGGGAAAGGCTCTTACTGACGCCATTTTGTACAGAGGTTTTGTTTTCAGGAGTTTGCAGGTGATTTCTGCAAACTCGGAAGGCACTCTCACCACATTGCAAGTCACTCCCACTACATTGGAGGATTGTGCCTCTGACCTCCATTTTACCGCCATCTATCAGATCAGCATGGGTGCCGCTTATGGTGTCTCTCCTTGGACCTCAGATTTGGACCAAGATGAGCCCCCGCATCAGCAACACCAGCCACATCAGCAGCAGCAGCAACAACACCAGCAACCTTCTCCTCCCTGACTGATGCTCCATAGGAGAGAGGGGACCAACACAGGGAATACAGGCACAGGATAAGCAGCAGTGCTTCAGGAGGCTCAGGCTATCACGCCATGCCAGACATTTGTAGCTTGATGGAAGAAGACCTGCTGTCCAGAGATCCTGGTGGACAAGCCTTACCAGTGGCTGTCAAAGTCACCACTGCCCTCAAATTCTTCACCTGAGGCTCCTTCCAGGGATCTGCAGCAGACATTTGCAGGATCTTGCAATTGACCAGACACAAATGTATCACCCAGGTGATCGATGCCATGTTTCCATGTCAGCCACTTATGTAAACTTGGCCACTGATGAAGCCATCATTACTGAGCAGGCTTTCAGCTTTGCAGCTCTGGCTAGCTTCCCACAGATGCAGGACATGTAATCGAATGCACACATGTAGCCATGAAGGCACCCAGGATTGTGAACCAAAAGGGCCTCCACTCCCTCAACGTGCAGCTCGCCTGCAAACATAAACAGATCATCATGCATGTGTGCACCAGATTCCTAGGGAGCTGCCATGATTCTTTCATCCTGCACCAGTCCACCCAGCCTGAGCTCTTCATACCTTCAAATAGACTTAGCGACTGGCTGCTTGGAGACCAGGGCTATCCAGTGAAGAAGTGGCTGATGACTCCCTTGAAGAAGCCAAGCAAGGAGGCCAATGTAAGAATAAAGGTGTTGATTAATGATTAAAATTGATTCTGTGTATGTATAAATATTAAAAGTGTAGGTTATACGGAAAGGCCTGTTTGTGTTGAAACAAAATGAAAACCCACAGTTTGCCAGTGTGGGCTGAGCTTTGAAAGAAACAAAATGTAAGCCCACAGAGCTGCCGTATGGGTTTTGTGTATTGGAAAGCCATTTAAATTAATCAAGAGATGGCTGAGCCAGACCAGACAGCCACATGTGTGAGAGGAGCCAATAATGAACTGCCCTGGAGCCTAGGTCCAATCGTGAGGCTTTCGGAAAGACAATGGCTTTTGAGAGGTATAAAGAACTCAGCAAAAGACTTTTCTCACTCTCCTGAACCAGTCAGCCAAAGGGAAGTAACGTTAAAAAAAAATCACTCTTTATTATAACCTCATTATATCTGTTGTAACGAAGGTGGATATGCATGTGTGTGTTTTTTTTAATAAACTGTTCCAATTGTTTTAGAAGAATTGTCTCTGTCAAATTTAATGCCAGAGATTTAGAAATCTTACACCGAGGAGCGCTTTAATGAAAGCAACAAGTCGACCAGATGTATTATAGAAAAAATAATTGACATGCTGAAGATGCATTTGAGATGCCTTGACAGATCTGAAGGAGCCCTTCAGTACGCACCAGCCAGGGTCTCCACAATGATCATTGCATGCTGTGCGCTGCACAACATAGCACAGCAGCGAGGATTGGTGCTGTAGGAGGAGCATGGCGCAGAGCACCCAGCCTCCTCAGAGGAGGAGCAACAGGTGGAAAAATGAGGAGGAGGAGGAGGAACCTAAGGTGCTGATGGCACCAGCAGTGGTGCACATTGCTGCCCAGGAGGTCCAGGATAGAAACATAGAAACATAGAAAATAGGTGCAAGAGTAGGCCATTCGGCCCTTCGAGCCTGCACCACCATTCAATGAGTTCATGGCTGAACATGCAACTTCAGTACCCCATTCCTGCTTTCTCGCCATGCCCCTTGATCTCCCTAGTAGTAAGGACTACATCTAACTCCTTTTTGAATGTATTTAGTGAATTGGCCTCAACAACTTTCTGTGATAGAGAATTCCACAGATTCACCACTCTCTGGGTCAAGAAGTTTCTCCTCATCTCGGTCCTAAATGGCTTACCCCTTATCCATAGACTGTGACCCCTGGTTCTGGACTTCCCCAACATTGGGAACATTCTTCCTGCATCTAACCTGTCCAAACCCGCCATCCCGGGAATCAGTCTGGTGAACCTTTGCTGCACTCCCTCAATAGCAAGAATGTCCTTCCTCAAGTTAGGAGACCAAAACTGTACACAATACTCCAGGTGTGGCCTCACCAAGGACCTGTACAACTGTAGCAACACCTCCCTGCCCCTGTACTCAAATCCCCTCGCTTTGAAGGCCAACATGACATTTGCTTTCTTAACCACCTGCTGTACCTGCATGCCAACCTTCAATGACTGATGTACCATGACACCCAGGTCTCGTTGCACCTCCCCTTTTCCTAATCTGTCACCATTCAGATAATAGTCTGTCTCTCTGTTTTACCACCAAAGTGGATAACCTCACATTTATCCGCATTATATTTCATCTGCCATGCATTTGCCCACTCACCTGACCTATCCAAGTCACTCTGCAGCCTCATAGCATCCTCCTCGCAGCTCACACTGCCACCTAACTTAGTGTCATCCGCAAATTTGGAGATACTACATTTAATCCCTTCATCTAAATCATTAATGTACAATGTAAACAGCTGGGGCCCCAGCACAGAACCTTACGGTACCCCACTAGTCACTGCCTGCCATTCTGAAAAGTACCCATTTACTCCTACTCTTTGCTTCCTGTCTGCCAACCAATTCTCAATCCACGTCAGCACACTACCCCCAATCCCATGTGCTTTAACTTTGCACATTAGTCTCTTGTGTGGGACCTTGTTGAAACCCTTCTGAAAGTCCAAATACACCACATCAACTGGTTCTCCCTTGTCTACTCTACTGGAAACATCCTCAAAAAATTTCAGAAGATTTGTCAAGCATGATTGGCATGTGATTGGCTGGTGATTGGTAAGTAGTTTTTCTTTTTCTCTTCTATATCAGTGAGTAAATTTTAGCATTGTTGTTGCCAATTTAAGTGTATCTAAGGGTTAAGTCATGGCAGGAGAGCTCGGTCACGTGATATGCTCCTCCTGTACCATGTGAGAACTCAGGGACACTTCCGGTGTCCCTGACAACTACGTGTGCGGGGATTGTATCCGCCTCCAGCTCCTGACAGTCCGCGTTGCAGAATTGGAGCTGCGGGTGGATTCACTCTGGAGCATCCACGATGCTGAGAATGACGTGAGTAGCACGTGTAGCGAGTTGGTCTTACCGCAGGTGAAGGGTCCACAGCCAGCTAGGGAATGGAAAACCAGCAGGAAGAGCAGTGCAAGGAAGGTAGTGCAGGGGTTCCCTGCGGTCATCCCCCTGCAAAACAGAAACACCGTTTTGAGTACTGTTGAGGGGGATGACTCATCAGGGGAGGGCAGCAGCAGCCAAGTTCATGGCACCGTGGCTGGCTCTGCTGCACAGGAGGGCAGGAAAAAGAGTGGGAGAGCGATAGTGATAGTGGATTTGATTGTAAGGGGAATAGATAGGCGTTTCTGCGGCCGCAACCGAGACTCCAGGATGGTATGTTGCCTCCCTGGTGCAAGGGTCAAGGATGTCTCGGAGCGGGTGCAGGACATTGTGAAAAGGGAGGGTGAACAGCCAGTTGTGGTGCACATTGGTACCAAAGATATAGGTAAAAAAAGGGATGAGGTCCTACGAGACGAAATTAAGGAGCTAGGAGCTAAATTAAAACGTAGGATCTCAAAAGTAGTAATCTCAGGATTGCTACCAGTGCCACGTGCTAGTCAGAGTAGGAATCGCAGGATAGCTCAGATGAATAAGTGGCTTGAGCAGTGGTGCAGCAGGGAGGGATTCAAATTACTGGGGCATTGGAACCGGTTCTGGGGGAGGTGGGACCATTACAAACCGGACGGTCTGCACCTGGGCAGGACCGGAACCAATGTCCTAGGGGGAGTGTTTGCTAGTGCTGTTGGGGAGGAGTTAAACTAATATGGCAGGGGGATGGGAACCAATGCAGGGAGACAGAGGGAAACAAAATGGAGACAAAAGCAAAAGACAGAAAGGAGATGAATAAAAGTGGAGGGCAGAGAAACCCAAGGCAAAAAACAAAAAGGGCCACTGAATATAAAGGGGCTGCAGGAGGGGTCAAAACTAAAAATCATGGTTTAAAAACTAGTATTAAAACACTCTACCTAAACGCACGCAGCATTCGAAATAAAGTAAATGAGTTGACGGCACAAATCATTACAAATGGGTATGATTTGGTGGCCATTACAGAAACGTGGTTGCAGGGTGGCCAAGACTGGGAATTAAACATACAGGGGTATCTGACGATTCGGAAAGATAGACAAGAAGGGAAAGGAGGTGGGGTAGCTCTGTTAATAAAGGATGATATCAGGGCAGTTGTGAGAGACGATATTGGCTCTATTGAACAAAATGTTGAATCATTGTGGGTGGAGATTAGAGATAGTAAGGGGAAAACGTCACTGGTGGGCATAGTTTATAGTCCCCAAATAATAGCTTCACGGTGGGGCGGGCAATAATCAAGGGAATAATGGAGGCATGTGATCATGGTGGATTTTAACCTACAAATTGATTGGTCAAATCAAATCGCACGGGGTAGCCTGGAGGAGGAATTCATAGAATGCATACGGGATTGTTTCTTAGAACAGTATGTTACAGAACCTACAAGGGAGCAAACTATCTTAGATCTGGTCCTGTGTAATGAGACAGGAATAATAAACGATCTCCAAGTAAAAGATCCTCTCGGAATGAGTGATCACAGTATGGTTGAATTTGTAATACAGATTGAGGGTGAGGAAGTAGTGTCTCAAACGAGCATACTATGCTAAACAAAGGGGACTACAGTGGGATGAGGGCAGAGTTGGCTAAAGTAGCCTGGAAACACAGACTAAACGGTGGCACAAATGAGGAACAGTGGAGGACTTTTAAGGAGCTCTTTCATAGTACTCAACAAAAATATATTTCAGTGAAAAAGAAGGGCGGTAAGAGAAGGGATAACCAGCCGTGGATAACCAAGGAAATAAAGGAGAGTATCAAATTAAAAACCAATGCGTATAAGGGGGCCAAGGTTAGTGGGAAACTAGAAGATTGGGAAAATTTTAAACGACAGCAAAAAATGACTAAGAAAGCAATAAAGAAAGGAAAGATAGATTACGAAGGTAAACTTGCGCAAAACATAAAAACGGATAGTAAAAGCTTTTACAGATATATAAAATGGAAAAGAGTGAATAAAGTAAATGTTGGTCCCTTAGAAGATGAGAAGGGGGATTTAATAATAGGAAATGTGGAAATGGCTGAGACCTTAAACAATTATTTTGCTTCGGTCTTCACAGTGGAAGACACAAAAACCATGCCAAAAATTGCTGGTCATAGGAATGTGGGAAGGGAGGACCTTGAGACAATCACTATCACCAAGGGGGTAGTGCTGGACAGGCTAATGGGACTCAAGGTAGACAAGTCCCCTGGTCCTGATGAAATGCATCCCAGGGTATTAAAAGAGATGGTGGCAGTTATAGCAAATGCAATTGTTACAATCTACCAAAATTCTCAGGACTCTGGGGAGGTACCAGCAGATTGGAAAGCAGCTAATGTAACGCCTCTGTTTAAAAAAGGGGGAAGACAAAAGGCAGGTAACTATAGGCTGGTTAGGTTAACATCTGTAGTGGAGAAAATGCTTGAAACTATCATTGAGGAAGAAATAGCGGGACATCTAGATAGGAATAGTGCAATCAAGCAGACACAGCATGGATTCATGAAGGGGAAATCATGTTTTACTGATTTACTGGAATTCTTTGAGGATATGACGAGCATGGTGGGTAGAGGTGTACCGATGGATGTGGTGTATTTAGATTTTCAAAAGGCATTCGATAAGGTGTCACACAAAAGGTTACTGCAGAAGATAAAGGTACGCGGAGTCAGAGGAAATGTATTAGCATGGATAGAGAATTGGTTGGCGAACAGAAAGCAGAGAGTCGGGATAAATGGGTCCTTTTCGGGTTGGAAATCGGTGGTTAGTGGTGTGCCACAGGGATTGGTGCTGGGACCACAACTGTTTACAATTTACATAGATGACCTGGAAGAGGGGAAAGAGTGTAGTGTAACAAAATTTGTAGATGACACAAAGATTAGTGGGAAAGCGGGTTGTGTAGAGGACACAGAGAGGCTGCAAAGAGATTTAGATAAGTTAAGCGAATGGGCTAAGGTTTGGCAGATGGAATACAATGTCGGAAAATGTGAGGTCATCCACCTTGGGAAAAAAAACAGTAAAAGGGAATATTATTTGAATGGGGAGAAATTACAACATGCTGTGGTGCAGAGGGATATGGGGGTCCTTGTGTATGAATCCCAAAAAGTTAGTTTGCAGGTGCAGCAGGTAATCAGGAAGGCAAATGGAATGTTGGCCTTCATTGCGAGAGGGATGGAGTACAAAAGCAGGGAGGTCCTTTTGCAACTGTATAGGGTATTGGTGAGGCCGCACCTGGAGTACTGCGTGCAGTTTTGGTCACCTTACTTAAGGAAGGATATACTAGCTTTGGAGGGGGTACAGAGACGATTCACTAGGCTGATTCCGGAGATGAGGGGGTTACCTTATGATGACAGATTGCGTAGACTGGGTCTTTACTCGTTGGAGTTCAGAAGGATGAGGGGTGATTTTATAGAAACATTTAAAATAATGAAAGGGATAGACAAAATAGAGGCAGAGAGGTTGTTTCCACTGGTCGGGGAGACTAGAACTAGGGGGCACAGCCTCAAAATACGGGGGAGTCAATTTAAAACCGAGTTGAGAAGGAATTTCTTCTCCCAGAGGGTTATGAATCTGTGGAATTCTCTGCCCAAGGAAGCAACCGAGGCTAGCTCATTGAATGTATTCAAGCCACAGATCGATAGATTTTTAACCAATAAGGGAATTAAGGGTAATGGGGAGCGGGCGGGTAAGTGGAGCTGAGTCCACGGCCAGATCAGCCATGATCTTGTTGAATGGCGGAGCAGGCTCGATGGGCTAGATGGCCTACTCCTGTTCCTAATTCTTATGATTTCCGTTTCACAAATCCATGCTGACTTAGACCTATCATGGCACCTCTTTCCAAATACGCTGCTATGACATCCTTAATAATTGATTCCATCATTTTACCCATTACTGATGTCAGGCTGACCGGTCTATAATTCCCTGTTTTCTCTCTCTCTCCTTTTTTAAAAAGCGTTATTACATTGGCTACCCTCCACTCCATTGGAACTGATCCAGAGTCTATGGAATGTTGGAAAATGACTGTCAATACATCTGGGATGCAGACCATCAGGCCCTGGGGATTTATCGGCCTTCAATGCCATCAATTTCCCCAACACAATTTCCCGACTAATAAGGATTTCCCTCAGTTCCTCCTTCTTACGAGGCCCTCTGACCCCTTTTATATCTGGAAGGTTGTTTGTGTCCTCCTTAGTGAATACCGAACCAAAGTACTTGTTCAATTGGTCTGCCATTTCTTTGTTCCCCGTTATGACTTCCCCTGATTCTGACTGCAGGGGACCTACGTTTGTCTTTACTAACCTTTTTCTCTTTGCATATCTATAGAAGCTTTTTCAGTCTGTTTTAATGTTCCCTGCAAGCTTCCTCTCGTACTCCATTTTCCCTGCCCCAATCAAACCCTTTGTCCTCCTCTGCTGTGTTCTAAATTTCTCCCAGTCCCTGTGATCGCTGCTATTTCTGGCCAATTTGTATGCCACTTCCTTGGCTTTAATACTATCCCTGATTTCCCTTGATAGCCACGGTTGAGCCACCTTCCCTTTTTTATTTTTACGCCAGACAGGGATGCACAATTGTTGTCGTTCATTCATGCGGTTTCTAAATGTCTGTCATTGCCCATCCATTGTCAACCCCTTCAGTATCATTCGCCAATCTATCCGAGCCAATTCACGCCTCATATCTTCAAAGTTACCCTTCCTTAAGTTCTGGACCCTAGTCTCTGAATTAACTGTTTCATTCTCCATCCTAATGTAGAATTCTACCATATTATGGTCACTCTTCCCCAAGGGGTCTCGCACAATGAATTGCAAATTAATCCTCTCTCATTACACAACGCCCAGTCTAAGATGGCCTCCCCGCTAGCTGGTTCCTCGACATATTGGCCTAGAAAACCATCCCTTATGCACTCCAGGAAATCCTCCTCCACTGTATTGTTTCCAGTTTGGGTAGCCCAATCTCTATGCATATTAAAGTCACCCATGATAACTGCTGCACCTTTATTGCATGCACCCTAATTTCCTGTTTGATGCCCTCCCCAACATCACTCTTCCTGTTTGGAGGTCTGTATACAACTCCTACTAGCGTTTTCTGCCCTTTGGTATTCCGTAGCTCCACCCATACTGATTCCACATCATCCAAGCTTATGTCTTTCCTTACAATTGCATTAATTTCCTCTTTAACCAGCAATGCCATGCCGCCTCCTTTTCCTTTCTGTCTATCCTTCCTAAATGTTGAATACCCTTGGATGTTGCGTTCCCAGCCTTGGTTACCCTGGAGCCATGTCTCCGTGATGCCAACCACATTGTATCCGTTAACTGCTATCTGCACAGTTAATTCGTCCACCTTATTCCGAATACTCCTCGCATTGAGGCACAGAGCCTTCAGGCTTGCCTTTTTAACACACTTTGACACTTTAGAATATTGCTGTAAAGTGGCCCTTTTTGTTTTTTGCCTTGGGTTTCTCTGCCCTCCACTTTTACTCTTCTCCTTTCTGTCTTTTGCTTCTGTCTCCATTTTGTTTCCCTCTGTCTCCCTGCATTGGTTCCCATCCCCCTGCCATATTAGTTTAACTCCTCCCCAACAGCACTAGCAAACACTCCCCCTAGGACATTGGTTCCAGTCCTGCCCAGGTGCAGACCGTCCGGTTTGTACTGGTCCCACCTCCCCCAGAACCGGTTCCAATGCCCCAGGAACTTGAATCCCTCCCTGCTGCACCACTGCTCAAGCCACGTATTCATCTGAGCTATCCTGCGATTCCTACTCTGACTAGCATGTGGCACTGGTAGCAATCCTGAGATTACTACTTTTGAGGTCCTACCTTTTAATTTAACTCCTAACTCCCTAAATTTCTCTCGTAGGACCTCATCCCTTTTTTTACCTATATCGTTGGTACCTATATGCACCACGACAACTGGCTGTTCACCCTCCCTTTTCAGAATGTCCTGCTCCTGCCCCGAGACATCCTTGACCCTTGCACCAGGGAGGCAACATACCATCCTGGAGTCTCGGTTGCGGCCGCAGAAACGCCTATCTATTCCCCTTACAATCAAATCCCCTATCACTATTGCTCTCCCACTCTTTTTCCTGCCCTCCTGTGCAGCAGAGCCCTCCATGGTACATGAACTTGGCTGCTGCTGCTCTCCCCTGATGAGTCATCCCCTCAACAGTACCCAAAGTGGTGTATCTGTTTTGCAGGGGGATGACCGCAGGGAACCCCTGCACTACCTTCCTTGCACTGCTCTTCCTGTTGGTCTTCCATTCCCTATCTGGCTGTGTCCCCTTTACCTGCGGTAAGACCAACTCATTAAATGTGCTATTCACATCATTCTCAGCATCGTGCATGCTCCAGAGTGAATCCACCCCCAGCTTCAGTTCCGCAACGTGGTTCGTGAGGAGCTGGGAGCGGATATATTTCCCGCACACACAGTCGTCAGGGATACCGGAGGCGTCCCTGATTTCCCACATGGTACAGGAGGAGCATAACACGTGTCTGAGCTCTCCTGCCATGACTTCACCCCTAGATTAACATAATTTGGCAACCACAATGCTAAAGGTTACTTACTGAAATAGAAAAGAAAAAGAAAAGCTACTTACCAGTCACCAGCCAATCACTTACCCCTTTGGCTGTGACGTCACCTTTCGATTGCTTTCCACTTCTTTTTTGCCTTCTGTCCCTGCTGCAGCTGCTCAAGGATGGTCTAATAATGGCCCAATTTAGGTGAGTTGCACAGGTGCACCCAAGACGGCACCCTGATGCTGTACCAATTCCATCCCCAACCCCCACCAACACCTCAAAGCAGTCCTAAAATTATGAAACCATTCCTGTCAACAAACTCCCATTGCTCAAGGTTAAGTAATGTCTCACCATTCACCCCAAGTGAAAAGGCCACTTCCCAGGTAGCAGACATAAATGGACAAGATAGGAAAGTGGTAAAAACATTATAATGGGTTATAAATAGAATTGAAACTTCACACTAACATTTTGGCAAACACCCATGTGCATACTCTTGTGCATTTACGATTATGTCATTTTTCTTTTCTGAGTGCTTCAATGGGGTGCAATACCTGTGGCTTCAGCAGAGGTAAAGACAGGCTGCTCACTTCCCTGATGTGACTGCTTTGACACTTTTGGCGGACAGCCTGTGAGGGCCCGCCAAAGTCTGGTCCTCCTGTGACTGTGCAGGGGCAGACTCGGCCATCGGGATCCGACTGAGGGGGTGGCAACAGGGAGAAGTGGGAGCGCTTTGAGTAGATCCCCCACTTCTATGTCCTCTTTCACCATCATCCCTCTTATTATGTCTGTACTGTACTTATTACTCCACGAGGCAATGTGTTGTACTCAAACTGTAGTGACCTTGGTTCTTTATTCGTAACTCCAGCATGAGGCAACCGCATGGTGGCTCCCCTTTTATACAGCCCCTGCCACCAGGGCAGGAAACCCTGGTCTCCACCAGTTGCACCCTCTAGTGGTGTCAGCATGTATATACACAGTGTAAATCTTATTGATAGTACATCAAGTAAACAAGTCTCCATATTATGCAACTATAGAGTGACTACACAGAGAGTATATCTATGGTCTGCATATATAACACCTCTCATGGGCCACCTGGACTTCTCTGCTAGCAAAGTGCCAGAGAGCACTTTGCTGCACAGCAGCGGGGTGATGAACGACCAGGTCAACATTGGTATCCCTTCTAGAGGGAGGTCATTGAGAGCCTGCAAGGTGT
The DNA here is from genome assembly GCF_044704955.1 of Pristiophorus japonicus. NCBI lineage: Eukaryota > Metazoa > Chordata > Chondrichthyes > Pristiophoridae > Pristiophorus > Pristiophorus japonicus. Next base: position 262,988,840 of record NC_091978.1, on the reverse strand, counting down.
TGTTCTTAGAAAGCATGTTCTCATTCGACTGGTGCATTAGCTGCTCCATGCAGGTGGCCATCCTTTCCATGGAACAGCACATCATCACCATTCTCTGTACTATTATCATGGCTGGAAAATCTGCCAGAGCCTCGCGCATTTGTTGCTGCTCCTCCAAGATCAACCATTTGTCAATGACCCCAGAAGTTCAGCAACTGCATTCAGGTGAGCAGAGCTTGGAGCCTCCTCCACCCTCCAGTGAGGACTCTCCACTGCTGTCCCTGTTTCCACCTTCTGCTCTGGCTCATTGTGGTGTGTGAGACACCAGGTGACAACATTATTTTATGTCTCACAGGACCCACCAACGTGTACGTATCTGTGCTGGTGCTGGATGCGCATCGGTCTGGTGATGGTGCACCCTCAGAGAATGGAGGTTCCTCTGAGTCATCTTCTTCCTTCGGCAGGAAGGTATAGGGGTTGGAGGGGCAGTTGATGGACCTGTGGCAGAGTAAAGACATGAATTAGATCTCTTATAATAAAAATGAGTTACGTTAATGTGAAGTTATTTCACTGGCTGCTGAGATCAGTCATCGTGAATGACTGTTGCATGCCATGTGGGATATTTAATTCCGTCAGCAGGTTGCTGGGAGACCCCCCTCTCTCTGTCTCCCACTGCCAAAAGCTCTGTCACTTCACTTAATTCCAGCACCTCCTCCTCTGCTGACGTCAAAGTCGTGTATATTGGAGGGCCACCTCCAATTCCTTCACTTTCTCTCCTATTCTGCGCTCTCTTCTCCTGCAAGAGAAATTTGAGTGAGAATGATGGAATGAGTGTAAGGGATGGATGGGCTACATCTGTAGAGGGTGACGATGAGGGAATGACATGACATTGCTAAATGATCTCCTTCTCTGGCGTTACTTTTTAGAATTGCATTAGAATGAGGGTGAGTGTCAGTGGTGGTTAGTCAGATGGGGATGTGAGTAGGTGCATAGCCAATGAGGGATGGATGCACCTGCAAGGCAGGTTGGTGTGAGGAGTGACATGCAGCAGTAGGGAAGGCAGAGTGTTGGGGTGCGATGACACACACATCAGATGTAGTTGAATGTGACATTGTGCTCACCTTTCCTGACCTCATGAGATTATTAAATCTCTTCCGACACTATATCCAGGAATGACTCATTATATCCCTGCAGCTGACTTTTTGTACAACCTCTAGCCATGTCCTCTTGGTATCACTGATTGGTCTCTTTCTGCCATATCAGGGAACTGGACCTCCCTCCATGCTCTGACTCCCTGGAGCAGGACTTCTAGGGAGGCATCTGAGAACCTGGGTGCAGCTTTCTGGTACTGAGATTCCATCCTTCCTTGCACCCACACAAATGTCTTTGATGTATAGCAATAACACGTTTCCCAACCACCTGTAAGCCTCCTCGAACAACTTTCAACTGTGATGCATGCAAGGCTCCTTTTAAATATCTGAGCTGGAATCAAGTCATCAATAATGTCGTCAGAACTGCTCCATTTAATTGGCGGGGAAGCCCGCACGACTGTTTCAATTGATCCAATTCAGTTAATGGCGCAGTGCAGAATGGGCTGTTGAAAACTTTAGGATGTCGACCTGCTACACGACCCGTACACACCCACCCCCAACTCAAAGATGAAAATTCCGGCCATCATCCCTCCTCACAGCTGTAATTGTTTCTTTAACCAATTTTGCGGCACCCCTTCCTTTTTTTATCCTCCTCTGTACCACGTTTGAAACTCTAACAGCAGTCGAGCTCAACCTAGCGGACTACTTATGTAATAACAACTACTGATGTCATAACAATAAAAAGTTCATGATGCAACATCTTGTGATCAGTTCTGTTAAGGCGCCACCTTGTAGTATGTGTGTGCTTATGTGGCTGTATCTAAGATATCACAGATTGGCGATGAGGACAGGACTTTTGAATTCCGTAACTGATATTTTTGTTGGTGGATAATCCTGCCAACCAACAGAGACTTTGAGAGGTTCTTTGTTTTACAGAACAGCTAAAAATCAAAGGTAAATTTCAAGCACATTTGGCTGAATTGTTGACATTTCCAGACTCCAGATGGTCATGCCTATGGGAATAATAAGGTGCTTGAGTGAGTTCCATCATGACCCAGAGACTTTCAGAGCATATGTGGCGCGCCTAGAAATGTGTTTCACCACAAATAGTATTGCCAAAGTCCCTGATGATGTGGACCGTAACCGGGTGGCTTTAGAAAGGACATGGACTATTTTTTAGACTGAAGCAGGCCCCGAGGTGTATGAAGCTCTGAAAAATGTGCTTGTTCCCGTTGAGCCAAAAGACACGCCACTGACAGAGATTCTAACCAAGTTAGAACAGCACTACAGTCCTGAACCCTTGGAAATTACTGAAGGTTATTGTTTTGGAACACAAAATCAATTAAATGATGAGGGTATCAGTGAGTACATCGTAGCTTTAAAAAAGCTATCAACTAACTGTCATTTCGGAAACTTTCAGGACCGAGCATTGCGTTACTGTTTTGTTTGTGGGATGAAAAATGAAGGAATCAGAAGGAAATTGTTAACTATTCCTAACTTGACTTTTAATTTAGCTTGTCAGACTGCTATGTTGATGGATATGGCCGACGAATACTCCCGAGAATTTTGGGCCATTTCCTGTCGTCAGATAACTGAGGTGAATCGACTGCAGGCTAAAAGTCAAAGTAAAAGGCAGTTGGGCCTCAGCAACTGGCTAAGGTAACAGTGCATTGAAGTTGTGCTATTGGTGCCTGGATTTCCATATGTGAAGGCAGAGTGTTTCTGCTGCAAGAAAACTGGGCATCTTGCAAAGGTGTGCTAACTGAAGAATAAACCGATGTTCAATGCTGGAAGCTGAAATCGCCAGACACTACAGAGCATTGAAGAGAAGCAACAGGACGAGGAAGTTCTGGAGATACATGTCATCAAGAGCAATTCGCAAAATTTCGTCATCCAAGTAGACGTTGCAGGAACCAGGATACCCATGGAAATCGACACTGGTGCATCCATGAGCATTGTACTGGAATTGCTATATCTTGACAAGTTGTGTGATTTTCAACTGGAGAAATTGACGATAAAGCTGCGAGGCTAGTCAGGAGAGCAAAGCCCTGTTGCAGGAGGTATCACCATACCAGTTGAAATACAAGGATCAGTCTCAGAGCTTGCCTCTCATAATAGTGGCAGGAGACAAATCTGCCTTGATCGGTAGAAATTGGTTGAGATCACTGAAGCTGGATTGGAATGAGATTTTTCATATGGAAACAAAATTTGCATCGAAAGATGATGCCATCAAGCAGTATCCAAAGGTATTCCATGAAACAGGCCATTTGATCCAAGACTTCAAAGCGAGTGTCAGAGTGCAGAATGACGCAAGATCAGTTTACTGCATGCTACGCCCCATACCCATACGCACTCAAGAAGAAAGTTGAACAACAACTCAAAAGACTAGAAACTGAGAACATTATCTCTAAAGTAGATCGAAGTAATTGGGCTGCACCCATTGTTGTTGTACCGAAGTCAGATGGTAAGGTAAGGTTGTGTCGTGATTATAAAGTAACCATAAACCAGGTTCCAGAGTGTAATCTACCCAATACATTGATTTTGTCAGCATATACGTATGACATTGAATGCAGACAATCAGCTGATTACAGTAATGCTGATGCTATGTCCACGTTGCCATCCCCATCACAAGTTACACCCAATAGGGAAGAAATGTCCTATTTTTCATACATTAATGAGCTGCCTGTCACAGCTGAAGAGAGTGGTAGGGCAACCAAACGTGACCCAATTATGTCAAAGTTGTATGATTACATAGCAAATCGACGGCCAAAGGATAAAGATTGTATCATGTGGGGAGCAAGAGTGGTTATCCTAAATATGTTCAGGTCCAAATTGTTAGGAGATCTTCATGACCAGCACCTGGAAATGTGCTTGACTAAGAGTTTTGCATGCAGTTACTTATGGTGTCCAGTTTTAGATAAAGATATCGAGTACATCGTCAGTCAGTGTACGACATTTCAACTGGTGAGCAAGAAACCACCATCAGTACCATTACAGCCATGGAAATGGCCTCCCAGGATGTGGCAAAGGTTACATATTGATTTTGCTGAGCTAGAAAGACAGCAATTGTTTATAGTGATAGATAGTCATTCAAAGTGGGTAGAGGTGTTTCCAATGCTGAAAATAACAAGTAAAACACCAACCAATTTGCGAAGATTGGGCTGGAGTTTGGGCTTTTTGGATTTTGGGGTGTCAATCATGGTGGGGTGTTAAAGTTAGCGCCTGAAAATAGTTTGTGCCTTCGACTGCAAGTTTCGGCAAAAATTTGAGTTGGAGGAGCTTTGACGTTAAGTCAGGTGTTACACAATGGACCGTGCTCCCAAGCCAAAACTTGTGGCGGCAAAGAAGTTTCATTGCCCTGCAACATAACGTTGTATATTGTTCGGTTTTATTTTGGTGGGGGGAGTTTTTGTGACTTTGTTGCAGTAACACTTATGATTCACCATTTGCCATTGGTGCCTTGTGCATCATTCCAATTTTCACCGGAGATGTACCTTTATGGGGGAACATAGCATGTCCAGTATTAGCTCCTTCCCTCAGTTTCCATTATGAGCTGGTGATGTGCGACTATTGGTCCATCAGCACCTCCCTGCTGCCTCCCCCGTGGATGGTGTGGCTATCCAATGGAGCACTCGCCAGGCTCCTCTTTGTCGTCCTCCTAGAACATAAGAATATAAGAACATTAGAAATAGATGCAGGAGTAGGCCATATAGTCCCTTGAGCCTGCTCTGCCATTTAATATGATCATGGCCGGTCCGATCATGGACTCAGGTCCACTTCCCCGCCCGCTCCCCATAACCCCTTATTCCCTTATTGGTTAAGAAACTGTCCATCTCTGTCTTCAATTTATTCAATGACCCAGCTCCTCCTCCTGAGGTGGGCATGTAATCCCCACTGGCAATGCCTGACCCCTCATGATTGCCAAGTTGTGCAACATGCAGCACACCACAATTAATTCGGATATCTGTTGAAGGGAGTATTGAAGGTTGCCTCCAGAGCGGTGCAGGCATCGGTCTGCCTGTAGGTGATGGCACATCTCTGTCTACACTTCCTTTTGGAAGCACAGCCTTCTCACACACTGCTTCTTAGAGAGCTGGAGGTCTGAGCGTTGGTGTCTGTAAACCCGTGGGGGGTAAGCCTTCCTCCCCGGACATCTTCAGCTGTCCTCATCTGAGGGCTGACATGGTCAAGAGCTCTTCCTCTAATTTGTTACCACCTGGCAATAGCTTGGTGCATGATACGCTGGTGAACTAGTAATGCCCCCATTAAATTTTCTCAGTGAAGTTGTAAGGGCACTGGATTGGCAGATAAAAATAAAGTTTGCAAGTCGGAGCTTCACGCATCATTATGTGCGCAACAATTGTAGCCACTATGTCCTGCGATGTAGGATCCTCATCCCGCCATTTTAAAATGCTGCCAATACTGCCTGCCAAATCTTTGCCTGTTTTTTTCAGGCGTTTCCTGAGGCGGGGGTTAAATGAGGCATTAAGGCTTAAAGTTCCATCCGGGGTGCTAGCACAGCATTGCACGACAATTGACGTCATCAGCACGCTAAAAATACTGTGGGGCGGTAAGTTTTTACGCCAGTGGAAACTAATAGCCGAATCTTCTGGCCAGGCGCAAAATCTTGAATGCCTGGCATAACGCCCAAAAACAGCATTTAATGCCCCACCGGAGTGCTAACTGAGGTGCAAATGAGCCAAAAATCCAGTCCATGGTATTCTTTATATAGTCTCCCAGAAGAAATTGTATCTGATAATGGGCCGCAATTCAGTTCAGAAGAACCTGCACAGTTCATGAGCAGAAACAATATGAAACATACCAAAGTTCACCATACCATTCTGCCTTGAATGGTGCAGCAGAGCGCACATTACAAATTGTAAAACGTGCCCTCATCAAGCAAATGTTGGATCCAAATCCAAGGAAACAGCAGTTGTCATTGGACCACAAAAGGCAAATTTTCTGATTACATCGGAATATTCCTCATGCCACTACTGGTAGAACACCAGTAGAGTTGTTTCTCAAATGACAGCCACAAACCAGTTTCTCGTTGTTAAAGCCAAACTTGGCACAATCAAGGCAGAAAGAGAATCATGATAGAGGGAGAGTAAGAGAGAGAAGTGTGAAATTGAATCAGAAGGTTAGAGTGAAGAACCGTCACCGTAAATGTTAAAGTGGTTAACAGGAAGAGCACTGAAGATATGTGACCCTTGCACATATTTGTCAAGATGTTTGATCCTGGAAAGGTTAGGTTTGTGCACATTGATCATATTTTACCTACAGATGTGGAAGGAGTTGAAAGTTGGAATGATTTGATTATTTCTGATAAGTCAGATAGTCTTGTTACAATAGAGTACCAGTAGCAAATCCTACAACAGATGTACTAGGAACAAGTCCAAGAGAAAGTCAAAATTTAAGTCTGAGTCCAAGTCAGGCAGGCAAACAGTCTGCAATATATGAATACAGGTTCGACCTCCAAAGTCCGGAGTTCCGGAATCCAGAATGTTCCGGAATCCGGACTCCGGACTGATTGGTGGCAGGGTCGCCCAGAATCCGTAAAATGTTTCGGAATCCGGACACCCTGTCAAACCGTTTCCGCCACCAGCCAGGCCTAGTTAAAAGTCAAAAAATGAAATCCAATTACTGCACAGTTAATAATATTGCAAGAATAAAAACGCCAATCCTATCTGTTCCAGGCCAGGTCTTCACAATCACCGCACTGCTGCTCCTATGTCCGCAGCAACTTTGCAAAGCACACAAGTCCCCGACCAGAATGAACTCTGCACAGCACACAGATCCTTCGGCCAGAATCAACTCTGCACAGCACACAGACCCTTCGGCCAGAATCAACTCTGCACAGCTCACAGATCCTTCGGCCAGAATCAACTCTGCACAGCACACAGACCCTTCGGCCAGAATCAACTCTGCACAGCACACAGATCCTTCGGCCAGAATCAACTCTGCACAGCACACAGACCCTTGGGCCAGAATCAACTCTGCACAGCTCACAGATCCTTCGGCCAGAATCAACTCTGCACAGCACACAGACCCTTCGGCCAGAATCAACTCTGCACAGCACACAGACCCTTCGGCCAGAATCAACTCTGCACAGCACACAGACCCTTCGGCCAGAATCAACTCTGCACAGCACACAGACCCTTGGGCCAGAATCAACTCTGCACAGCACACAGATCCTTCGGCCAGAACCAACTCTGCACAGCACACAGACCCTTCGGCCAGAATCAACTCTGCACAGCACACAGACCCTTGGGCCAGAATCAACTCTGCACAGCACACAGATCCTTCGGCCAGAATCAACTCTGCACAGCACACAGACCCTTCGGCCAGAATCAACTCTGCACAGCTCACAGATCCTTCGGCCAGAATCAACTCTGCACAGCGCACAGATCCTTCGGCCAGAATCAACTCTGCACAGCACACAGACCCTACAGCCAGAATCAACTCTGCACAGCACACAGATCCTTCGGCCAGAATCAACTCTGCACAGCACACAGACCCTACAGCCAGAATCAACTCTGCACAGCACACAGACCCTTCGGCCAGAATCAACTCTGCACAGCACACAGATCCTTCGGCCAGAATCAACTCTGCACAGCACACAGACCCTTCGGCCAGAATCAACTCTGCACAGCACACAGACCCTACAGCCAGAATCAACTCTGCACAGCACACAGGCCCTTCGGCCAGAATCAACTCTGCACAGCACACAGACCCTTCGGCCAGAATCAACTCTGCACAGCACACAGACCCTTGGGCCAGAATCAACTCTGCACAGCACACAGACCCTTGGGCCAGAATCAACTCTGCACAGCTCACAGATCCTTCGGTCAGAATCAACTCTGCACAGCTCACAGATCCTTCGGCCAGAATCAACTCTGCACAGCACACAGATCCTTCGGCCAGAATCAACTCTGCACAGCACACAGACCCTTGGGCCAGAATCAACTCTGCACAGCACACAGACCCTTGGGCCAGAATCAACTCTGCACAGCTCACAGACCCTTCCGCCAGAATCAACTCTGCACAGCTCACAGATCCTTCGGCCAGAATCAACTCTGCACAGCACACAGACCCTTCGGCCAGAATCAACTCTGCACAGCTCACAGACCCTTCGGCCAGAATCAACTCTGCACAGCTCACAGACCCTTCTGCCAGAATCAACTCTGCACAGCTCACAGACCCTTCGGCCAGAATCAACTCTGCACAGCTCACAGACCCTTCGGCCAGAATCAACTCTGCACAGTACACAGACCCTTCGGCCAGAATCAACTCTGCGCAGCTCACAGATCCTTCGGCCAGAATCAACTCTGCACAGCGCACAGATCCTTCGGCCAGAATCAACTCTGCACAGCACACAGATCCTTCGGCCAGAATCAACTCTGCACAGCACACAGATCCTTCGGCCAGAATCAACTCTGCACAGCACACAGACCCTTCGGCCAGAATCAACTCTGCACAGCTCACAGATCCTTCGGCCAGAATCAACTCTGCACAGCGCACAGATCCTTCGGCCAGAATCAACTCTGCACAGCACACAGACCCTACAGCCAGAATCAACTCTGCACAGCACACAGATCCTTCGGCCAGAATCAACTCTGCACAGCACACAGACCCTACAGCCAGAATCAACTCTGCACAGCACACAGACCCTTCGGCCAGAATCAACTCTGCACAGCACACAGATCCTTCGGCCAGAATCAACTCTGCACAGCACACAGACCCTTCGGCCAGAATCAACTCTGCACAGCACACAGACCCTACAGCCAGAATCAACTCTGCACAGCACACAGGCCCTTCGGCCAGAATCAACTCTGCACAGCACACAGACCCTTCGGCCAGAATCAACTCTGCACAGCACACAGACCCTTGGGCCAGAATCAACTCTGCACAGCACACAGACCCTTGGGCCAGAATCAACTCTGCACAGCACACAGATCCTTCGGCCAGAATCAACTCTGCACAGCACACAGACCCTTCGGCCAGAATCAACTCTGCACAGCTCACAGATCCTTCGGCCAGAATCAACTCTGCACAGCGCACAGATCCTTCGGCCAGAATCAACTCTGCACAGCACACAGACCCTACAGCCAGAATCAACTCTGCACAGCACACAGATCCTTCGGCCAGAATCAACTCTGCACAGCACACAGACCCTACAGCCAGAATCAACTCTGCACAGCACACAGACCCTTCGGCCAGAATCAACTCTGCACAGCACACAGATCCTTCGGCCAGAATCAACTCTGCACAGCACACAGACCCTTCGGCCAGAATCAACTCTGCACAGCACACAGACCCTACAGCCAGAATCAACTCTGCACAGCACACAGGCCCTTCGGCCAGAATCAACTCTGCACAGCACACAGACCCTTCGGCCAGAATCAACTCTGCACAGCACACAGACCCTTGGGCCAGAATCAACTCTGCACAGCACACAGACCCTTGGGCCAGAATCAACTCTGCACAGCTCACAGATCCTTCGGTCAGAATCAACTCTGCACAGCTCACAGATCCTTCGGCCAGAATCAACTCTGCACAGCACACAGATCCTTCGGCCAGAATCAACTCTGCACAGCACACAGACCCTTGGGCCAGAATCAACTCTGCACAGCACACAGACCCTTGGGCCAGAATCAACTCTGCACAGCTCACAGACCCTTCCGCCAGAATCAACTCTGCACAGCTCACAGATCCTTCGGCCAGAATCAACTCTGCACAGCACACAGACCCTTCGGCCAGAATCAACTCTGCACAGCTCACAGACCCTTCGGCCAGAATCAACTCTGCACAGCTCACAGACCCTTCTGCCAGAATCAACTCTGCACAGCTCACAGACCCTTCGGCCAGAATCAACTCTGCACAGCTCACAGACCCTTCGGCCAGAATCAACTCTGCACAGTACACAGACCCTTCGGCCAGAATCAACTCTGCGCAGCTCACAGATCCTTCGGCCAGAATCAACTCTGCACAGCGCACAGATCCTTCGGCCAGAATCAACTCTGCACAGCACACAGATCCTTCGGCCAGAATCAACTCTGCACAGCACACAGATCCTTCGGCCAGAATCAACTCTGCACAGCACACAGACCCTTCGGCCAGAATCAACTCTGCACAGCTCACAGATCCTTCGGCCAGAATCAACTCTGCACAGCGCACAGATCCTTCGGCCAGAATCAACTCTGCACAGCACACAGACCCTACAGCCAGAATCAACTCTGCACAGCACACAGATCCTTCGGCCAGAATCAACTCTGCACAGCACACAGACCCTACAGCCAGAATCAACTCTGCACAGCACACAGACCCTTCGGCCAGAATCAACTCTGCACAGCACACAGATCCTTCGGCCAGAATCAACTCTGCACAGCACACAGACCCTTCGGCCAGAATCAACTCTGCACAGCACACAGACCCTACAGCCAGAATCAACTCTGCACAGCACACAGGCCCTTCGGCCAGAATCAACTCTGCACAGCACACAGACCCTTCGGCCAGAATCAACTCTGCACAGCACACAGACCCTTGGGCCAGAATCAACTCTGCACAGCACACAGACCCTTGGGCCAGAATCAACTCTGCACAGCTCACAGACCCTTCGGCCAGAAACAACCAAGCTCCCGCGCGCAAATCTCCTCCTGCCCGCACGCAAGTTCCCTCTCGCATGCAAGTCCCTGGCCAGAACCTACTGCACAGCACGCTACAGCTCCCCAAAGCAACAACCGCGCAATCGGATCGCCACACCCCATGACTCCGAGCGGAGCTGACCCGACCTCACCCAAGCTGACCCGACCTCACTGCGATTTAAATTTTGCACACCTGTACATGCACCTGTAAAAAAAATACTACCTGCACCTGTACTGTACATGCACTTTTAAATTCAGCATTTAAAAAAAAAATAGTGGCATTAAACGTTATAGGGCTACCCTAGCTGACCCACCTACATCCCATGATCAGACCCCACCCAACCTGACTCCATTGCTGTGGTGTTTTTCCCGATTTAATGATCAGTACAGGTAAAGATTGTGAATTTGTGTTGTCATTGCAAACATGTCAAAATGGCCAACAGATACAGGTACCTGTAACCTCATGGGTTCAGATAAAGGAAAGAGTAAGCATAGTTCACTTTCAATTGCCAAGAAAGTTGAGTTACTTCAGAGATTAGATAGAGGTGGTTCAGTGAGAAGATTGAGTGAGGAGTATGGTGTTGGACTCTCCACCATCTATGATATCAGAAAACAGAAAGAACAGCTCATGAAGTTTTATGCGGAAAGTGATGTTCATAAGGAAATGAGTAAGAGAAAAAGTATGCATAAGCCGAAATATGATGATTTGGATCGAGCAGTGATGGAATGGTGGCGTCAGAGGCGAAGTGAAAAGGTTCCTTTGTCTGGCCCAATGGTGGTGCAACAAGCGAAAATATTCCATGCACAACTGGGGATTGAAACTCCATGCAAGTACTCTTCTGGTTGGCTAGCCAAATTTAAAAGGTGTCATGGCATCAGGTGAGAAAGTCTCAGCAGATCATGAGGCAGCTGAAAATTATATTGATGAGTTCATCAAACTAATTGCTGATGAAAACCTTTCACCTGAGCAAATATACAATGCCGACGTGACAGCACTGTTTTGGCGCTACGTACCGCGAAAGACATTAGCAGCAGTAGAAGAAACGCAGCCAGCAGGTGTAAAATATGGCAAGGATAGATTGACTGTGCTTGCTGTTGCAAATGCGGCTGGGACACGTAAGTGTAAGTTTATGATCATTGGGAGAAGCCAGCGTCCAAGATGTTTAAAAGGTTTGAGAGTATTGCCAGTGCATTATTATGCCAATAAGAAAGCATGGGTAACCAGGGTAATCTTTCTGAACTGGTTTGAGAAGAATTTTGTCCCTCAGGCGCGTGCTCATTGCACGGAAGCTGACCTTGAGGAAAACTGCAAAATATACTTGCTGTTAGACAATTGCTCAGCACATCCTGATGCTGAGCTTCTGGTAAAGGATAATATCCATGGAATCTACTTACCTCCGAATGTTACATCACTGATACAGCCAATAGACCAAGGAATTTTGAGATCGATGAAGTGTCTCTACAAAAACATATTTATGAAATGTTTGCTTAATGCTGTGAACACAGGCATGGGAATAAAAGCAATCTCAAAAGCCTTCTCTATCAAGGATGCCATATGGGCAGCTGCAAATGCATGGAACTTGGTAACTGCAGACACCTTGGTCAATGCTTGGCATAACATCTGGCCATCAACTATGTTTGCTGACAATGATGCTGATGATGCTCCTCAGGACTTTCAAAGCTTTCATGTGTTTAAGGAGAAAGCAATGATTGCTCAACTTTTAGATTATGCAGGAGGGCTGACTTGCGAAGCAGCGCAGGAATTGAATGAGGACGAAGTCGCAGAAGTCATGGACATAGAGAACGATGCTCCCATTGTGCATGCAGTGACAGATGAAGAAATCATGCAGAAGGTTTTGCATCCAGAAGAAAAGGATGAAAGCAGTGAGGATGATGATGCCTCTGATCACGTCGAAAAAGTGCCGATTGACAAAGCAATCAATCTCTGTCAAGAATTAATTTACGCCTTAGAGCAACGAAGCTTCATAAGTGAAGAAGAAATACTGCAGGTCTACAGAATTCGGGAAAGATTAGTGAAAGAAAAGCCCAAATTAGTTAAACAATCAACAATATTAAATATCTTTCAAACGAGGTCGCAACAGGAGGCCCAAGACCGACAGCGTGCAACTACACCAATAATTTCCACATTTGATAATCCTACTGCTTGCCCATCATCAGCCCCAGACATCATAGCTGAGCCCTCTACCTCAAGCACAACCTCCAGCCAATTGTAACTGTACATGTTTATTTTCACTCTGTTTAACAAATAAAAGCCTTCATTTACTGTTTTATACTGTATTTCATAACTTAACTGTTTTACAAATAAAAACCATTATTATATTTCATGCTTTGAGTACTGTACATTCCTTTTCAAATTTGAAGATGGTAGCAAGAGATTCAGGCCGGGAAGCTCACATTAAGTACAGTTACAGAGTACAGGTGTACTGCATTGCAAAAACAAGAGAGGGAGGCTTGCCATGCGTTGCGAAGAAGCGAGGACTATAAGGCCTGCGAGGCGAAGAACTAAAAGATGACGTCCAAAAACCAGAAATATCGCAACCTGGGCCCAGGCATTTCCGGACACGGGACGCGCTTCTGACGTTCTGAAATCCGAAAATACCTGAACCTGGGCTTGGGCGTTTCTGGACTTCGGAACGTCAGAAACACGTTCCGAAGTCCGGAAAAACCTTAAAACCGGCTCGACCTTGGTCCCGAGGTTGCCGGATTCGTGAGGTCGAACCTGTACTTGGATAGGGAGGGACATATTAGGGACACCCAACATGGCATCATAAAAAAGAGATCATGTCTCACAAATCTGATTGTATTTTTTGATAAAGTTACAATGTTGGTGGATGAGAGAAGCCCAGTAGACATTGTCTACTTAGATTTCCAAAAAGCTTTTGACAAGGTACCGCACAAGAGGCTTCTCTATAAGATCGGAGTCTCCGGTATTAGTGGAAATAAGTTGAGCTGGATTCAGAACTGGCTGGCAGGATGCTGACAAAGAGTAGTTGTAGTTATAGATGGATTTGGATCTGTTTGGAGACCGGTCACCAGTAGTGTCCCATAGGGATCAGTGTTGCTGATCCCTATGGTTTTTAACCATAGTTGCTTTTTACTATTTTTATTATTGATCTGGATTCAGGGATTGATGGCACAATTTGCAAATTTGCAGATGATACCAAGATCTGTGCGAGTTCTAGAACTGTAGAAGAGGCTTGTCTGTTTCAGGCAGATCTTAATGCCTTTGGGAGACTGGACTCAAGACTGGAAAATGATTTATAACTTAGATAAGTGTTATGCATGTGGGCAGGGCAAATGCTCAACATTCGTAAACCCTCCAGATCTTGCAGGCAAAACTCATCACAGTGATGGCTTAAGCACTCTCTTCTCAGAGCCTTCTGGTGCTCAGCCTTGAATGACTACATGGCATCTTTGTACCCCCTGGACCAAGGCCTCCAGTGCTGCATCGGAAAATCTTTTTGCCCTTTTCCTCAGCTATTGGGCCATGGCTATTTTCAGACTACAATGAGGTGCTTCTGCAAAAAAGCAATTCCCCTTTAAGTAGTGTAGAGAACCTAGGCCAAACTTTATTGGACATTAGACTGCACCCGATATTGGATCCCTGTTGAGCGCTTTGCCAATCAGCAGTGCGTTTAGCGCTGAGATGTGTGCTGCAATCATTATAACGAGCAGGCAGCGTGAATTTTGCGTGCTGAGTACACCACTTTGAACAGGCACAGGCAAATAGCTATGTGCAATGCCCCTGCTTGTTTTTGGGCCATATCCAATTTCTAGACTTACTTGTTTATGTTTGGAGATGAAGATTGTAACATTGCTCTCTTCTCTGAATTATTCCCTGAGCTGTTGGAATATTAATGTATAAATGCGTATGAAAATCCTTTCCCCAATATTTTAACAGATGTTAAAAAAAATTATAATTATAAAACAAATAAAATAACTGGTTGAATGTCTCTTTTTAAAATAGCAAAGCAAGGCATTTCATACGGATGCGATAAATGTTCTTACATTGGTATCCCTGGAAATAATTTCAAGGCATGACAGTAAATGCACATGATGCATAACAACTGCTTTGAGCATGCTTTGGACTGCTATCATTTTTGGATGATAAGCTCTAATTATTGATAAGAAATTATTTTTTTCACCGATTTGCCTGTTTCACTTGGATGTCTTATTCACACTGCGCTCTTCAATAGAATAATAGAAGGCAAAAACACTACCTAAAGAATTAAGATGTATGTTAAGAATGTAAGAATATAAAATTAATAATTTGTAGTTGTATGCATTCAATTATATTTCCTCTGATTTGACGCAGTTTTCTTGAAACTAGCAGACAGCGTCTTTGTGTAGAAATATCCCTTTGGAAATTGCTAAGCATTCTGTCTCCACATGTCACAGGGGTCAGGGCATCAGTGAATAACAGTTGCTTCAAAAACTGTCAATTTGATTTTACTTTTGAATATCAACCACACACAAAGAGAGCAATGCACAATGGCATAAATAAGCATTCAATTGCCATAAAATGTAGTTTGGGCCATTTGTAAAGTTATTTAAATGAAATTAGGTGGCATGGTTCCATTATACATTGCTACTCAAAGTATGACATGGTTCCACTATACATTGCTACTCAAAAGTATGACATGGTTCCATTATACATTGCTACTCAAAGTGATTCATCCTCAATAGTGACTATTTAATAATAACCTTGATTTCTAAGTGGATTTACTTGTTTGGCCTCTCAAAGTTTGACAGCTTGGCTGACCAAACGGGGATCGAGGTGCCAACCACTACAGAATATTGGGTTTCCTTCCTTTTTTTTCTTTCTTACATCCACCACTGTCCCATTAATGTTTTTCTCTCAGTCTATTAATGGTGGGATAAACTTAAGTAGCCAGACTTCCTGGCTCTCTGTGAGTAAAACGCTGATAAACATAAGACCACCTTCTGCCGTCTGTTAACTTTCTCCAAAACCACAGGCTTAACCTGACCTTCTGGTCCATTCCATTTTGTTGTGCCTTGTTTAGCACCAAGATTTGTTGGGAGAAAATCTATCAGATTATTCCACCAATTCAAAGCACTTCATAGAAAAGTACACCATCTGTAGGATATTCATGACTACAGTGCATTACAGTGTTGTGTTGTACAAGTTCTATTGATTATTCCCATTGGTAGTGGCTATTAACGACACCAGACACTATTAAGCTTAGGCATCAGATTTCCCTGTGGAGCCAGCACACTTTATTTTTCCACCTTTCTTCCACAACTATCCCTCTCCTTATAACTGAGAAATTTCCATGTTAGACATGAATATGTGATTTGAGCCATAATTTTTTCCTGCTGTTAAAGAAGAGCTTTTTCACGTATGTGCTTTCGATAAGTTCGATACAGAGTGGTAGATTTTGACTTTTGGACAGCCAACCATTCTGGCAGCGAAAAGGCCCCTGTCATTTTGAGTCGCCAGTCTCATTTCATTTCAGCCAGCGAGCTGCAGGGCAGCAAACAGACGTCCGCACGCAGGCCACCAGCAAGATAAATTGTGTCTGGAGAGTTATGCTTGCACAGGGTGGGAGTCCCAGGGCAGAAACGGTCCAGATTATTTTTGTGGGCCCCGGAGGTACGCTACTTTAGAGGGTTCTTCCCTCCCATGTACTACATAAGAACATACGAACATAAGAAATAGGAGCAGGAGTAGACCATATGGCCCCTCGAGCCTGCTCCACCATTTAATACGATCATGGCTGATCTGATCATGGACTCAGGTCCACTTCCCTGCCCGCTCTTCCTAACCCCTTATCCCCTTATCGTTAAAGAAACTGTCTATTTCTGTCTTAAATTTATTCAATGTCCCAGCTTCCACAGCTCTGTGAGGCAGCGAATTCCACAGATCCACAACCCTCTGAAAGAAGAAATTTCTCCTCATCTCAGTTTTAAATGGGCGGCCCTTTATTCTAAGATTATGCTCTCTAGTTCTAGTCTCCCCTATTAGTGAAAACATCCTCTCTGCATCCACCTTGTCAAGCCACCTAATAATCTTATACGTTTTGATAAGATCACCTCTCATTCTTCTGAATTCCAATGAGTAGAGCCCCAACCTACTTAACCTTTCCTCATAAGTCAACCCCCTCATCTCCGGAATCAACCTAGTGAACCTTCTCTGAACTGTCCCCAAAGCAAGTATATCCTTTCGTAAATACGGAAACCAAAACTGCATCCAGGTATGGCCTCAGCAATATCCTGTACAACTGTAGCAAGATTTCCCTGCTTTTATACTCCAATCCTTTGCAATAAAAGCCAAGATTCCATTGGCCTTCCTGATCACTCACTTAGCCTGTGTATGTCCTTTTGCAGATTTTTTGTGCCTTCTCACACATTACTTTTCCTCCCATCTTTGTATTATCAGCAAACTTGGCTACATTACACTCGGTCCCTTCCTCCAAGTCGTTAATACAGATTGTAAATAGTTGGGGTCCCAGCACTGATCCCTGCGGTACTGGGCAGACTATGACCAGTTCCTACCTAAAATGGCAATCGGGGACCTATTTATAGGACCTATTCATAGGACCCTGATTTCCATGTTAAAAGAGGCCTGAATCAGGTGGTCACTTTGGACACCCAACAGTAGGCACCCTTTTGAAATGGAGCTGACCAGCTCTCTAGTGTTAACTGGGTGGTAAGGCTATCAACTCCATTTTGAGGCCGTTACCACACCATTAATGCCAGGTGAGGGCACTCAATTTCGACCCCAGAGAAACTGGCAGTTAAATTGGGCTGTGCAGTGCCCATTTTTTAAGCGACACGTTGCCTCTTAAAGCCCCATAATGACGGGCAGAAAGTGAGTGCATGCTACCAACCACCTTCCCCGATTGAGTAAGGACAAACAAGAGGTGTCCTTTACCCATGCCTAAACCAGGCATTAGGCCCATCGCATATGCAAATAAGGGGTCTGACACCTGCTTCAGGTTCTTGCTGCAACATTGGCTTGCCCGAAGACAACCAGCACCAAAGCTGGCTCCCTTGGGACGAAACAACCTTAATCATTGCACAAATTAAATAAAGGTAATTACTTATCATCACCATCCTGATCACTGCCACTCCCAGTCCTGAGATCCCTGATCTCTGACTTCCAGGCACTGGCCCGACTTCTGATGTTCCTCCCCTTCCCTTGGTCTTGATCTCCAGGCCTTTGATCCCCAATATCTTCCGCCGGCCCCAAACACCAGGACTCCCAATGTCTCTGATTCCGCCTCCGAACCCCCCTCACCGATCCTTCCTCTAAGCCCCTCGAACCTGACTGTGAGGCCTCCGATTCTGATTTGAATCATTTGCCTGTGGTTCAATGTGATATCGGGGGCTCCTCGGATCTCACTATTTGCGGGGAGGGGGGAGTACCCTAAATAGACACTCCTGAATTTCCTCTGGTGAGGGAGTACAGAACATGCAGACATAATCTTAAAATTAGAGCTAGGCCATTTAGGATTGAAATCAGGAAGTACTTTTTAACACATTGATTGAGGGATAAATATTGGCCAGGACACCGGGGAAAACTGCTGGAAGTCTCGAACACTCTCTCGCAAAATTGAAGCTGCAGCCCACCTGATGTCTTGTCCAATGATTTCAATGGTGTAAAACAATTACACGTTGTAAAACAGGCTGCCTATCCTTTAGGAGCCCATTGCCGCCACTGGCGCAGAGCAATTTTACCTCACATATTATGCAGGGTGAAAATACATTTTGCAATGTGCAACTGCTGTGCATTCTCTCTCTGTGATATCTCATCAAGCTGGGAATGCTTTTAAGATCTCTGTAAGGCAACATTGTTCAATTGAGCAACAAGTGAGCACCCTCACTTCTGCAATGTCTTGAGACGATCAAATTTCTTCTGCATCCGCTGCCCGTTTCAGTGCACAGGTGAGGCAGCCTTCCTCCTTTCTGCCGTCACTATCTAGGCTACTCTGGTGTTATCTTTGATTGGGGAATGGCCCTCAGCTGCAAAAAGAGCCAGCCTTCTCTGCAGGACTTCATGCAGCATGGCTTCCAAGACTGCTTCATTGAATGGACCTGTGCACTTGCTGTAGCCATTTTGAACCCTCCTCAGCAGTTGGACAGTTTTAAGAAGAGCTGCTGGCATCAGATAATCTGCTCAGCGGCCATTCCTAATGTGTCATGAGCTGTGTGCCGGGGTGCTGTGAATTTTCGTTATTGATGCAAGGCAGCACTGCAGGCACACGGCACCCATGTTATCAGCCTCTAAAAGCCTTTCAGGGTTTCAGTATTTGTTTTTCAACTGTTTTAATTTTGATTGAAATAAAAACAGAAAATGTTGGAAAACACTCAGCAGATCAGGCAGCATGTGTAGATTTTTTGCCAGCATTTTCTGTTTTTATTTCGGATCTCCAGTTTCCACAGTATGTTGCTTTAAAAAAATGTTTTGATTGATTTATTTTTATGATTGGAAGCGGCTGTCACTATTGACCCCAGCTGACAGCATGCTGCAGGTAATGTGCAAGTATTCACATTAAGCATGGTCTTTCTGTTGTCAGGACTAGAAAGATATTCAGAAATAACCTACAGTTGATAATCAAGAAATTCTTTGTCCAACAGGCATTTTGCACAAATAATGTGGCACATGATTACCAGATACTTCTCAGATAAATTCCAATTAGTTTGCTTTCTAGTACGATTTTTTGTTATTTGACAGCCAATCCTCATTGGATGTGAAAGAAGGAGCTTGCAGTCTCTCTACAATTCAGTGCAGCCGAATACTTTGGCTTAGCCGATTTCCAGACCAATATTATTGTCTCATTTTTGATTCTGTTATACTGATGACTTCACCATGTATTATTTGGAGTTTCAGAAGAACTGAACAGGAAATTCTCAGGCTGGGAGTATTGATCATTTTCAAAATTTCAATATATGGAAAATAATTTATTCAAATCACTTTTTGAAAGAGTTAAACCTGCCTTGAAGTTCAAATAAACATATTGAGAATTGACTATTAAAGTTTCTATTGATTTACTTTCATTTTAAAATTCAAAAGGCATTAGTTCAAGCCCTATTACAGTGCTTGAGCACATAATCTCGGCAAACACTTCTGTGCAGTACTGAGGGAGTGCTGCACAGTTTGGATGAGCTGCTATACCGAGGCTCCGTCTATATGCTTTGGTGGATGTAAAAGGACCCATGGTTATCCGATGCCAGTAGCTCTTAAAGAGCAGTTGGTCACTCTTAATACTGTCCTACTGCTGAGGAGGGGTCAAAGGGCCCAAGTTGTGGCCTGAGTTGCTCCTGGTTTTTTTGGAGCAACTGGTTTAGAATGGAGTATCTTAGAAATTTGAATTCTCGGCATTTAGTTTGCTCCCGTTCTAGTCAGTTAGAACAGTTTCACTTTGGAACAGAATTTTTTTTTCAAAAGGGGGCGTGTCCGGCCACTTATGCCTGTTTTCAAAGTTTAGGCAGTGAAAACTTACTCCAAACTAACTTAGAATGGAGTAAGTGAAGATTTTTGTACTTTCAAAAAAACCTTGTCTACACTTTAGAAAATCAGGCATCGATTACAAATTAGGCGTAGGGAATTGGGGGGGGGGGGTTTAAAGGGAAGTTTACAAACATTAAACACTTCAGTTTTACAAATAAAGAGCCATCATCAATAATAAATGATAAATACATCAATAAATCAACCAATAAATCAATCAAAAAAAATTAATACAAAATAAAAAAAATTTAAAAATCAATAAATAAAACATTTTCTACTTACCAACTGTAGCACCGGGAGTTCTCCAACAGCGTGCTGGGAGGCCCCCCCAGTGTGTCTCTGTCAGTGTCTCTATCTCTCTGTCTGTCTGTGTGTGTGTCTCTCACTCTCTGTCTGTCAGTGTCTGTGTTTCTGACAGCGAGGGGAGGGGCAGAAGGGGGGTGGGAGGTAGAGGGGGAGAAGGGGGGTGGGGGGAGAGGAAGAAGGGGGTTGGGGGGGAGGGGGAGGAAGGGGGTGGGGGGAAGAGGGGGAGGAAGGAGGAGGGGTGGGGAAGGAGGAGGAGGGGGAGTGGGGAGGAGGAGGGGGTTGGGAGAGGAGGTGGGGGGGAGGAAGGGGTGGGGGCGGGGTGTGGGTGAGGAGGAGGGGGTGG